>NW_009258268.1:1514949-1543044 GCF_000687185.1 Egretta garzetta
TGTGTGGTGGTTGAATAGATTAAACAGATTAGAGAGTTGTTGGGGTTTTGGCTAGCTTTTTAAATGCTACTGTCTGTAGCCATATGGTATATAGCCATTTTGTGATAGAGTGTTCAAATGATGGTGATGTTTCTCAGTGGGAGCACATTATGCCACCACTTGTGTGTGCAGCTGCATGGATTTTAATGGGAATTAGATTTGCGTAAGACCAAAGGCAGTGCCTTCCAGAACAAGCAAGTGATTTGTCTGACTCTTAGCTATCTAAGTCTTCTGCTCAGTGCATTCTCGGGTTTTAAGGTTAAAAAATTTTGTGCATGAGGGAAGCAAAAAATGTCCCTCCGGCAGACTTTAAAACAACAGGCCTGTTGGAATTGATTCATTACGCGTGCAAGTGGAGAGGGGCGGGTTGCACTGCCCAGAGGCCGGCAGCACCAAGGTGAGAAAGGGTAAAACAAATGCCCGTGGCCAGGCTGTAATCTTGAAGCTCTTGCTAAGTTCTGGCCGGCATTTTAACCAGTTTCTGTTGGTGGCAACGGTGATGTCAGGTTTCATCGTTTTTCTTTGAAGCCATTAGCTGCTCATTACTGCAAAGTTAGTTATCTAAAGGAAGCCTGATTCTGGTCTGGCTGTATAGCATAACCCTACAGACCTTTTTCTTTTCAAATAGCAATGTTCAGAGGATGCACACCACATGTGGCAATTCAAATTGGCTGACAGCCTGTTCTGCTTGGAATCGGTGGAGGTTTAAGCAAAAAATAGGTTAGCTCTGGGGCTGAAATTCCAGAAGATGAACGTATTTTTGCCTGTTACCTGCTGCATTACCACTGTCAATAATTATATCCAAATTTAGATTAAATTAATCAACCTCCATAATTTTAAAATGTTGTTTCATACATTTTTATTTCCAGAATGAAGGTGTCTTATCGAGGGCATTTTCTGCATAATATTTACCCCTGTGCCTTTATAGATTCTCCTGAATTTCGATCAACACAGATGAACCGGGGTGAAAAATTCCAGGTACACTTTTGTTTAGATGTCACTGGACATGAGCTGATGAGATCATTAAAAAACAGAGTATAAATTTGATCAATGGTGAACTATTTGAATTGCATAATTTTGCTAGCTTTCTAGTACTGGTGTTTCGTAATAGTATTATGATGGTGTTTGCTGAGCAGTCTGGCTTTTGCTATTCTGTTATCTTTTACTGTTTCCAAGTTTATTTTGTGTTAAGAGATTATTCAGGACAAATAATTTAAGAGAGAGCTTTACTGGAAAGGAGATGATGTGAGCAGTCTCATCACTGGTTCAAAAGCGGAAAAGGAAAAATAATTGTTGTAATATTTGGTGTTACTAAAATGAAAGACTAAAAATTCAGGCACTGGTAGTTTGAAATTGGTATTTACCTAAACGTCTTAATGCTTCTGTCATTTTGAAAGTTGTTAAAGCAACATAAGCTGAAAGGGGTCACAGTATCCTGGATAAAAATATTCATACGGGGAACAGTAAGGGTGTGTATCTCCAGCAGTGTAATTATGCTACTACATTAAAGGATGTATTATACCATAGCTTGTGGGAAAAATACTGTTAAGAAGGGTTTTTTTATGTAGTGTGTAGGTGTAGTAATGACCGGTCGGTCTGTGGCTGACTGGGTACGTCCACATGGATACCCTGGCAGAAGTTGAGGGAGGGAGAGCAACGTAGGCTCTAAAATCAGTGACCAATGTCATATGTTCCAGTCAAATACTAGGCTTAGCACCGAGGAGGCAGAGTTGTCCAGATGCATTCGTTTCGCAGCAGTGCGGCGGCCGGCAGCATGGCCGCCCTCTCGGCACAGCCCATTTCTCTTGTAAGTGACTGGAAATGAATCGGTCCCTCTGAAGGGAAAAGGCTTATGCCTTGACTTTTGCTTGCCTTAAAAATTACTGTAATCTGGTGCGGTGTGCATAAACAGTTGCCATTGCAAGAGGACACGCATTCAATCTTAAGGACCCCATCTGCTGGCAATGCTGGCAAATTCTTCCTCAGCCTGTGTGCTTGTATTACAGACCGTGTGGTTAAAATCCACGGATATGCAACAGTTTCCCATTATTTCTTAGGCTTTATATATTTTTAATTTTTCTAGAGGTAGGACTAGCTTGTAATAGCAGAGAGAGAGCGCCTGATTTCTTTGTAGATGACTGACTTTCCCTTGCAAAGCATGCCGTTGGGTATGGCCGAGCGGTGCAGGTTTCGGTGTGCCGTTGCCCTCTGCCGGCACAGGGGGACCCACCTGGCAGGTCCAGCTGCTCTGGAGAGGGTGCAAGCTCCTCTGTAACTATTGATAGCAGAATTATCAGTAATGGAGCAAATGGAGCCTTAGCTCAGCTGCTGGAAGGTGGTATTTGGTATTTGTGGGACCAGCAGGGCTGACAGTGAAGGGAGAAAGATGAAACTTTTTAAAACTTTAAAAAAAAAAAAAAAATCACTGAAAACTCTTTGATGGAGTCCTTTGGATTATACCAGCTGTTCCTGTTTGGTGACAGCGACGTAAAATAAAACCAAGCAACATGTAGGCCTGTTGGGATGTGAGCAGTGTCATCGCCGTAGGACTGACTTTATATGTAAATCTCTTCTAACATAAGTTCCCAACTATAAAAGCATTTATGAGAGATTTTCCCCTATTATCTGCCCCCCGGGTTTTCTGAAAAACAAACTGGCGATGCTTATCAGTTAAAAATATGAGGATAATAAATATCTGAGATGTTTTACATTTGTAAATGTCATGTTCTAAGGGATGCCAAAAAGTTTTATGGCTTTAATGGTTATTTTAAATGGAGGCACAAATAAAATGGTATCACTTATTTTAAAGCGTGTTTAAATGTGCTGATTCTGAGCATGTTTTTTCTCAGGTCACCATTATCGCAGACGATAACTGCAAGTTCCTGTGCTGGTCCAGGGAAAGGCTGACTTATTTTCTGGAATCTGAGCCATTTCTTTATGAGATCTTTAAGTATCTTATTGGCAAAGATATTACAAATAAACTCTATTCATTGAATGACCCAACCTTAAATGACAAGGTAAGCAACGGAAGTTTAATTCGGGAATTTTCCTCCCCCGTACAAATGTATTGTTACTTCAATTCTAAATCCTCTTAAAGCACCTTTTTTTAACCTGCTGCTATCAGCTGCTGAATTCATGCTCATTGCCTTTTAGTGCCAAAGTGTGAGTCAGTGCAGCATTTCTGTCAGAAGTAATATTGGTTAAAGGTAGCACAATTATGTGCAAAAAAGATGAATAACGGAGATTCAGAACTGACCGGCTACCACAAATGTACCTAGCCAACTAGTAGCTAAACTATGATAGCTGGTAGCTAAAAAGATGCTTCTCCCTGGATATCCTTTCTCAATAACAAATGGGTGCCTTTGTACAAAGAAACTTTCGGGTTTTTTCTTAAAGAATTTGCTTGCTGGGGTCAAACAACTGGGTAATACCGGTTGCCAAGAATAATTGTAACATGTGTTTGAGGGTTGCAAATAAAAAAAAAAAGAAGGAACAAGATACGATGTAGTTAGTGGAAGGAGGCCTGAAATACATATAAAATATAAGTAAATATAAATACATATAAAATACTCAGTGGTCTGAATATAACTCATTCTTCTTTGTTGTAGAGGGAGTGTGTTTTAGATGTCACAGTAAGTGGTTTGGGTGTAGTCATGGACATACCAATTATCTTGTTTATCTTGTTGATTTACTTTAATTTTGTCTCCTTACTTAGTTACGTGGCTTTTCAAGATTTGGGTGGTATCTTGGCTGCTGGTGGGGTTTTTTATTATTTATGTAGCGGCTGTAGGGTTCTCATATATAATTTATTTGAAGAACTTCCACCATCATTTATGAAAAGCTTTATAATTTTATAATACAGAATTTCATATTCTGTCTGTATTGATTTAACTCACACTAACTCAGAGCAAAAAGCCTTCTCATCAACTTCCCCATAAATATCTCATATATAGGTTAAATAGTTACTTCTGCAAAGTTGTGAATTTACTGGAAAACGATCCAAAAGGAATGACTGCCACTGTTACTCTATACCACAGACATCAGCAGGCTTGACTTGTAATGTCTTTATGGTGAATTAGACATGGTCAGTTTTCCCTATTTTGCACTGGCTATAGAAAGAGAAAAGAAAGAATTGCTGGAGAAACGATTTAATAGCAAAAAAGCACTGCTTATTCTGCCTTGTGGTCAATGAAATAGAGGATTACACTGTCTTGCAATCAGATCCTCAAAACTATTTCAGGTCACTGTTTTCATCTTACTAATGCAGGAAGATAAAAGTGATCTCGTGGGAATGTGCCATCTGTAAAATACATCTTATAAAGCTGTGGATAAACTGTCTTCTTTTTTTTTAACAAAAAAGAATTACAGGCGAATGTTCTGTAATAAAACCCGCATCTACATAGACAGTAAGTCATTTCTGGAGTATGGCATCTGAAAGGCACATGTAGCAACGTGCCTCCTGTGTGTGCATTCAGGCTGCCTCTCCTGGGAGACTGCTGTTCTCCACACTCCTCCTCAACCTTGCCTTTTTTTTTCTTTTTTCTTTTTCTCCTCTCTCTCCCTGCCCCCCGCCCCCTTTCCTTCCCTCATTTTCTTTTTTTACGCATGGATGACAGCATTAGGGTGTCATGCCTAGTATACAAAGTCATCTGCAACAAACTTGTGCTGCTGACTTCTGGCATTGCAGAGCTTCACCACTAGTCTAAATATTTCTTGAAACAGAAGTATAATAAAATAGTTATTGTAAGGTTGTAATTGATTGTTTTTAAGTGAAGGGTCCTTATCATACCTTCTAAGTATTAAAAACAACCCACCAAACTTTGCCCGTCCTTTGACTTAACATCTGCACACTCTTATAAAAATAACAGCATTTGTCATCAGTACATTCGGTTTAGGCTTTCTTGCCTAAGGAGAGTAGTGGGCTCCCCCGGCTTCTGCCTCCTCCCTTCTAATCCCCCTGTTGTGTTGCAGCCACCGGTGTTGCTGCCATCGAACTGCAGTCCTTGCTCTTTGAAAGGTTTGTTTTGCTTAGTGCCATGTTGGATCTGCACAGCCTGGAAAATCAAATGGATGTCCAACCTGTTGGGCTAGGCAAGAGCGAGGCTGGAAGGGACTTTCTAGTTCTGTACTTAACCTGTCTGTATTTTCCACTGTGTGGCTCAAGTGTAGCTATATAGCCACAGACGAGTCAGTATGAACAGAAAAGTTCCATTTAACTTCACTCCAGCTAGTAACAGTGTTGACATTTCTATTTGCCACTTTAAGGCACTGAGTATACATTTCACTCACCATCCTAAAATCATATACAGATATGTAAAGCTGGCCTCACGATTTCATGTATATTTCTTAATTGATTTATATTTTCACTTTAACTTGAGCTTATACCAAGTCTTCAGTGAAAATAGTCACATGAATTTAAGATTATTGTAACCATTTTATCACAGTAACTTTTGAAAATATATGTTATAAAAATTAAGAGTGAGCATTTGGAAATTTGTAGTACCTTTTTATTCTTCCTCAAATGAAAATCCCATCGCACAAGCCCTTCCTACGTAAGGTAGAACTGTCTGTCAAGTACGTTCTCCTTCATGTCCCCATTGCCAGCACCCTATAGGCACGTCACTTCTGATGGGCTTCCTTGCTGAATACACGTATTTTTGGTGTCTTTAATGCTTTTTAGCTGGTGACAGTCTCAGCAGAAAATTTTGTATTAGACTTCTGTACACAAGGGGACATACAAGAGGACAACTAAACCAAATCCAATATAGATTATTCATAATCAAGATGGTAGTAAGAAGATTATCAATTTTTTTTATGTTGGAAAACAGAATAGTATCCATTTATTTGTAAGGAACCTTGTGATTTTCTCCTAACTAAGGACATTTTCACTACTGTTGGGAAAAACAGTCGTTCCTCCACACATGAAACAGGATGCTAATTCCTGAGAGAGTTCGGTAAAATGGAGTTACCCATTATGCTTTTGTCATCGATTGCTACCTTTCACATACACAAGCATTCTGATTTGCAGTAATACTTAACAAGGTACAATGTATGGTTTCATAGAAATATTATAGTGCAAAGACTCCTCAAGAAGACTACTCAAAGCAAATGGAAGCTCTGAAGACCATTTGACAGGCAGAGGATAATATTCATATGATGCATTTAATCTCTCTTCAGTAAAATCAAGAGCCAAATTATCATCTACTAGGAAGGAATGACATTCACCGTTTTCTAACATGATTAAGTGAAAAGCCAGGAAAGTGAACAAGTTTCTGTTAAGATACAAATTGCTAAACTCTCTATATAGCATGCTGGTTTTTTTAGCAAGGAGGATAAAGGCTGTATTTAATTGCAGAGCATCATATCTGAATAATGAATTACAAAATAATAAAAATCAACCTTTCTGTAGGAAAACACAGGAAAAGTCCAGTGCAAAAAAGAATTAAAATTTAATAACTAATCTGAGGTTTCATGCTTGTCAGTGTTCAAATTCCAGTGTACCACTGGCATCTTCTATTTTCATTTAAATCAATTTACACTGCATAGAATCTTCTGCTCTAACCAGCTTCTTGATTCATGAATAGTCATAGCTGAGACCAGAGTATCTACTACAGAGGAAACAGTTATTTTCCATTTTTACTTTAATTTACTTGATACTTTTTTAAAAATAATATTTTAATTTTTTTTTAGGCTTCAAAAAAGATTGATCGACAGCCTAGTCTTTGCTCGCAGCTCTCTGTGATGCAGATGAGAAACAGTATGGCCAGTACCAGTGACAGCGAGGATGGCCTGCAGATGTTTCTTCGTGGGACTTCCTCTGCA
The DNA here is from genome assembly GCF_000687185.1 of Egretta garzetta. Classification (NCBI taxonomy): domain Eukaryota; kingdom Metazoa; phylum Chordata; class Aves; order Pelecaniformes; family Ardeidae; genus Egretta; species Egretta garzetta. The sequence goes on from NW_009258268.1 coordinate 1,521,811, forward strand.
TCCTCTCTTCGTGAGTGCTCAAAATAGTTCATGCCAGTTTTGAAGACAGCTTGGTTGATCATTAGAGATGGTTGTAGAACTCCTGTCGTCTTCAGTGGGAGCAGACAATAGCTTTTTGGATGCTGCTGTACATCAACTAAGTGGAAGGACCTAGCTGTAGGGAATTCGTAAGATGTATAAGGCTTTGTATGCTAACTGAAGTTATCTCATGTAGATACTGGCAAAAAACTAGCATGTACAGTAATGAGTTTTGGCATAATGTGAATGTGTAGGCATAGTATGGAATGTTTATAGCAATGGGGCAAACCCGTGAATGTACAATGACTGTCACAGTAATATTTCCTTTGGTTTGTGACTGGTGCTTGTAGAAATTAAAAACCCAAAGAAAACTTTTTCCCTCAGCACCTTGGTGCTCTGGATTTCCTCCTGAGGTAGTTTACATTGGCAGCGTCTGGAGAAATGTCGTGTACGACCAATAATCTGATGCCACCTGGAAAATTTCCAAATATCCTGTCAGGGTCTCCTCCCTTGTATGACAGGAATAGTAGAGAACAAATGAAATGAGGGAAGAAACCATATCTGACCTTTTTGCTTCTACTCTTGGAATTTATGCCATCATAGAAACCTTCTAAACAATTCTTTCTAGGCTATTGTTATGTTTTAATTTTCCTGAATCTCAGCTTCAACAGTAGCCTGAACTCTGAAATCAGCTTTTGAACAAAAAAACCCAGAAGATGCTCAATTTTCTCATTTGGCATAAGCCAAATTTAACAGAAATTAAAAGGATCATATAACATTATTTATTTTGATTTGGGAAATATGATTTTTTAGTAATTAGAATTCAAATATATGAGGAAAAAATCACTGCCAGTTATTTATTATGGTTAAACTCTCTGCTAAGAAGAGAAAGTGATTTGAAGTATTTGCACTTAACTATTTAATTATCTGTTCTCCGTTGTATTCCTCACAGTTCTCATCCAGGAACTCCTTCAGATCTGGAGAGCCTATCTGTTTTCAGTCCTTAACATTGGTATAGTCTGCATGCCCAGATAGTTGGAAGCAAAAGCCCGGCTAGTGTTTCACCCTACTAGGACATCAAGGGTGATAGCTGGGGTATAATTAGATGGAAATTCCAGCATTGTTTTCTTTATTTCTCCTCTGTTCCCTGAAAGGACATTTAGAATCACAGAACAGTTGAGGTTGGAAGGAACCTCTGGAGATCGTCTAGTCCAACCCCGTGTTCAAAGCAGGGCCAGCTAGAGCAGGTTACTCAGGGCCATGTCCAGTCAAGCTTTGAATATTTCCAAGATGGAAGATTTCACAGCCTCTCTGAGCAACATGTTCCAGGGCCTTACCACCCTCACGGTGAAAAATATTTCCTTTATTGCAAGTCGTGACTGTTGTCCTTTGTTCTTTAGTGCATGCCTCCAAGAAGAGTCTGGCTCTGTCTTCTTTATACCCTTCTATTAGGTAGCCAAAGACAACAGTAAGATCCCCTGAGAACCTTCTGTTCATAAGGCTGAACACACCCAGTTCTTGCAGCCTCTTCATGTATGTCATGTGCTCCAGCCCCTGACCATCTTGGTTGCTCTCCACTGCACTCGCTCCAGTATGTCCATGTCTTTCTTGTAGGGGGAAGCCCAAAACTGGACACAGCACGCCAGATCCTGTCTCACAAGTGCCAAATAGAAGGGATTAATCTCTTTCATTGACCTGCTGGCTATGCTCTTGCTAATATGGCCCACTATATGGATGGCCTTCGTCACTGCAGGGGCACTCTGCTGACTCATACTCCATTTTGTGTCCACCAGGACCACCAGGTCTGTTTCTGCAAAGCTGCTTTCCAACCAGTTGGTGCCCAGCCTGTACTGCTGTGTAGGTTTCTTGTGTCCCAAGTGCAGGAATTTGCCTTTGTTGAACTTCATGCGGTTTCTGTCAGTTCTTTTCTCCAGCCTCTGAAGTCCCGTTCTGAGTAGCTGCCCTACCCTCTGGCCTATCAGCAGTTTCCCTCATAACTTGGCTGTTTTCTGTGAACTTGGCAGGAGTGCACTCCATCCCATCATCCAGGTTATTAATATATTGAACATTATAGGCCTTGGTATTGGCCCTTGGGGGACACTGCTGGTAACCAGCTGCCACCTGGGTTTTGTACTGCTGCTCACCACCATGTGAACTCAGCAGTCTAGTGAACTTTTTACCCAAGCTGTAGTCCATGTATGCAGTCCATTTCTCACCCATTTGGATAGCAGGATTCTATGGCAGGCTGTGTGGAGGGCCATGCTACAGACCAGGTAAACAACATCCATTGTACTCCCATCATGCACAACCCCTGTCATCTCACCACAGAAGGCGGTCAGGCTGATCAGGCACAGTCTGCCCATGGTACATCCATGCTGGCTCTTCCCAGTCACCATCCTGTCCTTCATGTGCTTGGATGTGGCTTCCACGAGGACAGGCTCCATAACCTGCCTGGGAACTGAGGTTAGGCTGATAAGCCAATAGTTCCCTGGATGCTCCTCCTTGCCCTTCATTAAAATGGCCACAGTTTCGGCCTTTTTTCTCTCCCCTGACAGCCATGACCTTTCCAAGATGATAGAGAGGGTTGTTGCCGTTGCATGAGCCAACCCTCAGTACCCTTGGATGCAGCCCATAAAGTTCCACAGTCTTGTGTTTGCCCTGTTGACTTAAGTGGTCCCTAACTCAGTCCGCCTTTCCTGTAAGTCAGTTATCACCCTCCCAGTCTCTACCACAGACTCAGAGACCTGAGATGCCTCAGGACAAACCTGTAAAGTAAAAACTGAAGCAAAAAAGGTACTGAGTATCTCGGCCTTTTCCATGTCCCTAGGTCCTGTGCCCCAATGAGGAGCCATGGCCTCACAGTTCCCCTGTTCTTCCTTTTGTTGCCAGTGTATTTGTAGAAGCCCTTCTTGTTGCCCTTGTCTAGATCCAGGTCCAGCTAAGCTTTGGCTTTCTTAATTCCATCCCTGCATGCTTGGGCCATGTTTCTGTATTCCCCCCAAGCAGCTCATCCGTGCTTCCACTTTGTGTGTGTGTGTTTTGAGCTCTGTCAGGACTTCCCTGTTCATCTATGCCAGCCTTCTACCACGCTTGCTCAGCTTCCTCTACACTGGAATGGACTGTCCTTGTGTTTTGAGAAAGGGGTCCTTGAAGATCAACCATCTGTCCTTGGGGCGTTGTAACTACTATTTTTCTTGCACACTTCTCAGTATCTTAAAACCTACCAGCCAGCTCCTGGACACTGCAGCCAAGGTTACCATCGGCCTTCATCTCCCTGATGAGTTCTTCCTTGTTCGTCAGTGACAGGTCCAGCAGACGACCTCTCCTAGTCGGCTCATCGATCACTTCTGTGAAGAAATTATCTGCTACACTCTTCAGAAATCTCCTGGACTGCTTGCGCCCAGCCCTGTTGACTTCCTACCAGATACTGGGGTGGTTAAAGCTCCCCACGAGTACCAAGGCCTGCGATCAGGAGTCTTCATCCAGTTGTCTAAAGAAGGCTTCCATCTACTTGCTCTTCTTGATCAGGCAGCCTGTAGCAGTTACCTGCCATGAAGTCTCCTGTGTTGGTCTGTTCTCTGCTCTTTACCCATAAGTTCTCAACTGGCTTTTCATCTGTTCCATGGCAAAGCTCCGTGAAATTGAAGCCACTCCTTTGCACAGAGTGCCCTTGGACAAAATTGCACACTTAGAAGCCTGAAAGAAATTGTAAAACTGTGTTTGTGCAATTAGCTAGAATTAAAATTCTCTTTCAGGCTTAGCAGCAGAACACTTAGCACCAGTATTTCAGCTTCGGGAGAAAGAAATCTAAATGCATGTCGTACAGCTGTAATTACATCAGCCCCTCAGATGCATCCATGCTTAGCACATACTTGATAAATACACTTTCCTCTGTTGTGCTTTTCCTTGGTTTGTGTACCGTATTTTCTGGTGTATGTTGTGTACTTTCCCCAAAAGAGGGATTTAAATGTCTTTTATGTTCCAAAGTTGCTCAGTGCAACAGCAGGTGGTGTAGCTGATACTGCCACTGCCACCACCCCACTGGCAACAGCAGGTATGGCAGCAGCCTCCCGAGCCCAATACTATCCTTACTTTTGGGGAGGCAGGGGGTTTACCCATACAGCAGTGTATCATACGCCTCGGGAAATACTGTCCCTTGTTTCTCCTCTGCATTTTGATTAATGCAAAATTTCTGACTTCTATAAAAGGTTGATCAAAATGCTCGATGAAAGGTTATTTATTTCACTAAACTGTAACGCTTCAATCTTTCTTCTTGCCAAAATAGCTTGGTAGTTATTCCTGAGTACTGTCATTGCCACCGAGGGGTTTGCTACCAAGGTGAGCTCTGCTTATTGATTTGTATGCAATGTGGATTTGTGGCCACATATGTACTTTTTCTCAGACCACAGGGGAAACTGAGCAAAAAAACTGCCATTTGCCTTCCCACTGCTGGGTTTTCAAAAACCTTCTCCTGGGAGCTCTCAGTGCAGCAGTCAGTCTGGTTTTTTGGTCTTTTTTTCAAGAGTCAGTATGAGGTCCATGCTGAGGCATACCGTCCCAGTGCTGTTCCCCTGGATCCTCCTGCTGCGATCGTACATTTGTTTATTAAAAACAGAACAAAACAAAAACCCAAAACCAAACCTAGAGGATCTAGTGAGGAACATACAGAAATTACAAACTCTTTTTTTTTTTTTTTTAATTAGAATAAGACATTAATAAGAGAAACTTACCTGTACGGGCACTTTACAGGAATACTGTCTTGTCATTGCCAGGTGATTGATTGTTGTGTGGACAAAAGCTGCCCATTACAAATATGGTATCTGACTATTACAGTACAAACAAGTTTTATCCTCCTAATTCCCATATAAATTGAGCATTTATATTTTTGTATAATCCAAACTTTTAAAATCATGTTTTTATCTGTGCTAAAGCAGTCAGCTTTGACTCATTTTCTCAAGAAATTGATATAAAGCTTTCTTCAGTGTTTAGCAGTGAAAGGGTGAAAAATGTTAATTAGTAGACCTCAAACTACAATTACTAACAAAACTGTGTTTTGAATTTAATTAACTAAGAAACCCAACTAACTCTTTGCTTTTATATTAAGGAAATAACCAACAAGAGTTCTATAATGCTTACGGAGTGAGTCGTTTGCAGCATGATGTTTTCTGTTGATAACATCACATTAACTCAGCAAGCATCCTCAAAAAGGTATTAAAGTGGGATTTGTTTATCACGTGGTACTTGTGCTTGACATCTGTGATCCAGCTGTATGTAATTTATTAGCAAATGAAAATGATGCATCGCTCTTTCCAAAATCTGAGTTAAGCAGAACTAGTTCAGCCTGATTACAAGAGCAGCTTCACCTAACTTTCAGTCCTTCAAAAAACATTTCAGTATTAGTTTCTATTCAGTGATTCTACTGCGTGATAGTTATTCATCTGCTTATTATTGATGCGGTCTCTTTTCCTGTGCTTGGTTTAGATCACTCAATTTTGCTGGGCTATGAATCTGTATTTGCAAACTTCTAAGCTAGGCAGGAATGTAGAAAAGCTTTGATCTGGTAATGCTTTTATTGGTATTGTCTCATTATGTGCGTTCCCTAAGTTATACCCAGCTGGTGGTTGAAAGCAGGACTGGGTTTCATGGGAAATGCCATTTTAATAGGTATTTGGGCTTCGGTCCTCGAGAGGGGGCAGTGGAGTAGTGTATGGAAGGCCTGGGTTCAGGGTCTGACTCAGGCTCTTGAACATCTGTCCGACACTGGATAGAGGCATCAGTAGACAAGGGGTTTTGCGTTTGGAGAAAATAAGGGCCAGTCTTTGAACCAAACAACTTGACAGTATTAGGCTCAATATTGGATCCTGTTTGACCGACTTATGGCTTCTTACTTCTGATTTCTGGAGAGAGCTAAGTGCTTTAAAAAGAAGGAGAACTAGTCTAAAAATGGTAATAAGCTAGCAATAAAGTAATAAAAAGGAAGTGCTTAACAGTTCCAGTATTTAAAAATGTCTGTGAATAACCCTTTATCATGGTAGTTTTTGAATGTTAAAAGAAAATACTAATACATTTTTAACATGAAAAGTTCAAAAAAGCTAATTCCAAACAGTGTTTGTGTGAATGTGACTTACAAGGGCAGTAATACGATAACCCGCTGCTCTTGCCTGTAGCTGTATTTTGTTCTCTGTGTGTAACACATGCAGCACAAAGGAGTCCTTCTTCATACACAGGCTTCCTTAGCAGAGCACTTTACTGTATGTCTGATAAACTTTTTTTAAAGTAATAAGAACAGCCCTTGCAATAAGAATATGTTATGGCTATCGGTGTTTTTTTCAAGAAAATTTGAATTTTTAGCTTGTATACAGACGATCTTTCAGACAGGACCACTACCTCTTGCTCTTTTCTTCTGAAATGGTATTTCAAAGATTTCCCTACTCTTTTTGGTCATCGTACTGTAGCCGCTTACAATCTTGTGCCATTGTGGTGGTTTAACTCTAGAGAAGGGTACTGAGAGGAAAAAAAAGGTGCAGATGCAATTTCAGAGTGGGCAATGAGAAATAAACCTGGTTGGCTGATGTCAAAGGAGCTCTCTGGCTTAACCCTCGTGCTAAAAATGTAACTACAGCAGAGGTAGTCTGCAGCGGTAACTTGCACAAAAATTCCATTTAATGTCTTACCAGCAAGGGCTGCGGTGTGTGCTCCATTCCGGCAAGCTCTGTGAGTTGCTGCTTTTCTAAAAGATTATTTTGGAGCAATGAAATCACTGTCAGCCAAAAGTTAATTAATGGCCTTCACCCATTAATCTTGTTTTCTCTATGGTTGTTTATGGGGGTATTATATTTTTGATAAATTTTACATTATTGTGTGATTGTGTACCTACCCGAGGTTTGCCCAGTACTCCGAGGAATTTTTTTCACAGGCGAGGCGAGTGTGCGCATGCACGTACCGTTTGTGTTTAACCATTCATGTTGTCGTTTGTGGAGAACTAGTGGGTGAGTGTAACACTGAGAAAACGATTGCCAGGGACTCAGCGTTGGGCACCTCATGCGGTCAGGACCTGCACTGAATTTGAGAATACTGTGCCTGTAGCTGGCCGCAGGGTTTGACCCTCGGAGGCATTGCTGGTTTGTAGCAGCGTGGCTGTCCCACGTCTGGGATTTCCTGATGCCTGTGGCCAAGCAACAAGGAAACATTCACTTATAAAATCTTCTCATGAGGGAGCTAGGACAGGATCACCAGGTTGTGTAGACTTTTCCACAAATAGGTGTATGTAGCAGGTATGTGTTGCTAAATTAATCGATAACTTCTTTGTAACTGTGGCAGGCCCGGGCCGGACATCTCCCTACCTGAGAACTTCGGCAAAAATGAAGCCAATAGAAGAAAGTGTCGAAGATGATGTCTTTGAAGCACCATCTGCAGATAAGCTTGAACTCCAGCGGCTGCCTTAAACAGATGGGTCCTCAGGTGCATCAGAGCTTGTACCAGGCTCCAGTGCAAGAGGGAGAAGCTGAATTTGGGAGGAATCTGAAAGTTAAAACCACCTCTCCGTGTTTGAATTTACCACAGCGTTATGTCAGTGGCTTCTAGATGGAAATGTCACATTTTATTTTACTTCCAAATAAAAAAAAATAAATTAAAAGATGCTAAAACTTTTATGTGGTGGGTTTTTTTGTTTTCTGGACATGGGTATTTGCTTTATTTCTACTTCGACTCTTGCCATCGTAAATTTAGTATTAAGTGGCTGACTAGCCTGAAGTTTATAGAGACTTACTTGGAGCAGAACATCCCCAGTTTCATTTCCCTAAGCTTCTTAGAAGCCTGTGTCTTGATGCTTTTCAGTGGGAGATTTTGAAACTATTTCCAAAGCCGTGTTGCTGTTACCTCCTGTCATTGTGAGAGTCTCACGTGAAATAGTGCACGCTCTTCTGCACCTCTTGGGAGGTATTTGCCTCTAATTCCTAACTTGACTGCTTGACTCTGCAATTGTAATAATGCCTTTGAAATTTTTTTTTTTGACAAATATTTAAATGTAATGTTGCCTTTCCAACCTTTTTCTTCTTTAGGTAACTGTATTACAGCCTTAGGCAACCGCTTCTGTTTTGTTCACGGGACAAAGCCTAACAAAGGCTACCAAGGTCACATCTACGCTACGCAGCCCATCCGTGCCACGCACGCATCTCTCCACAAAGCCGTGACGGGTCTAGTGCCTCTCAAGGAAAGGTGCCCCTTGTGGTTTCTTGATTTGCCTTTTTAAGATGGGCAAAACAACATGCTTTTCATTAGTCTTATCCATGGAATGACTGAGTTGTTCCGGATTAATCTTTCCACGCGGCAATACGTGAGGTACAAATGCCACTTGGTCCAGGAAATTTGGCTCAAACTCTCAGGCCTGGGTAGCTGCAAGTGCAGTAAAGCACAGTCTTACAGTGGGAGACACTGGGAAGCCTTTGCAAACAGGCACTTGGCGCCATCCTGTCTGTGATGTGTGGAGACACCTAGATGGCAGCTGTCCTTCTGTGCTTTGACAATTCTTGAAATCTGTTGTGCATCAGATAGTATATTTTAACTAAACATAACAGAAAATAGCTACTATTCCATTGATGGGATTGCACAACACTCCGATACATACAATAACAGGAGTTTGGCATAAACTCTCAAGCAGTCAGAGGTGTCAGAGCCTGGGTTTGCTCTGTTTTCTGTCACTCCATTTTAATTCTAAAATTTATCCTGACAAAGCGTCTTTGAATCAGCCTGCATCTGACTTACGTGACCCATTTATTCCCTCCTCAAAAGCTCGTGCAACATCAAAATGTGCAGATAAACGATTGGAAGTTTGACCTGCACTGTCAGCAGTCCTGCTTCTGTGAATTTAAATCCAGTGTTTAATATTACATCAATATGTCTCGTGGTTCAGTCAGTTCTGCATTATTAAAAGACGTTGCCCTGAGGTGAGACATACTTGCTAGTTTGTGCAAATAGATATAACGTAGCATTATGCCACACATACGCAAAAGCAAGCAGTTGATGTAGTTTATCGTCTAAATCTGACCTGATGTTATGAAAGTCTTTACATGCAGAAAATAGGGAGTCCTCCTGCAGCTGTTTTAACTTAGGCACAAGCGTTAGTTGGAACAGCTTTTAAACCCACTGGTTTGATACACCCACATGACAGGTAGGAGAAGTTGTGAGTCTGCTGGGGTACAACTGGGATTCAGCAACTAAAACATAAATGCGTATCTTAAGTTATACCACATTTTTAGGAGCTGACTGTCAAATACTAGCAACTGAACAGATTACATGGTGAACAAAAATACCATAGAAAACAAGAAAAATAAATATATTAGAAAAATATGAAACATTCTCCATGCAACAAAATGCATACCAAGGGAGAAATATGTATCCTCGTAACTCCAGCAACTGCTTGGTGGAAAGTTTGGGTTTTCTGATGTCCTGTTTCTTTTAATAAAAAGAATACTCGCAGAACATTTCAATAGGATAAATTATGGAATTATAGACTTATTCAGGTTGAGACCTCTGCAGGTCATCTGATCCAGCCCCCTGCTCAAAGCAGGGTCAGCTTCCAAATGAGTGGAAATCTTGTAATGATGGAGTCAAAACCACTAAGAAGTGCTGTTACAGGAACGTGGTGACATGTGAGAATCATGTCTAACATGCTTACCTTCCTTTTGGATGACAACACAGCCAGGTTTTTGTAAAGAAAACAATTCTGTGTATTTTTGCAGGTTTTACGAAAGCTGTTCCCAAGCAGTTGACTATGGAGTAACGCGATGGTGAGAGACACGTGGCTCAGTGGGTGAAGGCTTCCTTGCTCCCAGCAGTGGTTCCAAGCTCTGCGTGAGAAGTGAGGGTTTACTCCCATTCCAGATAAAACGATCCTCATGGATAAAGCATGCCCATCGGAAGGAGGGTGCCACTGCGTAACATTTAACAAACTCATTTGACCATGTTGAAAACATGTAAACCCTCTCTCCCTCCTGGGTTACAAACAAAAGATCTTTTATATGTCAGGAGCAAATGCATCATTGCTGGGCCAATGTCAAAAAAAGAGCAGCTGTATCTTGAGGTTGCCTCTCGGCTACTGGGAGAGTAGGAGAGGAAATGAGGATTATTTTACTTTTGAGCAGATGCAGGGAACCACGTCCTTGTCCTGCTGTAACTCTCTCTAACTTCTGCTGGTTTTCAGACTCCTTTGAAGAGGAAAACCAAACCGGTGGCATAGAGCCCATGTAGTCTAACAATAACCAGAAAACCCAGAGAGGCTGAAGTAAAAATAGCAGTTACCCTCCTCCTTCTTCCCTTTCCAGCAGAATAATTTCTTATGTATCGTTATCAATTCAAGCAATATTCAGTGTCCAGAGAGGTTGCATCTCCTGAGTAGAACTTGTCTTATAAATCAGGGAGGCCCTGCAGGAGCGGAGCTCTGTGTGCCTGCCGCGTATCCCAGCTTCAGGACCGTGAATTGTTGTCTGCTGGGAACAAGAACCGAGTCATCTTTATGCCTGCAAAACATCACCTGTGCTAAGGATACTGCGGCAACAACACTCCAAATAATGGTTAATAACTCTGGTAGTCTACCTGAAGCAATACATTTTATTACCTAAGAATATGTAACTGGAAATTTTAAAATTCCTGATGAATGGGTAAAATGAATAGCAAATAAGTTTACTTGGTAAACACAAGTTGCAAAGTCTGTTCACCTCTGCTCCTGTTGTTTCCAGTTGAGTTGTTACTGAGACAACAGAAATTAAAATAGGCTGTAGCCTGCTTTTCTGTACTGAATGAGGCACCCCTTGCCATGGCTGCTGCAGAAGGTAAGGAAAAGCATCCTGTAATAATTCAGATTTAAAGGAGGAGCGTTGTGTGCATGGCTAGAGGATGGGCTGTAACCCCACTGTTAGCTCATTTCAAGGTGTGACTAGCAAATCAAACATAGAAGAACATATATTTTAAAATCATAACATCACGTCCTGTTGATCCTAACTGTAACTACACAGCAGATGTGAATTACACTAGCAAATGGTTCTTTTTACTGACCAGAATGCCTGTCGGGGCAAAAAAAAAAGCAGATACTTCACCAAAATGGGTTTTTTTTATAATTTTTTCAAGAATTCTGTGGTTTCAGTGCATTTATTTAAATATAGTAAAGCGCATATTGGGTAACATGTTTGCCAGGGAGACTGAACTAAAAGGTGTCAGTTAGGTCTATCAAGAATTGTCTTAGAGGTGCCTATCAGGCTCTGTCCTGCTCTCATCAGCAAAGCTCTTAAATCGTGTGGAACGAACTGCACGTGGGGCTGACCCAGCACCTCTTCAGCTGTAGCTCACACGCGCCGGAGCTTTCCCACTCCTACCCCAGGAGGTAAATGCACCTCGAAGAATTGTCCAAAGCTTGATTTAATTTGGGTGTTTAGAAGAGGTTTCAGAAAATGAGTTGTAGCCCAGCGCTCAAAAAGTCAGCCATGTAAAAAAACGCTCCAGCTGCAGAGCTGGTGAACCTCTAGACCTTGGTTAATGTAAAGAAAGCTGCCATCGCTACCCACAGCACGTTTCTTATAGGCTGAAAACCAACTCTCAGGTTGTAGTCCGCAATGGATATTTGCGGTAAATAGCAAGCTTAGAAACGGTTAATTCAATGATCAAAACTATTTCAATAATGTGAATGTAGTTTAGATAACGGTGGTTTTTTAATGGTCGTTCTATAAACAAACCCAATGTATGTTAATTCAGAAAAATTAATGTGTTGAACTGGTATGCAAATACTAAAATACTGGATTTTTTTCCTATACTGTTTCCCTTTAGGAAATAAGTAGAACTTAATTATAATCTCCTTATGGAAAATAGGCTACTTTATTTGATATATGCATTAGAAAGCAAAACAAAGATCTAACAAAAGAGGCATTTCAGTAAAAAAAAGTGTAAGAGTAGCAATGCTGACATAGTTAAAAGGCAGGGGCTCGGCTCTTCAGTAAATTTCTGGCATTTAGGCAGTTGAAAGTAAAGCCTCAAAGTATCTTCATATGCGGAAAGCAGCAATTTCATGAGCAGCTTTGTGCATGATAGGCCAGCACAGATACAATCATGGATGGTTGGGATGGAGTTTCGGGAAGGGAAATGGTAGTGACACATTTTAACATTACCACTGGACTCACCGCAACAGTTACATTCCTTACTGTTTCAGAAAGGTGGTCATAGGAAGTGCCTCCCAGTAAAATGGTTTTCCGCCTCTCGCACGGTGTTGGTCACAGCTGCTTCTGGTTAGAGGGGAATGGGTTCTGAGTCCTTAAGGGATTAATAAGAGAAGGCAAACCATCTTAATTAATTAGCTCTGACATTTCAACTTCCTGAGAGCACGATGAGGATGATAACATGCGAGTCATTGGAGAGTGCGGAGAGGCAGTACGAAAGCAAAAGTTGCAGGATCGCTGGGTATTGATTGCAATACAGTCCCTACGCTTTTTTCCAAAGAGGAGAGCACTGCAGAGTGGCTCGACAAGGTGGCAATGATGGGCTCTTGTTGGCCCATTTATCAGAACAAGTTGCTTTTCAGTTGATAAAGTTGTTACGGCTACAGGCAGAATAAAGCATTTTCAGTGAGCTTAAATATCAGCCACATTTTGGTGCACAAGAACATTTACTTAGCACTTAATGAGCATAAAATAAGGTACAAATCGAAGTATACAGCCATGCCGTGCCATGCCTGTGTGTTTGCTGAACACCTCTAGAAGCCCGAGAGCACCTGCTTTCTTTTCCAGAAACCCTTTTAAGGCGCAAAAATCAGAGCTTGAGTAGAAATCACGGGACGGATGCCAGTTGTGTTACAGTCTCCAGACACCTACTGTAGCTCATGGATGCCTCAGATGAAAACTGTCCAGCCACTGCAATTTACCATCCTTGAATTCCTCCTTGACTTTCTCCTGGGGGATTAATATCTGCTACAGCCACATCCTCATTTCCTGTGCAAAGTGCTTTTGGGAGAACAATTCCCCGTCATCCTTTGTAGCAAAGAATGGATCAGAAGCAATGCCTCTTGACAGGCAGCTGCTTGCGTGCTACTGCACCAGCACTGTTGTGTTCACTGCTACTTGGTGCTCTATTCCGTTCTGGAAGGCTAAGGCATTTAATAACAGTATAGACATTGTCTGCCAAAATACTGTGACTCTTCTAAGCTTTTAAATGCTGAAGAAAGCGTGCTCTCCTTCAGTTTTTTTAAAATAATTTCCCTGATGACACCATCCTCTGGAGGTTTACGTTGTGCTTTTTTATTGTTCAGTGTACTTGGGCTTCTCTCCAAATGATGTAAAACGCACAAGCGGTAGGCAAAGTGGCTTGTGACGAAGGGGTGAAGAAAAACTGGTAGCAAAGAAAATGCTCTTAACAGCATGAAAGCACATTTCTGTCCTTATTCCATTCATGCAGAGGTGCCTTAAGATGACAGGTTTGTCCAGAGAGAAATAAAGGAAAAACTGGGCAGCTATCTGATTGTGGTTGCTCAGGCTGGGAAGGTTGATGTAAATGGAAAAGGGTGAGAATGTAGGTGTCGCTAAACACAAACCAATCCTCCATTTTTTTCACTTTACTGTGTGCTTGCTGCACAAAAAAATTACTGTAGCTTAAGAACACGGATTTCTCTTTCTAGAAGATCCCCAGCTGCCAACCTGACCTGCTTGCTGGGGGCTCAGTTCTAGGACATGGTGGAGAGTCTTCCAAGGTAGACAGGTCCCATGTCCCTCTTCAACTGAGGAGCCCAGGACTGGGCACAGTAGCCCAGGTGTAGCCTCACCACCACGCTGAATGGACGGGAGGGATCACCTCCCCTGGCAACTCCCACCACCTGCTGGCAACGGGTTCCTGGGGGCTTGAAGAAAGCAAATGTCAGGCGTAGCTGCAAGAAGGGCGAGAAGGAGGATCTGGGGAACTCCAAGCTCATCAGCCTCATCTCGGTTCCTGGAGGGGATGGAGTGGATAATCCTGGGAACAATTTCCAAACATTAAGGACAAGAATGTGATTGGGAGTGGCCAATATGGATTTATGAAAATTAATCCTTCTTAACCAACCTCATGGCCTATAGTGAACTGACTGGCGCGGTGGATGAGGGGAGAGCAGTGGATGTTGTTTATCTTGACTTTAGCAAGACTGTTGACCCCTGTCTGCCATAACATCACAAACAAACTGATGAAATATGGGCTACATAAGCAGAGAGTGAGGTGGACTGAAAACCATCTGAACTGTCAGGCTCAGAAGGGTTGCGATGGTGGCCAGGTAGTAGCAGAGTACCTCTAGAGTCAGTGGCAGAGACATAATTGTTTAATATCTTCATTAATGACCTGGATGATGGGACACCATGCACCCTCAACAAGCCTTCAGAAAACACAAAGTTGTGAGGAGTAGCTGATAGACCAGATGGTTGTGCTGCTGTTTGGAGAGACCTGCATAGGCTGGAGAAATGGGCCAACAGGGACCTCCCAAGTTTCACAAAGAGAAGCACCGAGTCCTGCATTTGGGGAGGAACAACCCCATGCACCAGCACATGCTGGGAGCCAACCATCTGGGCAGCACCTTTACAGAAAAGAATCTGAGAGTCCTGGTGGACACCAGGTTGAACATGAGCCAGCAATAGGCCCTTGCAGCAAAGAGGGGCAACAGTATCCTGGGCTGCATTTAGGAAGAGCATTGCCAGCAGGTCAAGGCGGGGGTGATCCTTCCCCTCTCCTTGGCACTGGTGAGACACATCTGGCATACTGGATCCAGTTCTGGGTTCCCCGGTACAGCAGAGACAGGGACGTATTGGACCAAGTCCAGCAAAGGGTCGCAAAGATGATTAGGGTGTTGAAGCAGCTGTCCTACAAGGAGGGGCTGAGAGAGCTGGGACTGTTCAGCCTAGAGAATAGGAGGCTCAGGGGGGAACCTTACCAATGTATGTAAATACCTGATGGGAGGAAATAAAGGAGATGGAGCCAGGCTCTTTTCAGCAGTGTCTAGTGACAGTACAACAGGTGATGGCACAAACTGATATACAAGAAATTTTATTTAAGTGTAAGAAAAAAATATTACTGTGAGGGTGGTCAAACGCTAGAGCATGTTGCCCAGAAAGGTGGTGGGGTCTCTGTCCTTGGAGGTATTCAAAACACAGCTGGACACAGTGCACCTTACTGTAGCTGACCCTGCTTTGAGCAGAGGGGTTGGGCTCCAGCGGTGCCTTCCACCTTCAGCCGCCCTCTGAGTCTGTGCCAGCCCACTCACTTCCTATCCCATTGCTGCCGCTACTGAGCTGGCTTAGTCCTAAAACGTTTTTCATTGCTTTTTCCTGTAATCTCATTCCTTTCCTCAGTTGTTTTCACCATTTACCCAGACCTTTTCTGCACTGGTTTTCCATCTTGGTTTCATAAGTTATGTTTTTCTGAAAAGTTCTTAGAGAAAAATCTTTATGAAAAGCCTTTTTTTATAAAAACCTTTTTTGGCTAAAAATATCCAGGGTTTGGTCACTCATGTCTGAAAAGGCTTTGCTTGGCTTTCAACAAGAACAATTTCTGAGGCTACTACTGCTTGTGAAAGCTGACTGAGAAAACCAAACACCAATCTGTGTTTCTCTCTCCACCTTTTCCTCCTCATACAATTTTTCAAAAGCTGTCATAGGACTACAAAGAGGGGATAAGGCAGGAGGGAATCCCTTTCAAAAAGCCCCAAATTTAGTTTTCTAGTCCAGTCCATAACCTGGTCCCCTGGGCTACTTACTTCTCCACGCAGGGCTACTCAGGAGAGCTGGCAGGTGGCACTGCTCTTAGGCTGGGTGGCTGGCTTAGGCTTAGAAAGGGCATGTAGCACATCTGCTCCTGGCTAAATGGGACATGAAGGTGGTGGTGTCCTGGTTTCTACAGGCTTTGGGATGAGTGTGGAGGCACGGTGCATGCAGTCATCTCCAGGGGAGGCGAGACAGAAACCCTTCGTACTGCTCAGAGGCAGGACTTTACAGAGATCTTTTTAAACATGAGTTAAATGTCTTAAAATCACAGTGTTGTTGTTGACATTTTTCCCATCACACCTCCACTGCTGTTTCCCTTTCCTGGAGCACACAGCCATCATCCTGTGCCGAAACACAGCCAGAACCAAGCTGTGAGCTGAGCTGGAGGAACAGGGGTTTTTTTCCTCAACATGGGGATTGCACTAGGCCCAGCGGCATCAGGCAAGTCCAGGTGGAGACGGCTGACTCGTTTAGCTGGGTGTGATAAGAGGAATGAGGCCAGCCACCAGGAGTAAATCAACTTGTGGGTGTGGTAGAGGTGATCTCTGACTTGTTGGAGTTGAGCTAGACCATCCTCTGTGGCTTCCCCCTGTGCTTGGGAAAATTCACTGAAGGGGTGTTTGCGGGGTGTGCTTAAACCACTGTGGCTATGGTGGATGTCTGGTGGTCTCACCTGCAGGCTGGGGAGAGGTAAGTGATCCTGAGCCCAGGGCAAATGTCTGCATAGTCCCTGCAGCTTATACCTCCGTGGGGGCTTGTCCTTCTTAGAAATAAGGCCAGATTTACTCCTTTGTTCCAGCTGGTATTTGATTTGAGTTGCTCTTCTGGAAACCCTACAGAGAAGTGAAGCTCACACAAGCATTGTGGGGCTGCCTGGGCACCCGTCTGTTTTCTGCTCCCTTCCTTCTTTCTTTCTTTGAACCAAATCTGGCAGTAGGGACCATTATCAAAGGAAACCATTCTGCTCATTTGTAGATTTTGATACATTCACTACTAAGCTCTATAGTTAGCAACAGCAACTCTGATCAGAGACCTTGAAAAACTCTCTTTGACATCACCTAGTGTTATGTTGGAGGAATAACCAAAAAATTACTGCCTCTTTTGCCTGGAGTGTATTGGACAGAAATGTTTTGTTTGTTTTTTTTTTCATTTACAGGGTGTGTTGTAAAGCACCTTACAGAATATGAAAGTTTAAATATATATCCTTACTTAAATGTCAAGGGGAAAAATCATATTACTAAAATAGAAAAAAGTGGAGTTTGTTTAAGAAGTTGGGGGGGTTTCCCTCAAAAAAATGTCCTAGTGTGTCTCAGACATCCTTTAATTGCAATAAACTGAGTACTATGAGCTCTTCTTGAGGGGGGCAGAATTAAAAGAACAAGAAAATGTATTTTTAGGGTGTGATTCCTGGAGAACTTAAATTCTTAATGCTCTGCAGCAAATGTCTGCTCCCTCTGGTGCCTTGTCTGAGACATGGGGGAGGGGCGAAATGAGACTTTGCAGGTGAAAAGCCAACACACCAAGACCCCTAAATAACCTTTTAAAGCAAAACTGCAACAAGGCAACTGGGATTTATTTTTGTTTTCTTTTAGTGGGCTGAGAGCCCTGGTTTTCTGCACAGACCAGACAAAAATTTGGGTTCAGCATGTTTAGTTTGTGTCCTGAATGGCACATGAATACATAGGCAGTATGTATCCATGGGATATTACCATGGAATTTTTGTTATATGCAGTTAAATCAGTCAGCTGGAGCTAATTACAGTTCGTCTACAAGTTGCTTACATTGCATTCAGTGTAAACCAGTTTATTTTTACATTGACAGTCTTAATGGGTGGAGACTTCTAAATTTTAAGCCTTCTCTCCACTCATCATAAGCATCTCAGAAGACCAATGGCCTTCTGAATGTTACCTTAAAAATGGAAGCAGCAAATAGAGCTGAATCAATAACTCTTCTCTGCTGCAGGTACCTTGTTGGGGTAAGGGAAGGTGGACCTGGGAGGCAGGGTTATGGCCAAGCCTGTTCCTAAACTGTTTCTAGATTGCACTCTGCCACATGAGTGTTTCTTCCAGCACAACCTGATGGCCCGACTGCGGCTGAGCTCCGATCGACTCTCAGATGCTGTCACAGAAAGGAGTTATGTATGAGAGCACCCTGAAACTTGTGGTGTTTTGCTCAGGAGAGGAGAAATCTAAAAATTCTTCATCTTGGAAGATAAGAATGCAGACAAACAGCAGCCACTACTGGGGAGAAGCCTCCCAGGCCTTGTGCAAATGCTGTCGATATCAGTGGGGAAGCCAAAAAAATTCAGTTAATTGGAAAGAGATTTATTCGGCAAAGGCTGTGGAAGCTCATGCAAGCTTCAGGCTTGGTGATGAGCCAGATGAGCTTAGAGTGCCCAGAGTAAGTGATGGAGGTAACATTTCTCTAGGCTGGGGTGAATAAGTATGGTGAGTGTAAACTTCTGGGGGAAACTGCTCAAATGAACAGAATTGGTTTGACAATTGGTAGATCTCTCCTATGAGGAAAGGCTGAGGGAGCTGGGCTTGTTTTAGCCTGAAGAAGAGAAGACTGAGAGGGGATCTCATCAATACATACAAATATCTTAAGGGTGGATGTCATGAGGATGGAGCCAGACTCTTCTCAGTGGTGCCCAGCAACAGGACAAGGGGCAATGGGTACAAACTGAGACATAAGAGGTTTCAGTTGAATATGAGGAAGAACTTCTTTACTTTGAGGGTGACAGAGCACTGGAACAGGCTGCCCAGGGGGGCTGTGGAGTCTCCTTCTCTGGAGATATTCAAAGCCTGCCTGGATGAAGTCTTGTGTAACATGCTCTAGGTGAACCTGCTTTAGCAGGGGAGTTGGACTGGATGATCTCCTGAGGTCCCTTCCAACCCCTGCCATTCTGTGATCTGTAAGTTGCCCCGTAACAACTTGACTGGATGGCTATTCCCATGAAAGCAGCACACAGCTACAACGGTGTACCATGGGCAACGGTGCAACTCAAATCTCTCATCTCTCTTCCCAGCTCCTGTCTTCCACTTGGAGATGCTTGCTCCACCTCTCTGAGTTAGAGGCAATGGAGCCTAGTGAGGAAAGACAAAGGAAAAAATCAATTGTGCAGTGAGTAAGTTGAATCATGTCATGGAAAGAATGATCACTAAGCTATTTGTGTCTTGAAGCAGTTGATCTGAGTTCTGCTCTTGTCCAGCATCATATTTATGATGCTACACAGTGCATTTAGAAGTACTAAAAAGTGCTGACTGCTGAAAGCAATGGAAATCCCCAACAGAGTCAAGCTGAAAAAGGAGATGATGGATGTAAACGGTACAGGAAATATTTTAATGGCTTTCAAAGTGGGGGGGGGGGCAAAAATTAATTTCTTTTCCAAAGAGGGAAATATTTCTGGAGAATTTCCTGTCATCTGGCACTTTCCAGCTCTAAATTAAACTTCAGCTTTGAATATCAAACCCTCTTACATACTTTCTTATGTTCCTTTTGTTTTTTCTTACCAACTTAGTGTATTAACCTTAACGTACTAATATCCAAGCCCAGCTGTGGCTTGTACTGTGAAGAGAAAAAGGTAACAGCTATGGAGCTGGTAGTAAAGGAATTTTTTGGCACCTGCAGTATGGCTCTTGCAGAGTGGTGTTGCCCTTGTGGCTGGGTAATTGGGATATTTCTTGTCAAAGCCTGCCTCGTTATGATTTTGGTACACTGTGCAGCATAGCAGGGAAGAAGCAGATTAATTTTGGCAGCTAATGCTGTGGCAGTCCGAAGGCATCCAGGATCCCAGCTAGCTCCTCTGCCTCTTCCCCGATGGCCCCTGCCCCTTCAGAATGGGGCAGGGAGAGGAAGGGTGAACCTGCTTCTCCTGGGCTTGGCTGGCCCCACCTGGGAATCCCTGCCTCGTGAGGCCAGACAGGTGGGTGTTCGGTGCTTGCCTGCTGCTGATCTGTTTAAAACTGCTGCAAAAAGAAACTGGGTTTAGTGGGTTGGGGTTTTTTTTTTTTCTCCCCCTCCTTTGGACTTGCAGAACAAGCATTTGTTAGTCCCTCTGAGCCAGCCTCCCCCGTAAAAGGAGGCTGCTAAAAGAGAGACTATAACATCTGCTTCTTTCAACCTACCCTCATAGCTGGCATTTTTTTTTTTTTTTTTGCATTTATTGCTTGTACCAGAAGCTGGCACCTTATGATGTGGTAGCTTCAACTAGAAAAGCTGCTCCAGCTGGGTCCTCAGCACTGATGCCAGAACAGAGCAAATTCCCTCATATGTTTGCTTACACAAGATGTTCCCTCAGATGTTTTGGTGTGTACCTTCTCAGACAAACTTCTTTCAGCAACAATTACATGTTGTTGACGTGCATTCCATAGCTGGCCCATCACAGTTTTCCTACTTTTTTTTTTTTCTTCCTTCCAGTGCTGCCAAATAATCTGCAGATCTGCTGTGTCCTCTGGAAAGGTACCGCACCCTGCTAAATGTGCATGTTCTTCCTCTAACCTTATCCTCTATGGTGCCTGCAGTCGCCCCTTTTAGCTTCATGCCATCTGAGGCACTTTCCATCCCCCCATCAAGGGCACCGAACAGGGCTGGACCCATGACTGGGGCTTTAGATGAGGACCTGCGATGGGGACTTCCGCCCTTTCAGAGGAAGGTCACTGGTGTAACTGCCACGGCTGAGACTCAACCTTATTTGGGAATTTTCACTGCTGAATGCAAACCCCATCCTGAACTCTAGCTGAAGTGGAAAAAATCTATCTGGACATGGTTGAAGAGAGGAGCTATCTGGAAGAGTGATACAAAAATATATGGGTCTTGTAATATTAGTAATTACATGGAAACGTGAGGGAAACCACCAATTTTCCTCTTTCATCTATTGCTGATTTCCAGCAGAGATGAAGCTGACAGCGCTGTAGAAAGAAAAGAAAAATAATACAGTCCTTGTGTTGATGTGTAGGTGTAAACCCTGGGAGTGAAAAATAAGAGCTTACCCCACAGGAACATGAGCTGCGACTCTGCGGTGCCTCGGTGGGCACGGGGCTGAGAGCAGCGGCCGGGCACTTGCCCTGGCACCGGGGTAGCGCAGCGTCAGCCGGGGCAAGCCGGGAAAGCTGCTAATAACGCGCTCCCCCCGCCGCCTTTTTGTAGAGCTGTGCCATGAGGCAGCTGGGCTTTTCTTTCTCAGGTGGCAGCCAGAATAACAGCAGAGCTGTTGGGGTGTCAGACACAGCTCCTCCTGTCTGGCAGGAGCGAGCGGAGCGTGCGAAGGAGGGGAAAAATCCTGCTGGTGCTGGCAGACAAGAATTGATGTAGGCCCCTGGGAATCATAAGATCATCTTGTGGACTGGGTAGGGGTTGTTTGAAATTGGAGATGGGATGTTATTTTGCAGTGTGTAACTTCTACAGTCCCACTTCTTTGACTTCAGCTAAAAGTTAGGAGTCTTTATACTTTCCCAGG
>NW_009258268.1:1543067-1543813 GCF_000687185.1 Egretta garzetta
TCTCTCTGAGGACAGTTCCTCATGTTAGCAATGTGCGCTTGTACAGGCTGCTCACTGCATTAATAATGCTTATTAACAGTGACCCTGCGGTTGTGTGTCCTCAGATCCCTTTTGAATGTGCTCCATAATGTATGTGGGCATTCCATGGGATACTGTGATGGGGATCTAGATGTGTATCCAGAGGCACACCTCTGAAAGGAGCGTCTTTGCACAGGGCAGCAAGCAGCTTTTATGTAGAATAAATTCAACAGGGCCTTGCAAAATCCTGTATTAGGTACGTGTGTGCCAGGGGTTGGATAGTGTGATGCTCTCCTGTGCTGAGCTTAAGCTATGAGTAAAAAACATCTCCCTCAAGCAGATGGCTGGGTAGACAAGTGGAGAGTGGTGGATGTTGTCTACCTTGATTTCAGCAAGGCTTTTGACACTGTCTCCCATAACATCCTTATAGGGAAGCTCAGGAAATGTGGGTTGGATGAGTGGACAGTGAGGTGGATTGGGAACTGGCTGAATGGCAGGGCTCAGAGGGTTCTGATCAGCAGGGCAGAGTCCAGTTGGAGGCTGGTAGCTAGAGGGGTTCCCCAGGGCTCAGTACTCGGCCCAGTCTTGTTCAACTTATTCATCAATGACCTGGATGAGGGGACAGAGCGTAATCTCAGCAAGTTCGCTGATGACACAAAACTGGGAGGAGTGGCTGATATGCTGGAAGGCTGTGCTGCCATTCAGCGGGACCTGGACAGGCTGGAGAG
>NW_009258268.1:1543952-1559603 GCF_000687185.1 Egretta garzetta
AGGGAGGTTATCCTCCCCCTCTACTCTGCCCTGATGAGACCCCACCTGGAGTACTGTGTCCAGTTCTGGGCTCCCCAGTTCAAGAAAGATGAGGAACTCCTAGAAAGAGTCCAGAGGAGAGCAACTAGGATGATAAAGGGACTGGAGCATCTCCCTTATGAGGAAAGGCTGAGAGACTTGGGCTTGTTCACCCTAAAGAAGAGAAGGCTGAGAGGGGATCTCATCAATACATACAAATATCTTAAGGGTGGATGTCATGAGGATGGAGCCAGACTCTTCTCAGTGGTGCCCAGCAACAGGACAAGGGGCAATGGGTACAAACTGAGACATAAGAGGTTTCAGTTGAATATGAGGAAGAACTTCTTTACTTTGAGGGTGACAGAGCACTGGAACAGGCTGCCCAGGGGGGCTGTGGAGTCTCCTTCTCTGAAGATATTCAACGCCTGCCTGGATGAAGTCTTGTGTAACATGCTCTAGGTGAACCTGCTTTAGCAGGGGAGTTGGACTGGATGATCTCCTGAGGTCCCTTCCAACCCTTGCGATTCTGTGCTTCTGTGTTAGGGCTGCAGCCTGTTCCTGTTTGAGCAAGAATCATGTCACTGCTTTCTTTGCCTATTTAATATATTTTTAATGGAGAAAAACAGAATGTGAATACACCCGGGTATTTCTGAGTGCTACAGCTGCATATAGTTCAACACCATGCTTTTCTCATATGGCCTTATCTGTGCAGTCCAGTAACGTTGCCAGACACTTTCTTTGCTTCAGTGAATTCTGGTTCAATCCTTACAGCTGAAGGGCAGCACATTATACTGAAAAAACCATGCTGCCATTTTCTTTTGGTTACCTTCTATACCCACATACTTCTGGTGTATGTGGGGCAGTTTTTCTGATGATACGTGTGGGTTAACTTCAAATGGGACCTTCTAACTCCATTACCCATCAATGTCTGTGAAAGTGGCAAAGTTGCGTGGTGCCCGTCCTCTGAGCGGTGGCCCTGGGGATGCCCGACAGCTCTAAGCGCTGCTCTGAACACCTGGCACCTCTGCAAACCAGGTCCTGGTTTCCAAAACTAAGTCAGCATGTGTGAAAGCTGATGCTTGCAAGTAGTGAGGGTGGTGGCAGCAGAGGTGAGGACGCCAAGGGAAAAGTTTGCTGCTACTGGTGGTTGGGCCCGCTCCATGGGGCTTAGGTTTGAGGCTGCCACTTGAGAGTTGAACACCTTTGCTGCTGGTCAGTTGGGGTCAGCTGTCCTGGCTGTGCCCCCTCCCAATTTCTTGTGCACCTGGCAGAGCATGGGAAAGCTGAAAAGTCCTTGACTGGTGTAAGCACTGCTCAGCAACAACTAAACCACCAGTGTGGTATCGACATTCTTCTCATCCTAAATCCAAACCACAGTGCTATGCCAGCTACTAGGGAGAAAATTAACTCTATCCCAGTTGAAACCAGGACACGCCTCTACCCACTAGAGCCCCAGTCTTGGGCACAGGGATAGCCTTGCATTTCCCATACTTTCTCACATCCCGAGAACAGCTGGGTTAGTAACTCTCAGCTGTTGATTCGTGTGCCACCTCTTGCTTGTGGACAGCTTGGGAGCCTGATTTTGATGCGTCCAAACTCATTGGCTGCTGGAAAAAGTTTGCCACAAATACTTTCTGTGGTATTCCTCGTTCTTCATAGCAGGTAACCAAACCAGGAGGTGATGACTCAATGCAGGAATAATAATTCCTGTTGGCTGGATGAGTGTAATCGGGGGATTTGACTTCTAGTGCAGCTACTACTATATATGAATTCAAGGCTAAGTATTTCTGTAGTTGCTGAAGTTAGCTGTTTCAAGAAATCCTTTCTGTGTAAAAGGCTCTAAAATAGAAAAGCACGTATTGCAAGAAATTAAAGAAGCTGTTAGGCCTCTGTATATATGTTCAGCACTAGATCTAATATGAACTGTAGAGGTAAAATCTTCTCCCAGGCCTGAGAGGAAAAGGGCAGTTGCTCAGTGACCGTTAATAACAGTAACAACAATGGCAAAATTATGGATTGAATTAAAACTAATTAAAGGCACAGAGGAGGCAGATGAGTGGATCTGAAAACTCACAAGGCAAATACTTTGCTATATAACCTGGAGGAACAAAGCAGTGCACAGTAAAGAGATTTGGGGTACATTAACTGTTCCAAGACTCTGAACAAACCGGGCGATGTCCAGAGAATGAAACGGAGGAGCAGTGATTTCCATGATTTCCATTTCCCCGCTTTCTCCGAAGGGATGGGCACTTTCTGGAAGCTGCTGAAGCTGCGCTTAAGACGTTTCAATCCTTTTGAGGGAAGCAGAGGCTTGTCCTCTGCGCTGACCTGTGACCTGGCTGCCGGGGCCTTGCTGAGCGCCAGTGAATAGCAGACGGGGATGAGACGGAGTAATTACAGTGGGTGAATGGGGAAAATAAAGACGGACCTTTTTCTTCCTTTTATCTCAAACAGAGGAGCTAATTTAGGGAACCCTTCTGACAAAAGCTCACAGTGACCCAAATCCTTCCCCCTTTGGCTCAGTGGGGACAAAACCAGGCTCAGAAACCCCCCAGAACAGGTTAGATGGACACATAAGAGGCACCAGATGATGAGTGTAGGTGGATCCTGGTGGTGCCAGCATGGGCCTGGAAAGCTCGGGTGCCAGCTCTGGGTGCCCCCAGGAGCCCGGTGGCCCTCAGGACCTGCTGGCACCTCTCCTGCAGCCAGAAGAAACCAATTGAGAGACTCCTGACCTTATCTATTCTCCCACCAGCCCTTTCTTCTTGTATCCTGTCACTCCACTTTCTGTCCTATGCTTTGTGATGGTAGTGTTCCAGGAAATGGATGAGCTGGTTTTCATTTCTGAGTGAGTATAGCCCGTCCTTGTGCGACTCACAGGGGTGACAAGGTTTTTCTGGTAACTCCTTGTGGCTGATAGGTGCAAGCTAATAAATACCTTGTGTTAGTTAGGAGCTTGAGATCTGTGCTGATCAGTGTATTTTCTTCCATTACCTTCCCTGTACTTGTTGTGTCTCCCTGTCTAGCTGTAGGTCCTCATATCCGTGTACCAATGTAAAAAGAGGCAGGTGGGCTTTTTTTCTCTGGAAAACTTCACCTGGAAATCAGTCCTAATCCCTGCTTTGTGGAAAGTGCTGCCAATGCTGCTGATTTGAGGAAGTTCCTGTCTTTGTAGAGAAAAATCACCTGTTTAAGCCTCAGAGGTGGATCAGCCTATTGTTGTTCCCAGACTCAAGGGCTTACCAGTTGCCAAAGTGCTCAGAAAATGTTAATCTTACAGCCTTGTTGGGAAGAACCCTAGGCCCAGCTTTGCCACCTTGTCAAGCTGAACAGCAGGAAATTGTAAATAGACAAAATACAGGAGGGTTTATGTCATTACCTGCAGAGATGCTGCTGTCTGGTCTAACAGCTGGAGGCAGGAACTGGAATTTCAGCCCCTCCCTTGGTGCTTTCTAGGATCTGTGGATCAGCGGAGGTTTCTAGGAACAGGTTTTCACCTTCCTCTTTGCAATGCACAGTCCTTACCCAGCTGGGATCGTGGTGAGCTCTGATGCAGAGTGCGGCACCCAGAGGAAGGATATTCTGCAGAGGTGGCTGGGGCTTAGCGGTACTGGCAAGGGCCCAAGGTGAAACACTCTTAGCCTCTCTTGATTTTGGGCAGGGATCAGTTATTGATGCTGAAGCATGTAGTACCAGCCAGCACATGATGCTGTGCTCACCCATTTGGAAGCCACTCACGCCTGGGGAAACTTTTGGAACAAAACCCAGATGGTGCACAGAACCCACCTGCTGCTTTGGTGCTAAAAGCATATAGGTTTTAAGCTGCCCTTCAGCTATCCCATAGCCCCAAACAGCAATCTTACACAGCTGCTCTTAACCAGAGATGCATCTTACAGATGCTCTTGTCTTAGATATTCTCACCAAAGCCTGAAGTCAGGAAGAGATGCTGGTGGCTCCACTGGGAAGGGAGGGAGACTTTCATGGGCTTGATGCTCTTGTGACCACAGCAGAGCTTCACAGAGATGATGATGATGGGGTCTGTTCTTTGTACCAAAGTGGGTTAGTCTGGTCTGAGTTTAGCTATAGGCACTCTTCTGTTCTTGTAGGTAGTAATTGCACAGCACTGCAGGAGAAAGTCTGGGTAATGATGTTCCCTGGCTCGGGAGCCTCTCTAGTTAATGGTCTGCAAATAAAGTACAGAGGGGACACATGGCCTTCTCTGCAGTGGTGCATGTACTTGTGGTATGTGTCCAACACATACACGGACATTGAAAGTGTGAAATAAAACCTATCCCCGTGAAGTGCTCTAGGGAACAGCTACAGCACGTGATGTGAAAAGCATTCAAGTGCCCAAGGAAACAGTTGAACAGAAAACAGGGAAGGGGGGAAGGAAATGGGGGGGGCAGGGGGGGAAAGGTGGGGCGGAGGGGAATGCATGGTACTTAAATGTCCACCAAATTGAGTGGTCCTCCTGTGAGCTGAGCTGTTGAGAGAAACAGCAGGACATGTTCTGCTTGGTGCTTGCTGCTGCCTGGCATGGGGTTGGCCTGAATCCATAGGGCTGGCACCAGCCAGGAAAAACATCTTCAGCCCTAAGTGCCCATGTCTTGTCAGGACTCAGAACAGTGGGGTGACTGGTTCAATCACAACAGGGAGATTCATTTGCTAACAGTGTACCTGATGTTTCTAATGTAGTTTGTAGCTTGCTTTAACATCTGTATGCAATTTTCTTAATTGTGTGACAAATTCTTCT
The DNA here is from genome assembly GCF_000687185.1 of Egretta garzetta. Taxonomy (NCBI): domain Eukaryota; kingdom Metazoa; phylum Chordata; class Aves; order Pelecaniformes; family Ardeidae; genus Egretta; species Egretta garzetta. The sequence continues at coordinate 1,548,724 of NW_009258268.1, forward strand.
TCAAATTTGTTGCTCATTTCTGGGTTTGGGTTTTTTTTTGCCATTTCATCCAACCCAAAAACCCAACCCAAACCAACAAACCCCCAAAACCCTCAAGGGGAGTGCACAGCCAAGCTGGCAGAAAGGAGAATCTCAGCCTTCCCCTTCCCACATCCATTAGCCAAAACAGTTGTGTTGCTTGTGAAGTTGTACCTGCCCACAGCAGAGTTCCTGCAGTCTAACTGTCCTGTCCAGGGGTTTCAGGAGACCAGGTTGAAATGCCTCGGGGAGATGGTCTAACATTCCTCCTGACATATGTGCTCTCTTTAGCATGTCAGTGTTTATGCTAAATCACCTCCAAATATGCTAAGATCGCTAACGGCACTCTCTGGTGTTGGCTGAGAATGACTAAGAGTTCAACTAAAATGACTTCAGGGGAACAAGGCTGTAGCTTTTAGTAGAGGGGCCAATTCAGGGCCATCACTTCTTCATGAGTTATTGGGAAAAGCAACCTCACTCCTTGGTCTGGAAATAGAGCTTTACCTCAGCAGGTGGAAGGGGAGCTGAGCCTATTGCTGCTCCTTGAAACCCCCTTGTAGGCTGTCCCTAAACTCCGGGAGCTACCAGTAATCCCATTTTTCCGGATTCTTTGGTCAGGAGGGCTAGAAAACCTTACCCTCTTTTTTTCTCTTTTAAAATCACCTGACGCTGGAACCATATATCTGTTCCTGTGGTTCTTTTGCTTTAATTCCCCTTGACTTTCTCTAACACAGAAACAGATCCTAGAGCTCGGGGAAGGCTGGGGTGGCGCTTGCGCCTGCCAGCTTCAGCCTGCTATGCTGCGGCGGCAAAGCCAGGGGTCTCTGTGAGGGTGGCCCCCGCTCCTCCCTGCCTGGCTTTGTGCAAGACAGCTGCCTTTCAGAGACTCTCAGCCTTGAAACCCCACAGAAGTTACGGTTCGGCAGGCTTGGCGGTGACTTTGTCACAGCTGTCAGTGTAGGTCAAGGAGAGATGAAAGAAACAGGGGCTGGATGGAAAGGAACTTGCTGCCCGCCAAGCGCACACCCTTGCTGTGCTGCCCTGGGGGAGAAGGAGCACTTCTGCTTGCTTTCACATGCGGCTTCCAAAATTAACTTATTTTAAGTTACTCCAGTGACTTTCAGCCAGTATTTCCCAAAATGTCTACTTTGTCTGATTGCCTCAAAACATTTTGGATGCTCCAACTAAAGCGTTTTTTAACTTTTTGTTTGGTTTTGGTGTTTTGCCTTTTTTTTAGCTAGTTGCTTTAAAGATAATTCAGCATGTTTCTAAAAGGGAAAGAAGGTGAAAGAACTACTGTTCTAGAATATTGAAGACCAAGAGCATGGCACTGCAACCACCTGCCACATAAATCTGCGTAGTAAGCCAGAATGACTGAAAACCGCTGACTTTCATGTCGTACTGCCAGTAGACAGCTTTACTCAGCAATGGCCAAGGTGAGTCTATCAATTCTGTTCCAGCTACAGACCATCTATAGACATTTAGTCTTGAAGATGTCAAAGGAAAGAAATCACAGCCCAGCTCCATGCCTCGGCTGGGGGATTGTGCTGCTGGTTAATTATCTTCACTAATGGAAATGTCTGTGTACCTCTGGCTCAGGCTTTTGGTGGTCTTCTGCGGGCAGGAAGGCAGTGTTCAACGTCCAGCAGCAGCCCAGTAAATGCCGTATTGCCATGGCTGGTAGGACTACGTTGTTTGGCTAGTGTCTGCTTTGGGTAACACAGCCTTTGAACCACAGTCCTCTGAAGACAGGAGGCTGGTTTTAAAGCTAGAGCTGGATACGCTATTCCAGCATCAAAGTTGAAGGGCTCTGGAAGAGGAGAGTAGCGAGTTTCTCAAAATGACGATAAAGGAGGAGGCAACTCCTCATTAAAAAAAAAAAAAAAAAAAGATATTGGGCCTTGTCTATCATTTTAAAAAAGGGGGTTGTATTTTCTTCCTGGTACACAAAGGGACTTTTTACTCTAGTGGACAAAAAGCTGGAAGCTGCAGCCAGAGGAACTGGAAATGAGGCACGACTTGTTCGCAGCAGGTGATTAAAACAAGCTGTCAAGGAGCGGAGCATCTCTTTTTTTCTCAAGAGCATTCAGGCCTGATCTGAAGCCCAGCTGGAAAATATGCTTAAAGCAGCCAAGCAAACAAGGCTCCGGTTAAAGCTGAGTGCTAAAACTCAATACAACAGTTAACTGCCCTGAATTTAATAGCCTGTGCCATGCAGAAGGTCAAACTAGATAAGCTACTGATACTTTCTGGCCCTGAATTTTGGATTATTTGGAAAAAATTGTAAGCATCTAAAGCTGATTGGATACCTAAGCTCAGCACTCATGACTCTTTCTGCCTAGTCCACCTTCTCCTGGCTGGTGAAATGGGAGTAACGACCCCAGTGCATCTGTGTTGGTTTATCAACAGTTTGGCTGCTCCAGCCCTGAATATCTGGGCTAAGTGCTGCACAGCGAGTGATGCCTGGGGCCAAAGATTGAAAGGCCAGGAAACAAAAATTGACCAGCTACATGTTAACTGAGCATCAGCAGCCTGAAAACGTGCTCGGGGCTTGATGGTAACTACTCTGCAATCATGCAGCGGGCAATGCTTGTGAAAAAAAAATAATGAGTGTGGAGTAACCTGCTCTCGAGGGGACCAGTTGTCCTAGAGGTCAACAGCATTGCAGGCAGCAGAGGCCACTGGGCACAGCAGAGCGCTTTGCTAAAAAGGTCTTTAATTAATGAGGGCATCACCTAAATGATACTTATAAACAGGAGCAGGACAGCCATGGAATGACCTCCCTCCTCTCCACCCTTCTTCCTGTGCAAGCATACAGGAAAGGAGAGTGTTAAGTATGTAAGCAACTTGTGAGAACATGAAATTATTTGCATCTGGGATACTTTATTATCAGGGAAAAGATGACTGGGAGGGAAGGAGATAGCTACGGAGCCTTTTGTGAATTAAGAGCTTGTGTAAACAGCTCCTGGTCCCAGCAGATTGCAGGAAAAATACAATTCTTTAAAAAAAAAAAAAAAGGCTAAATTCGTTTATGCACTTCCTTAGGATTATGGAAAGGCTGGAAAGCGCTTGGAAGCATGTGTCCTGAGACCTACAGAACAGGGAAGCAAATGAATGAGCTGCATTTATAATTATTTCAAGGGGCTGCTGTGATTCTGATGTTATGCTGTTGCTTAATCAGGAAGTGTCAACCCAACACTTGTTTCTCGTTGGCATGAACCAATGCTGCCATTAATGGTGCATGGCAGTTGTCTCTTCTCTGCAAGGTTAGGAAGCGGAGTGGAGGGCTTGGCTTTCAGCAGTGGCTTTGGGTACTCCTGATAACCTGTCTTTGCTTAGCACAAAGGACAGGACTTCCCGCCTTTAACATGGAGATGGTGGCTCTTAACTCTCTGGGGCAGCTGCTGAAAGGATGAGGCCCACTGGCTTTTAGGCACTCTGGGAGGAGGCACACAAGTATCGGAGACTAGAGGGTTAGAATTGGGTGTTGCTGCTTGCCCTGCTTTTGGCTGGGACAGAGCTGATTTTCTTCCTAGTAGTTGGCATAGTGCTGTGGTTTGGATTTAGGATGAGAAGAATGTAGATGACATACTGATGGTTTAGTTGTTGCTAAGCTGTGCTTACACCAGTCAAAGAAGGATGTTTTCAGCTTCCCATGCTCTGCCAGGTGCACAAGAAGCTGGGAGGGGGCCCGACCGTGACAGCTGACCCCAACTGCCCAAAGGGGTATCCCACACCATATGATGTCATGCTCAGTGTATAAATTGGGGGAAGAAGAAGGAAGTGGGGGGACATTCGGAGCGATGGCGTTTGTCTTCTCAACTAACCATTACATGTGATGGATCCCTGCTTTCCTGGAGGCGGCTGAGCACCTGCCTGCCCATGGGAAGTGGTGAATGAATTCCTTGCTTTGCTTTGCTTGTGTGCGTGGCTTTTGCTTTCCCTATTAACCTGTCTTTATCTCAACCCATGAGTTTTCTCACTTTTAGCCTTCTGATTCTCTCCCCCATCCCACCGGAGGGGTGTGTGTGTGTGTGTGTGTGTGAGTGAGCAGCAGGGTGGTGCAGAATCTTGATGGTGGCATGCCCAAAACAGTGGGGTCTGGCAGCCCAGGAACATGCGTAGTAACCTGGTGTGAACTGCGCTCTTCAGAGACCATGCCTAAAATGTTTTAAAGGCAAAAGCCTTGCTCCTCATGACTGACCCAAGAAGTGGGACATGTGGGAGGTCTTAGCCAAGGGGATTCAGAGTTACCACTTTCCCTTTCCAGGGAAGTGCTGAAACCATTTGATCACCAGTTGGGCGTGTGGTGGGGACAGGATGGGATGTGATGAGACACGTGTTCATAGCTTGCTCAGGTTTTTTTTAAGGCCATGAATTTGACGGGTGGTGTGGGGGTGGGAAGTAAATGAAGTTTTATGTGACTAGAAGAGTAGATGATGGAGTAGATGGTAACCCTTCATGCAGTCGTGTTTACAAATAGAAAAAAAAAGTAACTTTAATGACCAGTGTAGCCTCACAGAGAGTAAGTACCAAAAGCTATAATCTTGCAATTTAATTTCAATAGCTGAATAGGGTTTAGGGTGCAATTTCTGCAGCATTGCTAGTATGATCCATGTGTGCACTAATAATTTATTTCTCACTCCCCCAAGAACAGCTTATATAACTAAAAAATATCCTTTCTGAAGGTAATATCCTACAACAAAGTGAACATAGGTGCATGTGAAAAGTCTGCCCGGTGACTGTACGGTGCTTTTTTTAATCATGAAAATAAAGAACATCTCAAAGGCTTGCTGTAAATGCCAATGTTATATGTTTTATTTTTAATCAAGTAATTCTTTTAAACCTCACAATATCCATGACTGACAGGAAAAAAAGACATTAGGCATGAGATGAGAATATAAAATACATGATATGTAGAAAGGCAATCAGTGCTTTAGTCCCTCAAGACAGTAAGCAGGTGAAATGACCTTCAAAACTTCAACTCACCGTCTTTTTCTTAAAACATAAAATTCAAGTGATTTTTTCCTTTTATTTCACCTTGTAAACAACATACAAGTCAAAATGGACAATGAGGTAATCTATACTACAGAAGATAATTTAAAAACACTAGATAAGACACAGTATTAAAGACATATAGAAATCAGTGTTCACTTTGGTCTCTAGTATGGTTATTGTTATTATTACCACAAGCAACACATACTAGTTTAAGCCAGTCTGGTGATGTTCGTCAGCCAGTTGTTGCTTAACTTAGTAATCCAAGAGGTAGTCAAAACCATTATCTTTTGTAAAGATGGTTGCTCTTACGTTTGGTTCAGTGACAATGGTAGCAAATACCTTGGTACTTTTCAACATTCGCATAAAAACACAGCCAAAGCTGCTAACATACAGCTCCGGTTTAGTATAAAAAAAAAAGAAGTGTGTGTTCATAGATCAACCTCTTGTTATCAGTCAACTGTTGTAACAGGGGTAACACAACCAACGGATCTTAAAGAAGAGGCTGTTGATATACTAAGCAAAATAAGATCGATGCATTTAACAAGGCTCTGCTTGTTTCTAAAACAATACTCAAATCTCATTAAGACTTCTAGAAAATTAAAATCAGTGCATCTGCACATGTACACATCTTCCCAATTACTTTTATATCTAGCACAGGGGAATACATATATATTTTTTATGATAAACATTTCTTACAGATAAATTAATTAAATTAAATTTAAGACTCGATGAGATTTCCCATGTTCTTTTATAATTCTTCTTACAAAGAATGTTACAAGATCTATAAACACTTTTTATGGGGCTCTATTCACAAAACTAAGTATGACTAAGCAGGAACTCCAGGATAACACTGGTGCAGAGTAGAACTGGGCTGGAAAAGGTGGCCTGCAAAGGGAAGAGGAAGGATCCAAATGCGGTGTTTGGCACTTCCTGAAAGCTGGCTAACACCAACATATTGCAAATGGTATTACAATGCCAGATTTACCATCATCTGCAGCAAACAGTTATTTCACTCTTCCTCCAAATACAAGTCTTTCTTCCTTGTGGCCTAACTTTTGTAGCATGTAAATAAATACCATGACCTCTCCTTGGGGGAGAATAAAAAAATACTTCACAATGTCCCTTATGATTAAATCAAATCAAGTATTTTGGGGTGAGGGAATGGGAGGGAGAGATATACTTGTTCCAGGTTTAACCTTATCTCCGCTATTGTTAGGAGAAAAACACATCTCTCTCAGCAGATATTGGAACTATTTCTACTCAAACGAGTTTCATTGTGAAGCATTCTGCCAAGGACAGGCTGGTGAATAGGGGAAATCTAGGCTGAGCCAATGCTGCAGAATATTAATTTTGTCCTTAGACATGAAGGAAGAATCCCAAACTCGGTCTGTGCATCCTCCTTTAGGGGGTTCTTTGCTTATTTGGAGCAGCCTGTTGAAGGAGTATAAAAAGATTTTTTTCTACTGCAGCCCAGTGCTAATTAGTTGCCTGCTGCAGCTTGTGCTGCTGTATGTTTAACTTAGGCATGGTCGGTTTTGTCTCTTCAGGAGATGTATTTGTTTTCGTGAACAGTGCCCATAATCCTTTAGACAGAAAAATAAAAACTTTCAAAGAAATGTTTGGAAACGTCTCTCAATTTCAAATGGATGCGTCATCTTAAACAAGTATTTGCCATGATGTATGCAGTGGTGAACTATCAGTTACACATTTAGTACAGATAAAAAGTATGTACCATAGATCAACAGCCACCTTTAAGGCTAGAGCAGCACAAAGGTGTGTTTATGCAGTAAATATGAGGTAGCCTTTTGCTGTAAACAGAATAATAATTTTATTGTCACCTATGTAAACAAAGTGGGCTTGATGCTTTTGTGGTTTTATTCTTCCCCCTCCACCCCCCCGTCCCCCATCCCTCCCCGCCTAGAAAAGCTAAGCACCAGTAACTCCGACTGGAAGTCAGCGGGAGCTGCGGTTGCCCAGCATCTTCTGAAAACTCAGACCCTGTGAATGTAAAGACACAAATGTTCACATAAGCAACCAGTACAGAATACCACTGTATCATTTCACAGGAACTCATAATACAAAATGCTGAGATCTGATTATCAGAAATGTAGGTCTATGTCAACTCAGAGGTAGTTACTAATATCAGTACATAATACTTATATAGAGATAAAAAGGTCTAAGACTATTTGATTTGTTCTGAGTAAGCAGGTCTGTAGACTATTCTGTAAAGAAAAAACAACATTACATGGTATATTCCCTGAGCAAAGTTCTTTGTCCTGAGTATGTTATGTAATAGTGATAACATTCTAATATATAAAAATAAAACCTTAAGCTTTCAACAATAAGATAGGGTTTGGTATGTGCTCTTAGCAGTTCAGTCTGACTTTGGTGCACACAGTGATTTCAAACAGCACCAATAAAAATCTGCATGTTGAAAATATTTCCTTATCTCAGCTCTGAACTTCTTACATATAAACAGGGAATGACCAGTTTTCAAATCCACAATTGCCTATTTCTATAAGGAACTTTGGTTTAAATTTTCAAAGTGACCTAAGTTTTGCATCTTTGCTGCTTAACCTGGTTTTTACACCGGCTAGAAGGTTAAGCAATGCCACTTTGATTTGTCTACATAATTTAAATAAGTTTACTATCCTTACATAAGGCAAGGAAGTTCTTCTCTATAGATATATCATCACATTCAATATCGTCAAAGGTAAGCTTTGCATTAGCATACTGAGAACTTCAGTATAAACCATCGAGATTCTTGCAAACACTGGCAAGGAATTCACACAAAACAATTTTCTTGAAATTGTGCCCTTCACTGAGGCGTTCGATTACTACCTGTTTACTGAAGCAGCAGCAGCAGCAACAGTAAAAAGTCTCATCTGGCAGGACAAGTGGGAAGGGGAAGGCCATGTCATGAGCCAGCTGCATACCTGTTGTAACTACCGGCTGCAAAAGAGTTACCATGGGTAGGACTTTGGCTCGCCGTAGCCTTTCATGCAGGCTGTTGCTTTAGTTTGATTATCCGAGCTTAAACCTACCTGACTCTTTCAAGCTTTAACAGCCTGTGTTTATTGCCAATGTTAAGGATTATACAGGTTTCTCTAATTAACTTACACCCGCAATGGGATTTGTCAAAGTACGTTATCTTACGTATGACTTGGTAATTCAGAAGTTACAAATGGAAAGCGACTTCAAGTTTTGATAGGCTCCAACTCTATTAACCCCGAGCAAGGGCTGCAGCCCAGGGAGTCGCACTCTAAGGCCACCGATCTTTCTCCTCTTTTATGCAGAAGTGTGTGGTCCCAGCGCACTCTGGACCAAGGGTGGTCAGCAACAGCCTCCAGTTCACAAGAAGCAGATGATGCTCTGGGCTCCTGGCAAATTCACAGGTCCCTTCACTCAGGCTTGTCTGCAGCAGACACCTGTCCTTCTTGACTATACACATGCTGTATCATCAGCAAGAGAGGCTGGCTGAGCAACCACAAGTACCCATCTACCTTTATTCTTAAGAAACTGCTTATCCCAGGATCTCATTAGCTTTGCATTTCGTTTTCTTTAAAGCCAAAACAGACAACAACAACAAAAAAATCCCTAGGGAGTTCTCTCCACGGCATTTCAACAGAAAACAAGGGGGAAGTCCTTTCAAATTGAGTGGCGCTACTCAGGACCAAGAGAAGTTGCTGCTGCTGCTGCTACTGCCACCAAGGTCCCCTAAACGTTCATAGAATACAAAGTGTTAAACAGGATGGTATCTTGATACCACTCAAAAGGGTCTGTCCGGTAACAACTTACTTATGCACTCTCCCCTACACAACAGTCTCCTAAATTACAGTTACAACCATATTAATTTAACAAAACATTTTGAGAAACCAGCACAGAAACTACACATTCATTGTCTTTTCTGGAGCTTTAAACTCCTCACCAACACAGGATGGTGGCAATGAGAGCCGTGTTGAGTCGTGACACTGCCCTGCATGGGCGTGGGGAAGGGAGGGGATTTGATACTTTGTGGAGATGAGAAAGAAAGAAACTCAAATTGATGGCATGGGGGATGTCTTAGTATCTTTAGTACCATATGGCAGCTTTAAAATATGAAAGTATCCTTTGGTTCACAAGAGAGGTTAACAGTCTTGATCTCAGTTCTGTGTGTGGTTTTTCAGGTTTGGTTTAGTTTTGAGTGAGATTTCTTGGGTTTCCTTGTTCGGTTTTTTTTGAACGCATTTGGAAACAGGTTCTAGGAATGCTTTCAGGAACATTTGTGGATACTGTGCCTATTGCTTCACAGTAATGCCTTGTGAGAGCTGGAGAGTGATCTGATGGGAAAAAAATATATTTATAGATATGTACACATACACACACGCGCGTGCACACTCATACACACACATACAGAAGGTAAAACGTAATGCACCCTGCTCAAATGTATTTTCCTTGGAGTGATTTGTCTATTAAAGAAAAAAAATTCACAGTTCCTCAACAGTAGTTAAAATTCCAGGTCAGCTACTGATAATGAAAATTATTTCCCCTGTACTTGCATGAGGTAGACATCCCAAGAGGATAAAGAAACTGGTAAGTTATGACAAACGCTTTAAGTTTTTTTCCTTTTCTGAACAGAAGGCCCCTTCCTGTTTGGTTCTTCAGGCGACGCAGACAACTTACTTGACGAAGCCTCCTGTGGTGACCTGCCTGAGCGCTCTGAGATCTCCAACCTGCCCTCCTGAGAGTACGACGGAGACGAGTAGCCGTGCGTTCCTCCCCCTTCTCTCGGGAAAGCAGAGGTGGAAGGCGACGGTTCAGCTTCGTGTCTTCCCTGAGAACTAGCGGGCTGCTGCGAGACAGTTTTATGGGGGCAGTTAGCCACCATGTGCATGATGCTCTGACAGTAATGGCACTTCTTTGGCTGTGGAGGTAGACTACATTCTTTAGCGTGGTGGTCCAGGCCACCGCAGTTGTAGCATCTAAAACCAAAGAGAGACAGTTAGTTATGAAGCGCAGCGTCAAACGGTAAGATCTTCTACGTCGGGTAAGCTCAGCGTGAGCGCGCACAAGGCTGGCTGGTGAAACAGCGGGGGCTTCTGCACCGATATCCCGCTGCCGCAGGCTGAGGTACATTTGAGGTTTGCTTTTTAAGTCACTTGGAAGATGCCCCTTTGTCACACCGGTGCCAAAAAACCTCACCTTGTGCTTGGGACCGGGAACGTTTTACCGGGGTCCCAGCCCGCCGGCTCAGCTCCCACCACAGGGCCTGCCGGCAGGGCCCCGGCGCTCGGCCCCACTAGAGGGCACCAGATATTCAAGCATCCCGCCACCGCCGCCAACACCTCCGCTGACCCGGGCATTTACAGCGTTAAACGCCTGCGAGTCCTCGTGTTTCAACGCCTGACAGAACAAACGTCGCAAGGGGACAGGGCAAAGCGGGGCGAGGAGGAGAGGGGAGGCAGCCACCAGCACAGGCCTCCTCACCCGCAGGTGCCTTCAGCCTCAGGCGGCATCACTCTGCGTGTGCCCGGCCCGTCGCTGGCTCGGGCCCATAACGCAACGGGCAGCGGGGAGATACGTGGCCTCAGACATAACCGTGTCCGAATGGACATGCTGCTTTCAGCCAGGGACGCCCAAAGGTGCACGAGGGACGCAGTGCCCGTCACTAGCCAGGCTCTTGCCCAGGGCCCGGCCCTTTGCCTCCTCCGGCTCAGCCAAAGCGCAACGAGCAGGGGTGGGGGCCAAACTGCTACCATGCTTTATGTTGCAGAGGGTTCAGAATGGCATTTAGGGGTTTGATTCAAAAGAAAATAAATAAAGACCTGGCGAGAGTCATAAAACAGGGTCTGTTTGCTTTCTCTCAAAATTCCCAGGCCGCGTGC
>NW_009258268.1:1559655-1593007 GCF_000687185.1 Egretta garzetta
GGAGCCGACGGGTGCAGAGCGTCTCCTCCACGCTGCACAGGCAAGGCCTCCTCTCCAGTTCTCAAAAATGGCTAAAATTCACTAAATACTCCTCTATTGACCTTGTTTGGCAGGGGAGTCTTGAAGAAATCTCTAGCAATTCCTTACTGAATCCTCTCACTTCCTAACACAAAAAAAAGCCAGTCCTTGGATTACACTATTCAAATACTGATACGAAGAAATAATTATACACCTTTGCCATGGTGACCCTATGCCGGTTGTGTTCACCACTGAGCATTCTATTTTGGCTATTTTTCTATGGTTGCTGTTTCTTTGTTTTATAAAACTCACACTGAATGCACAGAAATTTAATTTATTATAATCTAACACAATACTGGAGAGAACTAAACTGGTAGCGGAGATTTTTTTTGCTTTCCCTTAACCATCAGCTACTTTAAAAAACAATTGCACAAATACTTAGGCCTGGTGGAGTCAACCAAAGGATTAAAAAAAATTGTAACTGTAAGTAACTATATGTACAAAATAGTGCAATGTGTTCTGGCTCGAGCCCACATAAAAATATTTTAAATTTTCAGATTCCTGAAAACCAACAAGGCACTGTTTCAGCTAGCATTTAGTGGTCACTACTAATCTATATGAAACCAAGACGTTTAGTCCATGCAAAGGTATGTACAACTGGAGTCTCGCCTACAGAATATACTTTACCTTCCAAGGAAATGCTGTTGATAAAACCTGAGTAATTTTTAAAAATATTGCAAAAATGGCCGTCAACATTTGCAAACCCATAGCAAGAATCAATCCCTCAGCACCTCACTCTTCATCCCTCTACTATTAGCAAGATACTAACCATATCTTTATTTTAACAGACAAATGAAAAAATAGCATAAGTTGCCCATGGCCTGCTGTCATGTCCTACAATACTGCCCTATAATTTAGAGAAGTTAAATGATGATCAGAAAACATTGTAATTAAATTTTTCTATCTTCCCTAAAAATTAATAAGAAACAAGAAACCAAACCCATTATACTGAACTCCTGCATCACTTCCGCGACAACTCCAATAACATATTTTAAGTGAACTGGTTCCATTTTTGTGTCACCACTGCACAGAAGTTTTATGTGATTTTTCAGTGGAATTTGAAGACTATGCTTACACTAGTCCTTCTGCATATACTAAAAAATAACCCATGAAGAGACACAGAATATAAAGCTCCCCTTGAATCAAGCAGGAAACAACACATACAAGCCCCATTGTCATTAAGTATTGATTTCCCTAGCAAGGACATACTAAATATATTGTAAAATACAAACATCCTGATCTAAGACCAAAAGATCAATCTTTCCTCCCCCCCATAATTTAAAAAGAAAAGTTTTAAGTTATTAAACAATATCCATCCGATTACTCTTTCCACATCATTGCCGATATTTTCAAATTAGTGACACGCACTCCCCCTTAACAGGAGCATTCAGTCTTAACCAGCATTCAGCTATGTTCCCCGACAAGCTTTCTAAACATCTTCTGGATAAAAAAAATACAGAAGTAAAACTTGCAACTAGAAAAACACCACCAATAAAAACTCTTAGGTGTTTTGCTTTCTCTTCTTCCAATAAGTACATCTAAGAATTTGCAAATGTGGAATTTATTACAATTTAGGTTATATTGAAGAATGATGTTTATTATTATCATCTTCGCCAGTTTCTAGCAGGGTACTTGTTCCTGGGCTAAGTATAGTGCAATACAGTGCAAGATGGGAGTGTGCAGACATTCTGGAAATTGTGCATTTTATCTTAATTCAGAATACAGAATTTTATAGCTGTGAATACATTTGCCATTGCTTCCTTCCCTTAATATCACATGTATTTAGAGTGGTTCAAAAAAGAAAAAAGTTTGAAAATAGGTTAAAGGGCCTCAGTAGTAGGGTAGGCAGTAGCCATGAACAAATCAATTTAATCAGTCACTATGGTATGCACCGTGTTATCCAATTCAGTGAACCATTTCACCTCACCAATTGACCAAGAACCTGCTGTCAGGGCCCCTGCTTCCACTCAAGAGGCCTCCATCACCTTTTGCATATGTATTTACCAATATATCCTACTTGCAAAATACTGTAATTCCCTGCATTTATTCAAATCACCGCTAAAATGTCACCATAAAAGCAAACTCTATCAGAAGCACTTGTAATTAAACTATAATTTGGCTTTTCAGGAATGTTTTTTGTTACCAACCAACTCAAGCATCTGGCTAAAGCGTCACATTAGAATGTATATGCAGTGTGCTGGTTTTGACTGGGATAAAGTTAATTTTCTTCATAGTAGCTGGTGTGGGGCTATGCTTTGGATTTGTGCTGAAAAGTGTTGACACTACTGCTGAGCAGGGCTTACACAGGGTCAAGGCTTTTTCTGCTTCTCACCCCATCCCCACCAGCAAGGAAGCTGGGGGTGCACAAGAAGCTGGGAGGGGGCACAGCCAGAACAGCTGACCCAAACGGCCAAAGGGGTTTTCCAGATCCGATGATGTCATGCTCAGTACATAAACTGGGGGAAGAAGGAAGTGAGGTATGTTGGAGCAATGGCGTTTGTCTTCTCAAGTAACCATTACGCGTGATGGAGCCCTGCTTTCCTGGAGATGGCTGAACCTGCCTGCTGGTGGGAAGGAGTGAATGAATTCCTTGCTTTGCTTGCGTGCATGGCTTTTGCTTTACTTATTAAACTGTCTTTATCTCAACCCATGAGTTTTCTCACTTTTACTCTTCTGATTCTCTCCCACATCCCACTGTTGGGGAGTGAGTGAGCGGCTGAGTTGCCGGCCGGGGTTAAACCATGACACCAGGGTGTGCCCGAACTTAAACAGGAGAGTGGTATTTTTTCAGTTCTTTTAACTATTTATTCATTCCTTGTCAATCACTCTTACCAGGAGAACAGATCACACCCCGCTCTGAAATGCCTTCCCTCTCAAGGCCTTTATACCAAAATGGAAATGGTCAGCCACCTCAGAGCTCACAAATGATACCACATGGCATCATCCATGCACATTAAGGTATGGTATTAGCCCTTTTGTCCAGAACGCTTCAAATCTTTGCTCCTCTCTGCTGCATAGACTTACATTACAACATAATGAAACCTGATAGCATGTGATATGCACGCACAAGCTTATACATCCACATCTCTATACACATAGATATATAGAACAATATAAAAGCTGGTTCCTAATAAGAAAAATAGCAAATTCTCATTTGAGTATGTTCTCAGAAACTCTAGATTAGTACATCCATAACAAGTATTTCACTTCACAAGCACCATGGAAATTAGCGTATGTTAGCTTAAACACGACATAAAAGTTTATATGTAAATCACACCATGAGATGAATTAACCACACAAAGCCTTTAAAAGTGCAATTATAACAGAAGTAACCCTTATAAAAAGCAACAGCAAAAAGAATTTGTTAGAATAGGACGCTGTCTCTCACAGTAGGCTCCCATGATTTACTAGGTAGCTTGAGGCTCAAAAAATAATGCAACTGAGTAAATAAAGAGATGGCAATTCTCCTAACAGGGAATCCTTTCTTCACTATAGTATTGACATGAAGGTAAATCAGGGTGGTTTTTTTGATATAAAAATGACGAACATTTTAATAAAGGAACACTTTGAGGAACTTGTCTAGCACTGTATTTCAATATTCTCAAGAAAACAGTAACATTAATACCTACTAACGAAGAAAGAATAGAGCATATAGCAATGTTAAAAAACACTTCTAAGTTCTCCTTCACTATGGATTTGTGATTGCACAGAACTATACATGTTAAAGGAAACACGAACAAGAAAAAAGCGTAGATTCCAACTTAAACTATGTTGTATTAATTGCAATAAGCTGATGACTGAAATTCATCAGCAGTACTCAATTTCACAACCAAATGCAAATGCAAAATAAAATATTCTCTAGCCTTCAGCTTTTTTCCTTGTCCCAGCAGTCAGCTCCTACTTAGGAAGCACACCCTATCCCTATTCCCTTTTAAAATGACAATACCCCTGCCTTGCAAATACCTTTGCCACAGTAACAGCTCAGCTGCGCTAAGCACAACTGCTTGCTTCTTCATGCTGCTTTATAATATGATTTAGATGATAATCCGATATATATGACAAGCAGGGGATCATTTGTGTGGCTCCACACTATTTGTCGAGAGAAAGAGCTTTCAAATTACCCTGATGACTGACTTTTTCTTGGGAGAGGAAGGGGAGGGGTTAACATCTAACAGGGGTTACAAAAGGAAGAAAGGGGAATAGTCAGGAGGAAGACTAAAATAATTCACCAGGATATTCCCTACGCCAACTCCTCTTTTGTTTTTCCTTTTTGAGTGCTATCAGACAACAAAAAACGGTGTCTGGGCTAACAATGCTCCATCTAGCAATGTTAATGCTTTGAAAAACGGCATGGTATTCTAACAGCATGTGCAAGTAAGATGTTTTTACAACACACTGAATGCCAGCTAAGCAGTTAAAGCATAAAGGAAACGTTTAAAATTGTATCTAAATGTGCTGTCTTTTGTAGTAATTACTTTCACAGCATACCTAAAGAAAACCTGCCGGTTTTTGCAGACAGAACATGCAGCAGATCACTTAACTACCCTATTTTGCTGTAAAGGGAGGTTAAACTATCCCATGATCTAAGAGAAATACGGATCTTAGGCAAAACTGTTTTACTCTTCAAGAGCTTCAGTGACTTGTCCTGAAAATCAGGCCGTGGGGCAGCACAAGGGGACACTTCTCACTGGTGGATGTGAACACTTAGAAAAGCTCAGGGACATGTGTGCTTGCTCAGACACCACCTTGGGATGAGTGAGAAAGAAACACCTCCAACATCTCTGCAGGACTGAAAGAATCTTCTGGACTGTCGAAGTTCTGCTAATTTCAAATTGTCTTTGAGATAAATACAAGTAAATTTTAATTGATTACTTCAATATTCTAGGGACCAAATCCTGGATATCAAGTCTGTCACAGCTGCACTCCAAAGACCAAAGGGTCACAGGTGATTGCTGCTAAACCCGCACCTCTTGTATGTTACTGTATTGCAAAAGGACTGATTGCTTTTACTTAATACCGGTATTATATGAAAATCCTTCTTGCTGAGAAGCCTACACTTCACAGTGTAAAACCAGCTTGAGTATTTTTTGAAACAGGGCATTATCCTTGTGCCTTAAACCAGACAGCAAGTGCAGACCTCATCCTTTTACAGCAAGAAATACTGAAACTAAATATAAGGCTGCAGTCGCTGCAACTTAAAAACAGGCGGCAACTGACCCTGGAAAATAAAGTTTGGTCAGCTGCCAGGACAACGAGCAGCAGGAGCAGGAGCAGCGCGTGGCAGGGGAGGAGCGGGAGGTGGTGGGGACCCCCTTGCCCCCCGAGCAGCGGCCAGCGCAAGCTGGCAGCCCCACACTGGACACCAGCTCCTCTGGCATTTCACTCCTTCCTCTGCAGCTTTTACTAGGGGAGTCCCTTGGAGGCACTGTTTCGGGAGATTTCTTCTCCCCCTCCTCTTCCCGAACCTTTTTAAGCAGCATTAAATCCCAGGAAAAATAAAACCAGCCTGTGTTTTTTTTAAATAAAAAACATGGGGCACAGGAGGGAGCCTCACCCCAGCGCATGACTGTGCTCCCTTGCTGCTGACTATGCCCTGCAGCTGCCCTACACCCAGCAGGGAATTAACCCGCAGAAACGTGCCCAGCTCTTTATTTTTAAAGGATGAAAACCCACCGGTGAGCCAACAAGACACACACAAGATGCACTGAACCTACACGCTCTGCCCATGCCCTCCGAGAGGGAAATTGCTGGAATGTTTCTGCTCACAAGCACATTGCTGGGTTTATGCCATTTTGTTTATCAACCTTTAATTCTTAAGCTGTAGTCGAATGCAGGAGAGAATACAGGTATATTTGAAAACACTCTAATAAGGTATTAGTATTCAAAATATTGACATAATACTGAAAAAAATCATTTAAGGTCAAGTGAAATTATCTTGTTAAATAAACTAGACAATGGAGCACTGAGCATCTTCATCAGAGCATTTACGGTGCGTCCAGCAAGCAGGGTCACACTAAGGCAGAAAACTTTACTAGCCACCTCGTTTATCAGTCCATGGGGAAAAAAAAAAGTTTAATTTTAAAAGTGTAATTATTTTTAGCCAAGCATGTTGGAAAATGGCATATCACCAATTCAGAAAGCCACGCATCAGGGCCACATTTAGATTTGTGCTGATCCTGTGAGTATTTGCTACCCTGAACCCCTCGTTCACACAAAACACTGTGCAGAGGCGACATGCTGGGTAAGTTAATTGTAGGCTGTTGTTCTTCAATAAAATTCAGTTTGAGAATTTCTTGTGCTTTACTAGCTTTTTGAGATTAACAGAAATATCATTTTCTAAAAAAAAAAAAAAACCTCCTAAAGAAAGAAGACAAAATAAAATAGAAATGCTCATTGATCTATTTCTCCTCCAAATTCTACAACACATGATAACATATGAAAAACTGGAGACTTTCAATTTAGTGAGAAAAACAAGGTCCTTCCATTTTTTTAAGCTTGCCTTCTTTCATCTTACAGATAGACCCAGCACACGGACACAAACCCACTGTCTGCAAGGCTTCCAATATCACGGGGGCAGATATTGATGATGTTTACTCTTGTTACAAATAAATAAATAAAAATGCTCCATTGTAAACTCATCAGATCGACTAGTTTTCTGTGGTTAGTTCTAAATCAATCCATTTTCCCCAGCGTATCGCAAAAGTAATTATCAATAGGTTTTGGTCTTTTGTTGCTCGGGTTTCCCCTCCCCCTCTCCCCCCAACAAAGAAGCTGACAAACAACACGGGGCATTTTCCTGATAAATCAGGCCTGTCGGGATACAATTTAGCTTAAGTTCATGAGGAAATCAATTTGTTTAAAATCTGCTAATACAATTTTACTGGAAGGTGGGGTGTTTTTTTTTTTTTTTTTTTTGGGGGGGGGAGGAGCCGGGAGAACAAGAACAACAACAACAATGAAACAGAAAGGTGGTTCAAAATGCACAACGTGCAATCTTTTTCTCCACAAAAATGGAAAGGACTAGCCGGACAGCAGCTCTTAAAAAATAACCTCAGTGATGTTGCTTCCCTTCTTTCTTCCTTCCCATGAAACCTTATCTCTGCTATCCACTCAGCCCTCTTTACAGGCATGAAGGAAAATTATTTTTTGCATAATCACATAAAAATCCTTATGAAATGCATCCTCACGGAGGAATGCTTTGGATGTACTTTCATTTTTACAACAAAAAGGTTTTCTTTATATTGAGAGTTAAGAATGCCTGAAATAACAATTTACAAAGTGAGGTCTTTTTTCTAAATAACATGAAAAATGGTTTTGCTCCAACAGTATCAATACAGCATGGAAAGAATGTGTATATTTTAATGGCTTTAACCCATCCAGATAAAGCAGATACAAGATCAGTGACCATTTAAGTAAGTTATGTTTTAAACAGTCATATATCATGCATATCAAACATGAAATGTTATACCATGATTTCAAATAAGTCTACTACGTTAATCTTTTTGCGTTAGAAACACCCCCCCCCCAAATACTCTCAACTACAAATTTCCCTTGTCAGCCTTAATTTCTGTGGGAATAATAAAAAAGAGATTTTAAATTAAAACAGTTCTGTACGCAGTACTTTTTAAAACAGTAAGTATTTCCCACAGTTCATGTTGGTGGAAAGGCTGCCATACAGGTTTGCTCTGGGTAACGCTGCAGCGCGTACCCACATTTGCAGCCTGTTCCCAAAGTTAGCTGGGGTGCAGCGCTGGGCAGGCATGGGGACAGCCAGAATTAAGCGGACCTTGGCTGGCTGCATTTGGAACCGCCTCCATCGCAGGGTGTGCCTGCTTACAGAAGCGTAGTTCAGGAACACCAGAAGTCTTCACAGAGGTGGCTTGAGCCTCCTGGCCATGTGGATAAGGACGCATGCTGCATAAAACAGGCTCAATTCTTTCTGGGTCAGTGAGGTGCTGTTCATGAGCTAAGAGGCATGCCTGACCTTATCTGCCTCTCAGCAGAGCCGGTTCCAGGGTTTCTACATCCACTGATTAGCTAATCCACAGATGAGATAAAAGGGTAGTAGGTAACCGGGGATTAGTTGTTAAAAATTGCCATTTCCCTTTTGTTCCTTATTTTACCACTAACCACTAACGTTAGCACCAAACACATTGTAACACCGACTCCTCACAACAGCAGGAAACAGCAAATAGCATCCTGGCAGTAGGTTGGAGCACTGAAGCAAATAGGAGGAGGAGGAGGAGGAGGAAGGCTGCTCTGGAAGTTCATAACCTATTCTTCTTCCCCAAGTACCAGTTTAGAGTCATATGACTCTAGGTATCCCTTATGAATCAGTATCATGCACAAAGTTTCAGAAACACCTGGCGACAAGGGTACAGACTGACTTAAATCCTAGCCTTCAAATGTGTTCTCCTATTACATTCACTGGATTAGATAACTTGCACGAATAGAGACTTTGCAAATGTTAAGGATTGCAGGATTTGACCAGCAACTCACATCTTCATTTCATTCTTCAAAAATAAAGGGACGATTACTGTCTGACACACTCACTATGAGGAGGCTGTGCCAGCTATCTCTATAGGGGTTCCTTCCAGAGCTCCTGGAATTGAGAGAGTAAGTCATGCCACACAAAATACACGCAGGGCTTCCTTTCCCAACTGTGTAGCAAAAGGACATCGAACATGGTGGTTGGTATTCCTTGAAACAGCACCTACAAGTTCACGTGTCCAATACCTGCAGGAAGAATTAAGCCATTCAGATGCTCTATAGCCACATTTTATTGGTAAGAAAGATCTGTATCACTCTGAAGCACTGACTGAGAAAGCAGCCATTTCCTAACTCACTTTTCCAAACTTGCCTCTTAAGATGTCTAAAATGGACTAGCTCCATATATATTGACATTATTACTAAACGGTTGTGTTCAGCATTTTCTGTAACACATTTTTAAGAGGTTTTCAACACCTTAGAGAAAAAAGTTAATTTTGAAACTTTTTATATCAAAATGCAAAAGAAACAGTAAAACGTGAAAAGAGGATTTCAGCTGCAACAGGATTAAGCCTCATATGTTAAAGCTTTTAATTCCTACCTGAGGCAGGTATTTCTGTTGCCCAACACTGCCTGATCCCTGAGGATTAAAAGTGAAATAATGCCATTTTCTACTATTCGCCCTATCTCACCACCAGATTTATCTTCATTGTTAATTCTCTCTATAATTGTGTACGTAAAAACAAAAAAACCACACTTGTGCACATAAAACCAACATTGTTATTTCAAAATTTGGTGTTTCCTTTTTCTTAGTTTGGCCTCAGGATGGCAAATCTCATGCACAGGTTTGAATTTAATACTTCTTTCTCTGGATTCTGTTAATTTTGTGTACAGTTAAAAACAATGAAACATAACTGAAAGCATTTCACTGTATGTGGTAGATCACTTTATCCCTCGTGGTTGTGGTTACGTAGATTAAGTGATACCACTCCAGTAAAATGGTAACAATGAGGTTACTATAACTTTTTAAAAAGATTCCATCTTCCCAGAAACAGAGCAACTTAATGGCCTTAATTCTGCTCTCAGCCACATGGCTGTAAATCCAGAGTAATTTTGATGACTTCACTGAGCTTATTCTCCGTTAACTTTAATGTAACTGCGGAAAGAATTTCCCACTGTGTATGAATACTGAAAAGTCCCACTGCAGTAGCCAAGGCTGGTTGCAGAGGTCAGGCCAATACAAGCGGCAAGGCAATGCAGCAGCGCAGGCTGAAGCTCCCCAGTTCCACCTGTACATCTGTGTTTGCTGGCTGATCTAACACTCAAAAGCATAACACAGCATAGATCATAAAGTTGAAAAAAGAAAACCAAAGAATTATAGCCAAGGTAGAGGAGCGATGTGTTTGATTCCTCTGCCCATTTATGCTCAGCCTTTCAGTTTAAGAACGAATGAATAAATTATTTCAAAAGTTAAGAACGTTTATAGGCCAAGGATCAATTTTCCTGGCACAACTGATGAGCTCTGCATCAGGAGATTTAGATAAAACAGGAACCCTAGACTTAAATAAAATGTTTGAAAGCAAAGAGCAATTCAGATAAGGGCACCCCAGTTGTGATCAATGCAAGGGGACAGCAGATTACAAGTCGGACACTGACTGAGTGCACTGGCCAAAGAAAAATGCAATGGATATGCTCACCGAGCACAGCACAACCAGCTATCTCTAGTTTTTGTCAGAAATTCGTACCCAAGCCGCAACTTCAATTATGGAAGCCCTGAATTTACCATTTTGAAAGCAGTCACAAACCAGAGGAGTGACTGATGCCAGCATCGTGTCT
This sequence comes from Egretta garzetta, assembly GCF_000687185.1. Taxonomy (NCBI): domain Eukaryota; kingdom Metazoa; phylum Chordata; class Aves; order Pelecaniformes; family Ardeidae; genus Egretta; species Egretta garzetta. Next base: position 1,570,057 of record NW_009258268.1, read on the forward strand.
GTGCCTTAACAATTCATCTATACGCTAAACCAAACAACCTTGCAGTTATCCAGTAGCACTCGCTGTGCGAGGCAGGAAAACTGGATGTTAAGGCTGGAAGTGCACGAGGCAGAAAGGGCAACACATTTTTAATGCAAGCCCTGAAGTTGCTCACAATGAATCAGACCTCTGGTTGGGGTAAAAGAAGGCACGTATGTCTCCGCAGCCACTTATGCAAAGTGTGCACAGGCCAGCAAGGTTCTGAGTTTCCACAGAAGGAATGGTTATGAGTTCTTCCGTTTTGGAGGGCAAATCCTTACTTCTGGCAAAATAAAGGTTTACTCAGTTATGCTGGTAGTCTGTCTGTTCTCCTCTGATCCCAGGCTCTGGGGGCAGCGTAGAAGACATGGAAAGGTGACTGGGACATACTGCAGTGGCTAGGAATGGAACATATAGCATGTCAAATCCATAGGGATCCATAGGATTACATTAGCTCTGACTGAAACCCGGTTTCTTCCTGTTTTAGTGATTATTGTCCATACCGCTGCGAGGTTATGGAGACAACTCTTCCCATTCATTGAGCAGCTACATTTTTCTAGTGATAGATCTTCCGCAGGAAAAATTGAGAGTATCATTATCCCACAAGTCCTTAAAATACCACAGCTGAACCAGCTGGGGCAGTGGGTTTGAACTCACAGCTAGACAGAGATCTGGATCTATTTTTTTTCCATTCTGGACAAATGCCCATTGCTTGGTAGAGGGAGCAGGGAGCTTGCTGTCAGGCAGAGCAAGGGAGCCCGGCTGCTCAGCACCCGGCTGGAGCAGGACCCCTAGCCCCCAGTCAGCATCCTTCATTTGTGTGAACACTTCCTCCTCACAGCTACTCCTGAGGGGTGGCATACAGGCACCACAGCTCCCAATCTGTGCAATAACAAATTGTATTGGGTGTCAGCATTAGCAATCTGTATTGCTGCACCATTATAAAAACTGCAACACCAGTCTTAGGAGCTGTCGTAGGCTTGGTAGCTGAACCCTTCACCCTGTACTGCCTAGAGCCTCCACTGCTGCCTGCCCTCTTCAGGCACAGTCTCCCCCCACACCTCATGATGCTTCTCACCACTGGGTGTAATCCTCCTGGAAATGGTCAGTGACCCCTGTTCCCCAGAGAGAGAAGATGGTTTCTACACCCATCTCTTACCTACAATCTACTAATCCTTCTTCAAAAGGCTGAAAAACCATCTGGTGATCACAGCAACCTCCAGATGGAGGGAGGACTTGCATCCAAACATGTCTTTCACACTGAGTGAGGTATGTGGTGAAGCCTTGGGACCTTTTGTGTAAGGTTGAAGTGTGCTCATTGGCTTGGGCCATACAGGTGAAGGGGAGGGCTCAGGAGCCAACTTGATAATTTTGTGGGGCTCAGCTGTGAGCTAGAGCACTGAGTTGGTGTCTGTCCAGTAGAAACCCCAATTGATACAAGACACAGACAGCAAGTGAATTTGGGTTTTGAGGCTCTTGGCAGCACCCAAACATTAAATCTAGGAACCTAATGCCTTCTATGTGGTTGAAAATAGTAATACCTGAACAGTTTTAGCCATAGAAGACAAGGGACCAGACCTTTAAGAGTCTGACGCTTCCTACACTATTCCTGGATGCTTCCAGGAACAAACCAATTGTTCATTAAACCAGCCTCACCCTTGAAAACCTGGAAGGCCAGAAAGACTTGCTCCTAAATCAAGATCCCTTTGGCCCTCCTACTTACAAACCTTCTAATTCTAAATATTCAAAATGCCTGGAAATACCAAATTCCAAATGATCACAGAGTGGAAGGAGACTGCCCCCCATCTAGGACTCTGGACCTTAGGCACAGCCTGCAAATTTCCCTCATGAGAAGTCTCATACTTTCCAGGGTCAGAAGCTGTTGAAGGAGAGTGTGGCATCACCTTCTTTCCCTGTCACAGGCAGCTGTGTGACACTGTCATGTATAATCAAACGTTTACAGGTATTTAAATGCCTAAGTCCCACTGACTTCAGAAGTAAGCTGGATCCTCATAGTTTTGGGGATCCAAGGCTGTGCCCCTCTGGTTTATATCTGGTAAAGCACGGACAAAAAAAAAAAACAAAAAAATCTGGTACAACAGAGTACAACCATACAGAGATCAGGCCACAAATTAATTGGTGTTCACTGAACTAGAGCTGAAATCAAGCACATCCTGGACAATGCATAAAGTAGCTGATGTTGAAATTGTTGTCTTTGTTATGGCTATTTCACTACTGTCCAACTATTGGAATGAAAAGTCACAGACAAGTTGTGAAAAGTCATTTCACTTAAGCCTACAACCCAAACATTACATGGAAAATGAGGGCTATCAAGAGCTTAATTGGGCTTTGCACAAATGCAGAAAACCCCTCCACACGTCTCTCTCATGCCCAATTGGCAGGAAGCACAAAAATGAGAATCAGATGCAGAAAACACATACTTTCTACATGGTGCAAAAGCCTGAACTGTAATGCCTTCAAACTGCCGTGCTCAGCTTTCATCCCAAAGCTTTGCACAGCAAGTGCCACCGCTGCTTGCTGTCTTGGCAGCATCAGCGACAGCTCCTGGGGTGCCCTTCTGTTTTCACACTCCGTACTGTGGAACAAGCCAGCAACAGTATGCCGTGCCAGGCAGGGCGCAGGGAACTGCCAGGGATCCTGCTCGAGTACTGCAACCCATCCAGAACTGTAAGCAGTGACCAGGACTCCAGCTCAACTACTTTACATTTCATTCATAGCTGTTCTTTGGCAATGTGAAAATAAATGGAAGATAACCATCCAGTAAACAGCCCCCTTTTCAAGAAGAATACTTCCAAAGACATATGATCTGCTTTCAAAAACTCCTAAGGATGATCCTTGCAGTAACTAAAACTGCTAGCCAGTTCTCAGCAGCCAAACTTTTCAGTCAATTCATCTACTTTTTTCAGTTTGTAGTGTTTGTTTATCTTGGTTCACATCACACCTCCAGTTTCGAGGCAAAATCATAAACCATTGCATTGGCATAACTGTGGGTGTGATAAACACTAGCAGGAGGTAGGAGGGTGTAGATTCAGCAGTGAGATTCCCATCGTCCTCAAATGCTCTTGCCAGAGGAACTGCAATGTGGAACTGTACCCTGTGTCTGGGACTTACCCCTGGTCACAGCACACACACGGCCTTTGCACAAATCGATACTGGATTTCTACCCAGGTTCACAAATATGTCAATCATAGTATTTCATTTATCTAATCAATAGCAGCAGGAGTGTGTATGAGAAAGATGCATGAAAGAATCACGTGTGGGCAGTCCAGGTACAGGACTCATGTCAAACTTAGTTTTGTAAATGGGGTGGCTGCGGCTGAATTTCCTTTCAGTTAGAGACAACGCGCTGGAAAAGAACGTAATTGACAAAAAAGTAGCCAAGTTTCTGCAAACTGTGCTTTGATTTAAATACATGCTACATACAGCACAGAGAGATGCATACTTCCCCCCCTAGGTAAATACGGTTTCACACCCTTCTTTTACATATTCCTCATAAACTCAACCATCCCTATTTCAGGTTAACTAATCCTTTTGTTTGTGAACTCTCCCTCTACTCGCACCTAGCATAGCTGGGGTACATGCAAGTGCTACTTGCAGCTGGACAATTTCCCTTCTACCTCCTTCACAGGTTCTGCCTTGCTGTGATATTATTTCTTCATTTCCCTTCCACTGCAACGCTCGGTGTGGAAGCATTGTACCTGTCAGGACTCAGCAAGAATAGCTCTCTTGACTATTTTCTTTCTGATGCTACTGTGAAAATAGGGCCTCAGTCAAAAGCTGCTGCTCATGGACAGAGAGCAGCCTGGTAGCTAAAAAGGGAGAAGAGAAGGGATTGTCAATGGTTTGTGACCAATTAGTCTTGAGATGACTTCTGAGCTCCATTTACTTTGTCTGTAGTTACCTCAAACGCAGCGGACAGGAAACCTTTGAGAGGAGCCTGGCAACTTCGACACGCCTGTCAAATGGCACCTTACAATAATCATGGCTATAATTACAGGACTGCTGCATACAGTCAGAAACTAAAGTATAATGTTTAAGGATATTCCTAGCTCTGTAAGAGATACGAAAGGGCAGCCGGAGGGGCTGTGAGGGCGGATCAGAGAGCTGGACAACCGAGGATGGAGAGGAATAAACAAGGACAGGGCCACCCACAACAACCCCTCTATTAATGGCACGTAACGGAGGCGATCATCAGTGACACTGGCTCACTTGCTGGCAAAGCCTGGCAGGCGCAAAGCAACTGCAGGGCTGTTCAGCACTGGCGAGGCCAAAGCCAACCTTTCAGCAGCAGGCTCGAGAGGAAGCGTGCCCTGTCACAGCAGTATGGCACGGCTCCTCAGGGAGGAGGCGCAGCCTGGAGGGCTGCTTGCTCAGCGCCTTCCTACACAAGACTACTGAGCTCGCTAAGGATACCTGTTAGTCAACAACATCTGCTGGTTTTATGGTACACAACTTTAATTGTTTAACTTCAGGGCGAGTATGAAGTTCTGCTCTGTTACTGAAGTCATGATTTGGGGTCAAAGGCAGATGAGATGGCCAGGTTTCTTGCATTTGCTGTTCAGTGCAACACTCGCCCTGCTCTGTGGATTGCCCTGAGCACCTCTGCAAGCAACAACAGATGTATCCTCCCTCTGGAAATTGCCTTAGATCTTTACCACACAGTTAACTGCTCAAGTGCTTGCCTTACAGATCATAACAGCTTTGCAATTGAATTATCAACTTAGGTATTCATTCAATAACAACTGAATTTTTATTTAAGAATGGGACAGTCTATAGGACAGTTGTGTTCCCTTGAAGCAACTCAAAAGACTGAGCATGATTTCTGCAAAATGCTGTGATACTGCCAATGCTTTATTACACTCAATGGCATAGAAACTAACAGGCCAACATACGTGTTGATGTACCACTGGCTCTCTACAACTAAAATTTTTTGAAGGTCAGTATTTGCCATGGTTAACTGTGATATTTATTAGCTAAGTATTTTGGTGGCTCTGAAAGCAGAATGCTTTACAACAGAATACATTTCCATGTATCAATATCCCTTTTAGCTTAAAAGTGGATTGGAGTTTTCAGGTTACCATACCAGAAATGCAGGTGGTAACATTTCTCAGGCCTCTACTAATTTCTGCTGTTAGCTGAATCCAGCCACTTTAATGTCCTTAAAAATATTCTGAGTAAACAATATTTGACTGTACTTCAAATTTGTTGACAGGAGATGTTTTTGTACATGATTCAGCCAAAAAATCTGCACTTTCCAAATAGTATTTGCAAATTATCTAAATGCTACTACTCTGTATCTTTCAAAGAGCATCAGTACCAAATGTGTTTACCACACACGTTAGGAGACCCTTGCCACGTGCGTTTAGAGCAGTGCTCCCTCCAGTCCAGCTCCAAAGTTAAAGCATCTGAAGTGTAAATTGTGTGTGACACAGCCAAGGAAACCCACTTTACTTTAACCTTGTTAATGGCGAGCCAGATGGAACCGCTGAGGCCACCCATTGTTCGGGTTTGCATTTTTGTGTAATACCATGGTGTAGGTCCATAGGGCCTCATGAATTCCCCTCCTCTGAATATATACTGTGCTGTTAAAGGCACTGAAAGGATCAAGCTCTGCTCTGAGAGCAGCTGGCTTTGTATTTTTTTAATGGTTGTTAGCAGCAGCAGCAGGTCCATTCTACTCCCCCATTCTCCCCCTGCCCTTCTTAAAATCCTGTTGCTTCTTGAATGAAACCAAACCCTAACTCTATCCTATGCAGCACATCATACATTACCTCAGGTTCATTCCCCCAAATATTAATCAAAAAGTCTCAGATTCTCCCTCCCTCGCAGCCTCAGACCCTGCCCCAGCAATTCTTAATCACACGGATAATCATCACTGACTTCACCACGTTGTAATTTCCTTTGTACCAAACCCAGGTAACCCGCGCCTGCATTATTTTTGTTACTGGTCATCACCTTCTAAAAATTTGGTCAAATTTCCCTGTCTTGACCTCTTTTGTGCCTTTAAGATGAAAATGGAAGCAAGATCAGCTTTGAGTAAAGACAGCCCTCAACAGACTTCTCAGTCTGAGAAATAAGGGGAAAGCTGTGAATTGTTACATGCCAAGACCCACCTGCACAGTGCTCATGATGTAGAAGATAACATCTTGCAATGCCTGCACCATGATGCAGCAACATCAGTCATTTGCTGATGAAAAGCTGCAACACATGATGTAGCAGAGGTAGTGAAAAACCCACAAGACTATGGCTGGCTGCATAGCAGGTTTGCAGCTGTGGTGTGAGATGTTGTAAGGCTGGGAGAGGGGTTTACTGTTCTCCCTGTTTACTCCAGCTGTGGTGCATGCTGTTCTGAACAGGATGAGAAAAGTGCAAAGCCACCCCTCCAACCCTTCCTCCCCAATGGGCCTGCTGCCATCAGAAAAGCAAACTGCACCTCACAAAAAGAAGACCACAGCCAGAAATTACTGAATTGCACCACCAAGCAGCAAATAATGTGCCTGCCTCTTTGCAAGAGGAATTTGACATACTGGCTCCTGAAGGCAATGCAGTTAGCATAACCTGTGAATGATATTAGAGGGATGCCTGTTCTTACAAAACATGTTACAGAAGATCTGTTCTTACAGAAACTACACAGAGGCTTTTGCAGCACTGGGGCTGATCAGATTATTAAAAGGGCTGAGAAACCGTAATTGATACTTCAGAGCAAATTCCCTGACCTGTTCCACGTGACTTGCTTTTGCACTACACTGGCAGAGTAAGGAAGGAAATTCCCCTAACCAGATCCTCAGGTCAGTGCCCCATCTGGTGTAGGATGAGTTTCAAGGATCATTACTCCTTGAAATATATTCCTGACATTCTCTGCTGGCCTACATGCTTTTGGGAAGAGGAGCCAGGAGGCACCTGAAGCTCAACAGCGCTGAGCCCGCTGCAACGTGAACTGGAGCAGGAAATGAAGGACTTGATGGTTTCTCCTCTTTTCTTTCCCCAAGCTGCTCTAGACACCACCAGGAAAAGCAGTTTCTCCTTTCCTACATGCTCCCCAAAAGCAAAAAAAAATAGCAGCTAAACTCCTTCCTGGGTTTTCCTATAACCTGACATAAAAGCTTTGGAGCAACTATGGCTGGCTGCCAAAGAGGAAGACCAATGAACTGGGGAACCACAGTAAAGACACACCGGCAGGGAAGGCAGGACACGGTAACCTCTTCTTTCTCCCCACAGCAAGGAGGTCAGTTTAAATCCTGTCCCTCACCCATTCATTTTTTATGTAAACAGCAGGGTGCAACTTAGTTATCAAGTTATTTTTAACTTGAGTATTTCTTTAACATGGTTGTCCTTAAAGGCTGCCTAGATGCCAAGAGGTGGCTCAGTGGGATACACTGCACAACACATGGCAGTTTTATACTTAGTGTTTTTAAAAACATTTCTAATTCCAAATCATAAATCACAGGGGAGCACAAGAGGTTCAAAACCAAGTGAAGCTCTTGGCCTTTGTAAACTATTTTTTACCCGTTCCAGAGTTCACATGGTAAAACTTATTTTAACTGATAATTTTCCCTTGCACACTGTAGCAGACCCTTTTTGAACGCCAGATTACCTTCAGCACATTTTCATTGTCTAAGAAAATAATCTAGCGAACAAAATACAAATACTAGGTAAGATACGATAATAAAAGGTACGATACGCAACTGATAAAATAACATTGCACGTCACCCACTTTTTCTAATTTTTCCAGGTCTTCTCTATAAATAGGATGCAAGGCCATCATACGTATTTTGAGATCAGACTGGCTTGATTGCCGTTGCCTGCAGTTTTTGTCTTTCTTTCATGAGCACGCTTTAGCCTTAAGTCCACATCCCAAAGCAAAAGCTGTTAATAACCCTGCACTGATGTGACACTTGGTATTTTAGCACCCTAGGATGGAGATTATATGCCCCCCTTGATTTCAGCATGCTAAGCTTCCTTGAAGCTTTGTTTCTTTCAGAGGCAGCTGTCTGCATTTCCATACCTTACCCTGCCTCTTGCCACCAGAATTAAAATCACATGTGTATCAGTTAGAAAAAACAGCTGCAGAATTATTTTTCTATGAAGTCTCATAGAATGAATTAGTTCAGCTGGCAACTTTCCACTGATGATGATGACAACAAGAAAACCTTAAGCTGTCTTATAGAAAGGGAAGTCATCAATAAATCAGGAATTTAGTTGCCAGTATCATACTCTTGTACAAAAGGAACTCTGAATAACATTAATGTCACTGTAGAGCTTTATCATAAATTATTTTTTTAAAATGAACTAGTTAGGGTTTGGGTTTTTTTAAAGGTACTTGTTTCACTTTCCTGGTAACTGAGGGTAACTGAAAGATTTGCAAAAAAACCTAGTTTGCTATCTCAACATAGTGAATTAGCATTTTATAACATACTTTTATACTTGATCAGTATTTATAAATGCTTTGAAAACCTCAGTGATTCGTAGCAAAGACTAGGAAAAGATGCATGTTTGGAAATATCAGAGAATATATGCTTTCCTTTTTTGGAAGCCTGGAAAACACAACATTGAATGGATTATATACTGAGTTTCAAAAGGTTACTGACACTTACGTGTATATTTCAGCATTACCGTGCTACTAGCTTTATTTATATAATCCTTTCTTTCAATTCAGTGAGAAAATGTCCTTTGAAGAACTTGTTAAGAAATGAAAACATTAATTTCTTGTGTATTACACACAAACACTCTATAATTGATGGATGTAGTAAAATTAGACAGAAAGAATATGGTTCCTGCTACTGTGTATGAAATGCATGTTATTTTTTTTCCTTGTCATAAAGAAGGCAGGTTATCATTTTAGTACACTTAGGTTTCAAAGTATAACTCTGAAACTGTAACACACAAGATAATATGATCGATGTGAAATAGCAGAATACTACAATAGGAAATCCAAGTTTTCTCCAATTGTCTTCACATCGTTCACAGCAGTTCAAACCAATGCAACAGAAGCAGAAAAAAAAATTAAACAGATTGCCTAGAGGAAGCTGCCAGGGAAGGAAGAGCTGTGATTACACTACATGCTACACTCCTCCAAGCCTACTGCTTGCATTTTGCAGGTTTTGAGGAGCAGCTGCTGAAAGACAAGAAGGGAACTGAGAAATGACCACTGCATATGTGTTGCTCTGCCATACTAAAGCATCAGACTAGAAGTTAACAGTGAATTAAGCCTGATCACTGCAGCTTTTAAAGGTTGCTCTTCAGCCCCACAGGGATGTCCGGCACAGAGCTGCAGAATGCTGCTCACCTTCCCAGTCAGTCGTTGACTTTCTGGTACAGTACAGTTTAATAGACAAGTTAATGATGTGGTAGCATCAAAACATCTAAAATAGGTAGGATTTGCGTTTCTCATGCTGTTTTCTCTCCCTGGCCAGGAAAATCACAAGCTGCAGCCCTGCTACAAGCACAGACCATCATTCTTGTTTGGAACTGGTGTGCAGTGGGATCCGGTACTTCAGATCTGTGTGGCAGTTTGACAGGGGAAGCTTGAATAGAAAAGGCTTCACCTGGGATGCTCCCCAAACCCTCTGTGAGGTCTTGCTGATGCCTATTTACACCTCTGGCCTTTTGGAGGCCAAAGCCAGCTCCTGATGCTTTCCTCCAGTGATCCCTGCCAGCTCTTAAATTGCTCTGACTGCAGGGACCACAAAGCCACCACCACATTGCAGGGAACATCTCTGCCACACCAGCAGAGAGCACAGCATGTTCCATGCTGAGCTGCCCATTGGGTTTCACACTCCAGATAAACCCACCAAAAGCAGAGCTGTTACCAAGAGGCATCCTCTGCTCTACCACCACCCTATCTCTTTGCTCCTCGGTACCTTTTTTCTTTGCAGGATTAGTTTCTCTCTGTTACGCTCCCCTGAGCTGGCTCTCTGCAGGATTATATCAGCACCAGGGACCCTGCGGGGAAAGGACCATAACGCTGGGCTGGGGGTGCAGGGGGGCCATGACAGCCAGCCGGCCCCCGGTAATGTGAAACTGCACCCTGGCAGAGACCTTGCTTACAGAGCTGGGGCAGCATCCATTCCTTTTAAAGTCACAGCCCTCCTACAGGAAAAAATAACAAACGGGGATTCAATGTGCTAATGCTGTCCAGTACCTGGGAGATTCCCACTTTTTCAGCTTGTACAGAACAGTGCAGAAAAAAATCAACAACTAAAAAAACTCATATGCTTTATACTTAAAATTAGTGCAGTATTGCTTTCTGAAATTTAGAGTATTTTCAACTTAATAGTGCCTCTCTAACAAGGAAAAACACCCTGAAAGGCATCATTTGTCAGCTACACACACAGACAAAATTGTCTGGATTGTGAAGCACAGTCTTTGGCTGAAGAGTTTTGGGGCAATTGTTGGGGAAAGTTTTGACAAGCCCAGACCAGACATAGCTGAGCACTAGCTGTGTGTCCCCAGGGGATGTCAGCATGTCACAAGGAGTTCCAAGACCTGGCTATGTGTTAATGGACACAGGTATGAGATACAGAACCAGTCGTTGGAAGTTTATGCTCTTGATATACAGCATATATGATTTACAAGCACATACAAAGGAAAAAAAAAACCTCAGGATGTTCAACGCCTACATCGACAATAACCTAAATATACACGTTTACTGCACATTTAAGAACACCATTATTGACACAAGAAATTTTAAGTTAACCCCCAAATCTGAAGGAATCTGTCTTGAACCCCCCCTGAGAAAAGGTATGGCCTGGGGTTGGGCCAAGGCCATCTCTGTACCTTCCCCATCTTCATCTTTCTTCCAGAGAGGCTCTTTTCCTCTGTAGAGACTGCAGCATATGCAGAATTAAGTTATTGGCATGCTCTGCCAACAGGTCTCTAGGGCTGCATCTATTACAGCATCCTCAGGGGAACTCTCCTGGCCATGCTGCTTGACTGTTTTAGCAGTCTCAGCCCATGGGTGCATTTGGCAGTGTCATGAGCGCTGCCGGTCTGAAATACCAAGAGGGGAATTTTGCAAGCACCTATCTTTTAACAGTGAGCGCCATGCAGCCCATCCTCTCCCAAGAGGGGCCACCCTGGGATACCTGAGCCTGCTCATCCACATCCCGCACACCAGCAGCAGAACCCCTACCTTCAGGCCACATACTTGACCTCCTTCCTCAACGAGTCTGTGCACTGCCAGGAAAACCATCCCTCCCAGGGCGGCACACCAGCCACAGCACACCTACAGGGAGCCTGGCACCCAGCGCCGAGCCATTCCCCCACCAGACTTCAGGACAACCACAGCTATGGCACACATCTTCATTTGTGCTGGTTTCCACAGATAACACACACCCCATGCACACAGAGTATCTGGGGCCCCTGGGCAGCTACAGCGGGTGAGTACCCAGCCTGCCCTGGCACAGAGCTGCATCCCAGCCAGGCAGAGCCCTGGCCAGCCACGCACCCTGGACTGCGAGTGTAAACAGCTACAGCCTGTGCTGTTCTGCATCTCTTGGTCAGCTTGTGGCTGACCCGTGTTTGGCACTCCACTTCCTCTGAATCATCTGAAATATGCACGTTAAAGAAGCTTCTCTAACTATTCCTCACCATTTCTGGGGGGAAAACAGGGGCGAAAGGAAGGTAAGCACTACAGCCTGCCTCATTTGGGGCAGAAGTATGCTGAAGACCTGCCTGTGGGCACTGGAAGTCATCAGTCCATAGAAAGTATCAGGTCAGAAGCAGCCCTACTTGCCTGCTGTGGAGAGGTGAGCACTGCCCACCCACCACTTCTTTTTAATCCAGTCAGCCCCAGTCCCACAAAGTACCTAGCTCATATCAAGCGATCCCTTTTACCGCATTTCACCCCCTTCTCCAGTTCTTCACACCCCCACCTTCACTTCCATCCCAATTCTGCTCCTAATCATCACATTTAGCTTTTACATACTGATATGCATGAACCATTTCAGAGGTCACAGCTGGCTACTTCAAGGAAATGAGGAATTTTAAACTGACAAACTTGAACTATTGTTTAATAAAGCAGTGCCTTTTTTAAAAAAAAAAAAACAAACAGATTTGTTTCAAGTCTTTATACATAAACCCATCCCTGTGGAATCTTTTATTTTTTCTTTAACTAAATGAGAATCTGTTTTAAGGAAACAATTCCAAGTTAAATGAAAATGGATTTATATGCCACACACAAACTGTAGTCCTCTACAGTGTAACAAAATATGCAAGCTTAAGCAAATTTACCACCTGCTACCATAGAAAGGGAACATGGTGGTATCCTGTTCCCAACACAGCATCTCATTATAGCAGACGGGTGTTTCCACTACAGTGATTAGTGTGCATACAGCATCACGATTAATTTCCAGTACTAATACCACCTTACAATTCATATACTTTTTCATCACTTACAGTCTCAATCATAATCTGTAATTCAAGAATTTTTTGCAGGTTTGTGAAAACTCCCAACTGACCTTACATGGGGAAGACCACAGATGCAAAAAGCGCATGTTGTGACATCGTTACTTCTGTTGTTACCTGGCCTAATGAGAGCAAGCTAACACAGATATGTTGGTATGGCTTCATTTTGTCCAATACCTCATGCTGCAAAAGGGGAATAATGTAAAACAACACACTCTAGGATTCACCAGCAGAGAGAACCAGGAGAAAGGAGCACATGCTATGGCCACACTGACTACCCAGACGTAGACTGGGTGGCTGGAGGAAGATGTCCCACTAATGCAACACATGCAGCATCTTTTAGAAGCCAGTCATGGAGAGTCTTAGCTACCAGTGACTGCAATAAGCTAAACTGGGCTCACCTGGTAGAAGTTTGGAATACAAGGGGAGTACCACTGTCAGCATAAGAAAGGAGCACTAATCACTTCTTGCCAGCTTTACCTGGCAACTATAAAAATAACATGGGTTTGTTTTTTTCCTAATTGATGAGGTCATCAACATGTACATCTCATTCTGAACTAATCTTTTATTAAGTCATCTTCCTTTTGATACCCACTTTCTTCAATGCAGCTGATGCAAACTTTCATAAGCCTGCTGTGTATACATTTATGCATGTACTGTATATGTGTATGCAACACATGTATACAACAGATTTAACAAATTTTTTTGGCTCTTCAGAACTAAAGTCAGTCTTCTAAAAAATGCATCTTAACATTACACTACTGTAAAGACTATTGTTACTCTGCCAAATTCAAAAGCTTTCAAATTTGACTCGTTCATATTTTATGCAAGAATTAAGGAAGAAATGTGGGTCATTAAGAAAAAATTATATGAAACAGCTTAGATATATTACAATATACTTCTGAAGATTTTATGGATAGCTATCACCTGAAATATCTCATAGACATTCATGTTCACCTGGCAGTTGGGAACAATAACCACTACTTACAAAGAAAGCCAGCATGCTTCTTTGCTGGCTTCTCATTCAAATTAGCAGCTAGAAACAGAGGAGGAACACAAAAACCAACAGTCGCTTCAACAAAAAAGGCCACCAATAAATCCAGATTTCTGACACCCTCTGAACTCAACTCCATTACTACAAAAGGTACTTTCTGATGAGTTCTTATTTTGAAAAGGAGGGGGGCAGTGCAGGCTAAACCCTAGAAAGCAAAGCAGAAGAAATCATCTCTTTATGGCAGCTCATGGTAAGGAAGTGACTCAGCTGAGGCAAATTACAGAACCCATTTGGAGACACTGATTCCAAGAGCATTGGGGGCTGCAGTCAGAAGTCTGGCACAGCTGCACTGCCAGAAATTTCAACCTTCACAAGCACATAAGCTTGAAAATACGATTTGCAGTGATTCTCATCAGTTTTGTTTAGCTCTGCAGCAATTTTTTATTGTGAAAAGGAACATGTGAAGGAACTGAGGATATGATATATTCTCTACCCATTTCTCACACGGATCAAGCAAAACCAAAGCAGGGCTTCATCTTTAAAAGTCAAATATAATTTCCAAGTAATTAAAAAATTTTATAATAACTTCTCTGAGTTTTGAATTCCCCCTTCCTCAAATTCGGCAAGCAGCCTACTCTGCCCTGCACACTACTGCACACAAAGCTTGGAGGCAATTCTTAGCACATTTAGAAATAATGCAACAATAATTAAGGGATGAAAAAGGAAAAAACTCCAGCACCCTAGAGCAGTTTTCCTTCTGTAGATCTTGGGTATCTACAGACTACTTTTAAAGGGTGGGCAAATATAGTTAAGAAAAGCAGACTTGTGGACAGGATGTTTGAATCATCAAACATCATGAAACAAGAGGATACACACATCCAACAAAATTCCTGGGGAGCAGGTCTTCCAGATTAAAAAATGTGCGTGTATCACTGCTCTCTAATAATTCAAATAGCCACGAATTGCAATTACTATTGTAATTAAAAACAGCAATGATTTTAAGTATTGTATGGACTAAGAAGGAAACCAATTCTGCATTGAAGAGTTTACTATCTAAACAGACAGAACTGAGGGAAGGTATAGAAAGGACTTAGGCAAACAAAGTTATCTTAAGGTATGCCAGGCACACTTAACTTTGTAGTTGCTTAACTTTTTGTCTGTATTAATTAACAAGTCCTCTGTTCCTTCACAGTGATTCACATGTTCTCATAAGCAGGTAACCAAAGCCATTCTGTAAAACATAATTAGCTCTCCCATCCATCGATCCTACCAATTTATTTAACCACAGAGAGGGCTGACAAGCAAGAATCACAAAATGGCTGATCAGAAGCTACCCCATTTTACCCCAAGAATCCAAATGGGGAACAGATCTCAAAGATAAAACAGCCTTCAGGGTTGGTCCTGCCCCTTCAAATGTTCCCTGTTTCCCCTATGCCTGTAGTACTCCTGGGGACGTGGGGCACCGCTGGTGGCGGCAGTACCACCAGGGATGCAGGGCACACCCGGTCAATGGCGGCATTGCCGGGGGTTGCGGGGCACACCTGGACGCAGCAGCCCTTGCAGCTGGTAGAGCTTCCCCAGCCACCCCAGTGAAATGGCAGGAAGGAAATAAAGCGGTGGCTGCGTCCGTGGGAACGGTCCATGGGCTGCTACAGTCCACAACACCTCCTCCTGCTTTCCCCTCTTTTCCTTCCATGAAGGGTGAAGAAATGATGGTGGTAATTTGGCTCAATTTCACCTCATGTGCAAGTCAGGGCTAAAAGCTCCAAAAGGAAGGTTTTAGCCTTTAGAGGAAGAGTTTGGAAAGTTATAAGCTTGCAAACGGGTTTAAATCTTATATCCTTCACTATCATCAAAGGAACAATAATAACGTGTGGAGGTTAGACTGAGGCTTACAGACTGATTGAGATTAGCTGTATCTTATAGTACTCTAATTTAATTAGTAACCATACCTATATAGGAGAAGTACCATAATCCATACACTGTTAGTCAGAGCCTGAGCTGTGAGATATCCATAGCTTTTTGTTTTATTTCCTGCTAGGTAGGTTTGCACGCTGATATGCTAGTCTGGCTTTTGCATATGATACTGAAACCACTTCTATTTGTACTTTAAACAAGCAAGACAAAAATGTGATTGCTTATACAAATCCTTGAACTTGCATAATTCTCAGATGTGGAAAGGTGTCTTTTTATAGATAACACAATCTTTGAAATTGATTGCACAGATGAAAGATGAAGTCCTCATTCTTCTGAAAACACATACTAATCAATTTAGAACTATGACAGACAAGAATAAACAGACAGTGCTGTTTTCTTTTAAATCAATTTATAATCTGTGAAAGAACATTCCTTGGTGACAAGTTTGTATTGGAAAGGAATTCACATTTGAAAAGCTCTAACAAAAAAAGAGATGCTTACAAATGTTTTTAAGCATCAGTCAGGAAATTTTAATAGGGGAATAATTTTTCCCATGTACTGAGAGCACCTGTATTCTCCAATGAGAGCAAGGGGTCTTCAGCAGACCGCAAGCAAGATTCAGGTTCCACAACACTTATAAGCTATTGCTGTTCGTAAGAAACAGAGCTAATTAAGCACATACAGACTGGATGATCAGATCCTGAATGATTATCTGAAAATTGTTGCACAAAAGCATTCAGTATACAAAATACATAGTGCATTTATACTGAACAGGCATTATGTGTCTCAAATAAAAAAAAAAATCATCAGTGTTAATGTCCTCAAATAATATAAATTGCTTGCATCAACAAACACAGTACAATTAGCTTGTTACCCTTAAACTGAGTTTAAAATAAGCAAATTGTTTGATGACTTTGATGTTTTCCACCCAAAATGTGCTGGCTAATTTTTCCATTCCAGTTCCCATTCCAATCTTTTAACTGCCTTAATCTCCTGCCCTCAGATGTTGACCTCCTAAGAACAGAGGTCATAGGTTAGCACAGACAGACCTCAAAAGATCTGGACTATCAATTCATGCCTGAAAGATTTCTCTTCCACAAAAGAACTACTAAAAAAGCAAATTCCAAAATCCAGCTCCACAGGCTGCATAAAATATAAACTTGTTGATATGTTACGTTCATAAATATTCTAAAAAGACTGGATCTAAACAGTATGAATTAATTTACATAGGATAAAAAAAGTAAATAAAACCAATGACATCGACATGGAATAATGACTGAGCTTCAAAGATAAAAAAGGAAAGCTCTAGACAGCAGAGAATTAAGTCAGCATCTTTAACTACAGATACAAATGTTTTAAATATTTCTAATCTCTACATTTCAAAGCAGCGTTTTTCCACACTAGGCATTTTTAAACACTATTTGTTTTCTTATAAGGGTGAAAGTATGAGATTAGCTAACTCAGAAAATGAAAGAGCACCAGTTTATACAAATTTTACTGATTACTAGTGAGACTGCTACCTCATTTTCTTGCCATAATCAGCCATACAACAGATTCCTTGCTGCTTGTTTGGTCAATGAGCGTACAGCTCTCATTAAAAAAATGCCAGATGTTTCTTTTCTATATATAAATGAAATGTATAGATTGTAAAGGAGAAAGATAACTTCATGAGGCTCCAGTGAGTTAGAAATACAGGGATAACAAGAATGAACTATTTGATATAATTATTTCTGAGCTCCAAGTAAAATTTGTACTTTACACGATGTACATAAGGACAAAAATTCTAAAAGTGGAATGATTAATGATACTCCCACATTTAATAACATAAAATCCCACTGAACTATTTAACAAAAGATAAATTAAAACACTCTGTGGATGCTTTTTTGACTTAGAAAACTGAAGTGCTTAGCACATTTTAAGTAATTATTAAAAGGAGATGTAGGCACATATTCCTAGCAATTATGATGTAAGCAGCTAACCATGATTCTCCAAAAATATACCAAAGCATATCAAAAACATGGAAAGTGAGCCTGATCAACAGGAAAGTAAAAATTTTCATATACTTACTAGAAAGAAGTGATTTACAACAACAGACTCAGGAAAAAGAATGTAAATAAAATTAAACCTTTAAAAGGGTAAAAAAATAGGCTTACATCTGAGCTAGATATAATTTCCAATCCTATTGCCAACTACTGATGATTCCCTTCCATTGATAAAAGAAGTAACACTGCATGATATTATAGAACAACTCGTCACATTATGCAGACACAGACTGACACACACACACTCTCTATTGTTTTGTTTTACATTATTAGCTTAGCACAACAAAAAGGCAGAGGCACTAATTTTAAACACTAGCAAATCTGAAGCTGAATTTGAAACACTGAAACACAGCTTGTTGTATTGGTCAAAAGATACCCATTTATCTTTGAGGAAATCAAAGCATTCTAGTTAAACTCTGACGCAAAGGCTGTTGCAACATTAATTGCAGACAATGAAATAAGAGCAGTCTGTGGTTTGCTATTGTTTTCAGAGCTGTCTGAAGTAAATTAAATGCTTAGCATTTGTACTGTCCAACAGCTAAAAGAGTAAAACTCAAGTAACTTCTAGGCTAAAGAAAACCATTCAGCACAAGACCAGAGCAATTTAAATCAATTTCTGTACTTTCAACTATTCATTGTAAAAGCTCTGGTGCCAGGAGACTCAACACCAATAAGATTGTAAATGAATGAAGATCAAAGAAAAGAAATTGTTTAGCTCACTCCCATATTTCATAGTGACCCCTCACAACTCTTTCCTCCTCAACCATTCCATGGGTCTGTTACTGAGCAAACCCAGCTCCCTCTACTCCATCAATAACACTGCCCTTGGCTCGCTATTCCTCCAGCTTGCCCACGGCCACCTTTGTTCTCTCTTGCACATGCATGTGCAATTTCTTCTGCAAAACCAGTCCTTTCATCCTCGTCCTACAGTGTCACAGTATGGTTTCAAAGAGAAACCAGTCCAAATCCCCAAGCCTAGCTGCTAGTCAGAGGAGTGTTCAGACTAATTTCTACCTACAATTTCAGCATTCAAAAAAGAAGAAAACAATTTACACTGTAGTAACAGCCTGTGAACCGTATGATAACATGCGAGTTCTCCTACATCATCTTTTCCTCATTTGCTGCATGAAATATAAGGTAGTTATTATATACTACTTCTTTAGCCTACTCAATTCAGTGCCTAGACTCACCACTGAATCTAGCTAAACCTTGAACACAATACAGAAGTACTGATTTTGGGGCTCTCACCAAGATACCTTCATGCATTACAAATATTAATTACTTTGTAATGGCTGTACGAAATTGTGTGGTTTAATTGGTCTCAAGGAAAAGCATGAGATTCTGGAGCACAAGAAAAAAGCTGAAGTTGTTTTCCAGAGGAGCCTTATTCTAAGTGCCCAATTTGAAATATTAGAGCCCATAAAGCACTTACTATTTTATAGCACCTGATATATTTAGGACAAAGCTCAAACTGAGCAACCATTACAGCTAGGAGCATTTGGTGGTTCTGCAAAACAAATTGCAGATGTGCCATGTTTGTCACCCGGTAAATGAGGAACACACAATAAACAGACTACGCAAAAAGTCCCATTTCAGATTAATCCTCCCAGATCCACTGGAATCACCTCAGTCTTTGCAGGGCTGCAAAGCAGGAGCTTAGCTCCCACTTACACTTCAGCTCCTTGTACGTTAGCTCTTGACTTGCAGCAGTCTTTGAAAATGGAAGAAATTTTTATTCGATCCTTGTTTGTGCCTGAGGGGATTCGGGATTCTCCACACTCTCTGAAGAGTGCCTGAACTACCAGCTTTGAGGCGATCATTTGAAGACTGGGAAAACCCTGTGCTTCTCATACTGACACCATTTTCAATGGTCTGTCCTGCCCTCCCCAGGGCCTTCCCCCTCCTTCCTGAGCTCCCCCGTGTCTGTGTTTTCATATTCTTGCTCCTTCCTAATCAACTCCCTATCCATTGCCCGTTGAAGTATCTTCCTGTCTCCCTGCCTGAGGGATCATGGACATCACAGGAGCATTTCTACTTAAGCTCCACTGTCTTGTCTCTGAACAGCTTCCCATAACCAGAAGAAGCAACTGCAAAGTCCCACTTGGTCCTGCTGCTTCTGGATGGAGGATGCCACACTGCTGTGCAAGGGTGGCTTAAACCAGTACTTTTTTTCCCCAAATAAGCCTACCTTTCCTGGGGTGAATATGCCCTTAAACCCATTATTTCTTTCAGTACATAGCCTATGTCTTATTACCTGCTTGAGAAGTGCTCTAGCATGCTGTAGGTGCACTTGGGAGTGTGTGGGGTGTGCGCAGTGGGTATAGCAGTAGCGTGCCTGCACCACCACTACAGAGATGACTACCTCCGTGACACATTCCTCTTATATAATGAGCTGCTGAGCTTCCTGACAAAATAAGATACTGAAGTAAATTCACATTTTTAAATGATTCATATGTAAGTAGGTTTCATCTTGAAGTGTCAAGGACAGAAACATGAAGCCACAGCTAATAAAAGAAACAGCTGTAGGGATTTGGAATTATATTACTGCACAGACTTTATTAATTTGAAGTTAAAGGGCTCCAGAACTTTTATTCCTTCTGAAGAACTTGAGATTCATCAACAGCGGTAAATCAAAGGCAACGTTTTGGGAATATCTGATTTAGCAGCTATGGTATAATTCCATTTTCTCCAACTTTCAAGTTCTTGGTATCTTTTTCAACAGGCCAAGATATATGGCAAATTTTTCCACCATCTGGAATCGCCAATCTAATCTTTCCTGAGTGTTATATATTTATTATGTTCTTTGAGTATGTTTGCTAGGTGATGCTGGAGTGCAACACACCAAGAAAAGCATGAGAATGCAACTGCCTTTCTAAAATAAAAGGGATTTGGGGTTTAAGTATTTACACTGAACATTTTTGTAGTAAAATAGAGCACAGACTGTGTGTGTATTTTTAAAAGATAATTCATCCTGTGAGCAGTTCTGTTCCCAGTTCATTGATAGCTATAGCTTGTCACGTGAGCAAAAATCAGCACAGTCTGTCATCAGGGTCGACATCAGCTTAAAAAGAAATTTCCACAGTCGGGGAAATCTTTTCAAATAATGCCCCCTTCCCTACTACTTTCAAATACAGGCTTAAGTATTTACCGAGTTGGGCCCTGAAAACGTATGCACTTTGTTTATTCTTGTAGACTTGAAAGTAGTATATTCGTATAGTAGTAAGAAATAAAACAGCAAGACAGAAATTTGAATTAAGGAATATGCCAGTTATGTTAGGAAGATTTTTAGATATAGAAACAATGTTTCATAAATTATTTACTGAAATACTTTTAACATACACTCTCCTGAAGTTACGCATAATCTGTGTTAAATTGCGCGAAGTTCTCAATTCTTTCTTGCTTCTAAATTCCTTCAGATATGGGGAATCATTACTACAGGTAAGACTCCAGTGTGACCATTAGGCATACCAGTACACCATAGCAAAGGCCTGAATATATATTGGTACTTTACTGTAAATGAGAGCTCATCCCTTGATGAAAGGGGGTGAAATACTCAGAACACATGAGGCCTGGGAAGACATCTGATAAAAGAAGAATATTCCGCATTCCGAAAACAGTGTATGTACTTAAGAAACCCATCTGCTGCGCAGGGACAGCTTTTCTCTACATGAGACTGCATAAAAACGACACCTTCCTACTCACTTCATCTGTTCCTTGTACATTTTCAGAATTGTATCTACTTACTTTAGCATCCAATTTGGATTTCTTATTATAAACACTACGAAAAATTTGGGGCCTATCCCTTCTTAACTATATGCTCATACAAACAGATACCAAAGACAACTTTATTCAGACTTTACTCTGTTCTTAATATCAGCTTGCAATGAAGAAAATTAGGCTTCGATATCACTTTGTGATGTTACTGCCATCAGGTTCCCAGCTCTTGCTTTAGCGCAGAAATTTGCATTCACTTGAAGTATGTGAACAGCCCTATCAGAAGGTACATCTGATGGAAAGGAAGCACGTATTTTCGTGTGTTTTGTTGATTCCTGCAGCTAACTGCAAAGCCCAGTTCCTACCCACACCTGAGCAAGCAGGCTGAAACACTGCATGGTCGTGCAGGTTCACCAGCAACGTGGTATCTGAAATAAGCCCTTACCAAATTAACCACAAGGCAAATTGAAAGTAATTAAAAGCGTGTGAAACAAGTGAACGTCCCTTCATATGAATGAGGAAATGCCTGTATCATCACCCAGCGTACTACAGTGTGCCTGGGTACCCCAAAATAACTCTTAACTGTTCTTGGTCTCAGAAGCAGTACAGCTGGTAAGAGATGAGATGAAATTCTGTAGCCTGCATCTAACTATGGGCACTTGGCTTTGCAAATTAAACAATGTTATCTACGTTTGAAATTTGGAATGGGATTTCCTACGTGTCATCTAAAAGACAAAACCTTTTATTCTAGTATTACACATATTGTTATGTGCAACTGTAACCATTCCTACACCTAGCTCCAACATTCAAGTACTGATCTTCCAGCTCTGCATCCTGGCTCCTGATTGTTTGAGCTATAGAAATAGGCAGGAAGGGAAAGCCTTCATCTGAGGAAGACAACTCCCAATGCTGTGTGCTGGATCTGGGGATAGAAGCTAGGCTAGCCATGACTTGCTGTCTTCTGAGAGGTGAGGCTTTCCTTCTTGTAGTCTTGCTCTGGGGCATTTATTCTACCATAGCTCTACACCTGGCATTTCCAGAAGACTGAAATTTAGCTACATTCTAGGATGAAATCATGCCAAACAGCATATGGTCCATCGATATTGGGCACTATACACAACAGTCAGTGGCAGTTGTTTTGTCTTTCCTTCCTTAAGCCACCTTCCTTTCATCTTTTGGTGAAGAAAATACCTGGTCTTAGAGATCCGATTCTGTTCTCATCAGGCTGGACAGTCCGAGTCCTGGAATCACACTGCGTGTTTGGTATGCAGGAAGGCTGTGGCTGCTGAGCTCCCTCAAACACAGATGGATGATGCAGAGATTTTAACAAGGGCTGGCTAATGAATATATGCAGTAACACTTTTCAGAGGCTTCTAACTTAAACTTGGATGGGTCTGTGCAAAGACAAGGAAAGATTAAGCCCCTGCCCTAGAGATCCATCTCCAAGCCAGCTTTCAAGCCTCCTATACACAGCACTGAATGGCAGCTATTTTTAAATGTTACCTCTTTTTTAACCCTATTGATAAAGTGCTCTGGTTTTATCCCTTGCTTAGAAAAACCTGAACTGTTACTAAACCTTCCAAAAAGTTGTCAGCCTGAAAAAAAGAGCAAGTACAGAAAACTTTGCCCCTAATGACTGCAGTCCAGCAAAGTTATAACTGTAAGCCTAAGAGAGGTCTCAAACATCACTGGAAAGAGGAACTAAACACCTAACAGAATCACTGTGAAGCAAGGAAAAAGCAAACAGCAAAGAAAATGCCCTATGCTTAAAAAATGGGAAAAGCAAGAAAGAAAACTGGAAATAAAGGAATTCTTACCATCTAAAACCAGGTGAAAGAGT
>NW_009258268.1:1593074-1609925 GCF_000687185.1 Egretta garzetta
GTGTCAGGGAGGAGGAGGTGTTCACATTTTACTTTCTGAAACACCACCCTTGAGTAAGGTCCTTTTGCAAGGCTGTATTTTTAGAAATCAGTGTAAAAACCATGCAATTTCTGCATTAATTCTGTGCCAGCTTCCTCTTTGAAAATGGCAGAACTGCGAACGCGACCTACCTCGGAGAAAAGCAGGAAAATTCAGCCCTTTGACAGCGACATGCTGACACCATTTTGTGCCAAGAACTAGAACTCCCTCAACTTTTCATCTGTTTCTCTGGATGGCTAGGCACCCTTGCTTCGTCTGACCCCCATTTTACCCCAGTGCTGTTTGGGACCAGGTCCCCAGGGCAGGAGCGGACGTGCCCCCTGTGTCGTAGTGGTGTGCGGTGACCGCCAGCCTGGCTCTTGCCTCCCAGCTCTTGGGCAAAGGGACTCTGACAGGCTTTCCCCATCCAACTCAGCCCCACCTGTCTCTTAAGCACGGTTTTTATGAACTTCTCCCATTTTGGTACTAGTTCAGGGGTCTCCTTTCCAGCCCATACCACTCCCATTATTCACATCTCCTTCACAAAAAAATCTGCTTGGCTTGAGCTGTAGGAGACTTTTTTATGAAAATTAAATTATACACTTGAGTGTGATTCAGTCAGTAGAGATGGAATTGATATGATCTCAAGTTTGAAGTGACTGTATATCACGTGACTTTGCTGTCCTAAACTAGCTCTCCTAGTCCAAATGTCCTCCACAGCACTCCACCATGCCATCATCTCTGCCTGCATCACACTGGTTTAGTGGCTGTTTGTGCAGATCATGAGCTTTTAAAGAAGACTTCTAAGATTTTGTTATTATAGTCTGAGTTCAGATCATCTGCAGAATGTCTTCAGATATTAAATCCGTTTTCCACTTGACTCAGACACAAACTAATTTTAAGTGACAGTTCATCATTCAGTATATTATTTAGTTACAGCCCCCCTTCCCTAAGTGGCTGTATTTCCACCCAGTCAGTGGTTTGGAGATATGTTTTTCTTTATTTGAAAATTATGCTTTTGGTCATGTCCAAGAGTTACTGGCGAACACCATTTATTACATCTTAACATAAACCCACTTACTTTCTAGTTGTCTCTCCTTCATAGATGTCTACATTGGAAAAAGGTTTTTGAAGTGTTACAGTGATGCTGCAGTGCTCATTATTATTTAGCCAACTGAGCTAGAAATACACAGCTATTTCCACCAGCCATATTCCCAGAACATAATTCAGCATCACCATTTATCCAGTGGCAAAGCTTTGTTAAGCTCCCTCATTTCCAGCAGCTCCCAACTCCCTCTCTCACAGTTTACTTGCAGGCCTGCACTATAAACGAAGTCAGTGAAATGTTTAATGTGAAAGCCAAAAATCTTACAACGTACTGCTTACTTTTACATGTTTAAATCTAAACCACTTACTAATACAAGTCACACGTGCTAGAAAGCTTCTCTGCCACAAGTGTGATGTTAGCAGAGGGTAGCATAGGACTGAAATGTCATAATTTAGAACTGGGAGATGGAGCTATACCCTTAATTATTTCTTCCTTGTACTTTCCTTCTTGCTTTATTTTATTGCTTCCATTTTGGTGTATAAACTTCAAAACCAAAAAAGAAAAAAAAAATTGTCATCCTCCTTGTCTCCCCGAAATATTCTACTTGAAGCAAGTACCAAGCAGATACAGCACTACAGACACTCTGCTGAAAAAATATCCAACTTTGAGCTCCTACTAGGAATATTTGCAGATATTGCATAATACCTCTAGGTCCCAAAGATAACTCCAGGTTCTAGTCCTGTGAGCATCATGCATCTTCTTTGTTAATATTGTGCCAAAGGTCTGTGGCTCAAATTTATTTAAACATACACTGCACTAAAGAGTATTTTCCCAGCTATATAAATTTATAAAAATTACGTTAAATAAAAATTACAACTGATAAAATGTTTTACCTGGTTTCAATTTAGGCCACATACAAACTTGGAGTGTTTGATTTAAACAAACAAACAAAAAAGAAAAACCAACCAAACAAAAGAGCATAATTTTTTTTCCTTCCTTCCTTTTCCCTCCTCCAAACCTTATTCTGAGGTGGTGGGCTAGCTTCTGATTTCATTTCTTTTACTCTAAACCAAGATTTCACAGACTTGTCTACAAGTTACTGAGCAGGTGATTAAGGTGTGAATTCAGAGTGCTTTATCTTTTCTGCATCAGCTCCCTGCGGTCATTCCTAGAGAGCAGCATAGCGTACTTTTTTGTCAGCTCACAGTCAAAGTTGAGCAAAATGCACTCTGTTCAGCATGTGTTAAGAGCCCCTACAAAGGGAGCTGCAATCTGCCGCAGTGTAATGTGTTGCAAATTCATCCCCTGGCTTACCTAGGTAGAAATCAGCCCCAAGAACTGCCACTGTGTGTCTCTGCCATAATACACCACTTCTGAACCCAGCACTTGTCAGATGGAAATCCCATCTGAGTGTTGTTTAGAAACCTCCCCTCTAGCCCAGATTACTCTAGAGACTATGAAAAAATATATACATAAGACACATGGGTATTGCAATAGCTTAAAGTAAGGTCTGGGAACTTAAAGCGTGCAGGCTGCTTAGAGCCGCAGCTTCATTTCACATGGACCACAAAAGACTTTCCCTTCCTCGTACTGGCATGTGCTAGCACAGCCAACACCACCCACAGCAATTACAAAGCCTTCCCACACATGTTATAAAATTACTGTGGCCCACAGTAATGCTGAAGGGGAAATGTTATCATAGCAAGGTCCCCACAGCAACAAAACTCTGCAAATTACAGAGACTCCAAGTCTATTGTGGAAGCACCACAAAATCTACCAAAAAGCACCAATATTTGGCAACCTCAGTGTTGTGACTTCTTTTTTTCCCTATCTGCACATATTGCTGCTTTTCCCTTTCTTTATCCCACTTTTGCTATCTCTAACTCTGTCAGTCTTCCCTTCTGCCTTAAAATCCCACCTGCGCCATTAATAGAATCATGGGATCCATTCAAATGGGATCCATTTAAAAAGATGCCATAAGGCTGGGCCCTCACACTGCTACACTGATAATGCAGAAAATAGATAAACACAAGAAGGTGGAATCAGCTCTCATAAATGGAGGCAGTTCTCAGAGTACTACAGCAATCTTCAAGAAATTTTCCACTACACATGTTGGAGATGCACTTTTTTTAGTGGCTACGCATTCAGTCAAACCCACTTTTCCTTTAAGCAAAGACACTGCTCCTCACTGAGTGATAATGTTAATGCTACTTTAGACATTTCAAGTTTCAGACTTTTTTGCTGTCTTATGACTTAAGCATAAGAATTTTGAGACAGAAGTGGGTAGATGTTTTTGCCCACGTTTTCATATTCAAATTAATTCAATTTTAATTTTGAATTTTTCCTTCTTTAAAGGCAAGTGAACATGAAAGAGTACATTGTCTTATGGATCACCTGTCTGCACTGTTTTTTAGGTTATATCTGTTCAATTTTTTCTATGCTTTAGCTACAAAAAACATCATTGAAAGTACGATTCATCTCACCTAACTTTAGAGACTTATAAGGAAAGTATCTACAGCACTGGAGCTAGACTCCCTTTGTAGTCCCTGAAGAGAAACAGCCACAAGGCAAGATTCATGCCCAATATTTTAGATGGTTCCCTAGGATGAAATGGATTGCACTCTGAAAGCACTGCTTCCTCTGCGTTGACTATACTGTGCACTACAGGTATCTACATTTGTTCAAATCCCTTTCTTCTTCAAAATGTAGTTTTTCCTGGTCTACTTACAATCTGCCCATTTAAATGTCAAGGTTTTTGAAGCAAGGAGTGCCTTTCTCCACATTCATGTGCAATATGAAACATCAATAACAATGGCAATGCTAATACCCTAAACAGATTGGTAATTACAGTCCATGGAAAACCAATGGTTTAAATAAGAACAATACTGGAAGCCTAGCTCAAAAAAAAAAAAAAAAATTTTTTTCACAGCCATTGCATGCAACACATGGCCAGATATGGTGAGCAATCAAAAAGAAAGCTTTGTCTAGCTTACAAAGTCTCTCCTTGTTGTGGTTATGGACTCTGATCTGTTACAGCAGCAATAAATTTTGTTCATGGCCTTTAGCTTTTACAAAGGTGAAAAAGGGACAACTATCATGTTGTCTCCAGTCCTTAAAAAAAAAAAAAAAAAAAAAAAAAAAAGAGAAAAGAGAATAAAAAAAGCAGCCTTTTAGCAGAGGTGGGGACAAGTGGAGTTCATCTGTAGCCAGCAAAGGCTTCTGATCCCTCCTTTCTCAAGGCTGGGCTACACTGCCTTTTGAGGTGACCCCCTCTTTCCCAAGCTACTCTTTGCCTCAGAATTTGCATTGGAAGAGAGCCACCTCTCAATCATGCCACACATCAAATACTGCAGGAAAAACTTGGCTGTTCAGATATTCTTACTAGGACCCTTCACAAACTATATATTCCTCTTGATCTCAGCCATTACAGCTACCGGGCTGGGCAATACCATGAGGAAAAAAGGGAGATTCACCTAAATACAAGAGCTTTTGAGCAGGAGGGCTGTCCTTGGGCAAGTAGGTGCAGGTGGCTTCATAGTGAAGAGGATTACAGAACTTCTTCAAGCCATCAGAGGCAGAAAGTAAAGCAAAAGAAGCGCAAGTCAGAGTGCTGCTCTTGTGTATAAAGAAGCGCAGCTCTCAAGATTAACCTGGAATTTGTAAAACACTATTACAACAGTTCTTCAGACCATGAGGCATTAAAACTTTTGGAAGCACCTGATACTCTGTTCACTAAGTAAAAATATAATTAATCAAATTATGTACATCTCAACCCTGACTGCACCACCTACACTTTCTTCTGTATAAAACTACTGATGCACAGTTTAAAACCCCACTGCACACAATAGTCTCTTTAGCATGCACAATTCTCACCGAGACATGGTGTTATTTCATCTGTATTCAGACTGACCTCCCTTTTCAGTCTAATAGCAATATTTTCAAAATAATATTACACTCCTTTGCAGGCTCTCTCTAATTCAATAGAACTTCCTCAAGTAAAACCAAGTGGGTGATTTATGTAGTTGTATAGATACAGTTTAATAAGTTCAATCAAGCTACTAGACTACATGTAAAAGACAAATTTACATAGCAGGGTTTCCTTTCACAAACGAATAAATGCCGAAAAAGTAATTTCAATAAAAACTCACAAAGAAAAAAAAGAGGGGGGGAATAGCAAAGTAAGGTAATTACCTATCTCCCTTTGGTTTTCTTTTTTGTACTGTCTTCCCTTTGGGTCGTCTTTCACTTCCTAAACAGGGGCTCCCACCAGGGCCTGTTACCCGTATTGATTCAAGGCCTTTGGAAGATTTCTTAAAAGTAAATTCCACTGGTTCTCCTTCTTTTAGGCTTCTAAATCCTTCCATGTAAAGCTTGCTCTGTAAATAGGAAAAATACTCTTGGTTACCATTGCCTTAAAAACAATATTTACATTCATAATCAACATGACAAATTATCCTATCTACTATCCTAGAACACATAAAGGTTGAGTAACAGTTTCCTCTGGGCGACCTATAGCAGACAATACTACAAATTATAGTCCTGGATACACTGAAAATACTATTCAACACTTAACAAGCAACAAGAACGTATTTTCAGTATTGACAAAACTGAAGTAACATTTTCCTTTTCTGTGATGAATGCTACAGATGTAAGCAGCAGGGAAAATGCTGTATTCTTAAAACCCCTGTTTAACAGGGATTGGGAACTGAAAAGGCTTTTTTAGCAAAATGGAAAGAGAGCAAACATTCACTTCAGAGCTAATTCATTTATTATCAAAATTACCATAATTCATATTCCTTGTTTCTGGGACATGGCTCTGCTGCTCTGAAAATGAATCAAAGATACAACAAGCACAAGAAGCAGGAGGAAGGCACTCTGAAAGAAGTCCACTGAAACAGACAATTCAAATATCCCTAGTGAGCAGCTAAATTTCTGTTCACTACCCCAAAAATCTTACCTAGTTAGCATGATTTAGGTATGGATTTGTATTTTCATTCACAGAAAAGGAAATTATTATCACTAGGGCAAGTGAAATAAATACTGATAAATCTTTTGATAGTACACTGTAGCAGCACAATCTCCCACAAGCTGAAGTCAAGAGGAGTTCACTGTTGATTTTGATGCCGTGAAAATTTTTATCTCCATTCCTAATAAATTATGTACATTAGTAAGTCTACATCCCAGGACAAATCTGATGAATCAAACTCTTAAATAAAATTATCATCAAATGAGACAATTTTTTGGGGAAAAAGATACAATGACAGACACTGTTTTTTTTAAACATTTATTTTAGAAGTTACACATTACATAAATGAGATCAGTTGGACTCACAGAGGATATTACAAAATTTCCAAACACTTGTAGTTTTTGCAGGAGAGTTATGAAACGTGTTTTCTTCCTTTGCTCATGAACTCTTCATAGCAAAGAGAAAAATGTATCCTGACTGATTCTTACTCTGTTCTCCAGCATTCACTTGGACAAACCATGGAGTCAAGAAGGGAATCTTCACTGCAGGTGCCATCCCACTCAGTCACGTCAAAAAGAACCGAGCATCACTCTACTCATCTACTACGCCACCAGTGCAACTAGGGAATGTGTTCAATTCAGATGGCAATCCCCAAGATGGGCTCCCTGTATTCATTTTATGGGTATGGGAGGTCTGCAGCACCAAGACACTATTTTAGCAGAGCACAAGAAGTCACACCTACAGAGTTCACAGTTCATACACAAAGGGGGAGCTGGTCTGTTCACATGGATGCACGGAAAACAGGACACAAGACAACAGGCCCAAGCTGCTTCAGGGGAAACTCCATCCAGACATGAGGAGAAGTTGCTCACTATGAGAAGAATTAAACAGAGAAGCCCAGAGAAATATTTTTCTTTGCTGGAAATAGCTAAGACTCAACTTAGCAGGGCACTGAATAACCTAATCCAAGGCCCTGCTTTCAGCAGAAGATTGGACCAGATGATCTCAAGAGGTCCCTTCCAACCTAGACTTTTCTGTGATTCATGTGTCTTAATCCAGAGCTGAATCACACTGGGTGAGACTGGAAAATGGGATTCCAGTTCCTAGTTCTGCAGCAAAGTTACCTCGGGGAACCCATGTCACTTAACTCCTCCCTGTCTTTCTAAAGAGGGACACCACTGCAAAGTACCATAGCACTAATAGACCAAGTTAAAAATCATAAAATAATTGGGGATACTTATTTTAATGAAACCATGAAAAAGCACACACACCTTTGCTTCCAAAAACCCCAGGTACCAGACCAGCTGAATTCTCAGTCTACCCAGCAGCAACCACCCATAACAGAGCAAGACTACCCATGCCAGTCTGACAGAGGGACACAGTTGCTTATAATTTTTCCAGCAGCCAAAAGTAAGCAAGAACACAGCTCCACTGGTTAGGACAAAGGCTGGTTTTGCTTATCTAGTTGTGCAGCACTACTACATGTGGCTCTTCCACCCAATGTTGTAACAGTGTGAAGCATGAGACAGAATTGACTTTCTAGGCGAGAGGTTGAGTACTATTTAAAAAGGCAGGGGGAACACAGTACGGGACACATACACACACAAGAAAAAAAGTATATAGTATCTGTTCCCTGAATCATAAGCTTGGCTGTTTTTTGAAATGAAAATATAAGGTATGAAAAAGGAAATATGCACATTTTCTCACTAATACAACTGGAAGACAGTCATTCTACATCAACCAGTGAAACAAGCCATTCAGGAAGGCAGTATTATTTCAAGCAAGCCCTCCACTTTGAAATGTCTGTATAGCTTTAGGGGGATCTTTGTCACAATGAAGAAACATCCAAGGTCAGAATATGCCCAAAGAAGACACCACCACTCATCAACTGAAACAAAAGATTCTCCTGTGGTGTGAATCCATCCCTACCTAGGTCCATCCAAACCTCTTCAGTCTTCAGCAGCCACCAGAAAAAAATCTTGTTAAAAGGAAAAAGATCTGGACAACATGTATTTTGTCCCAAACTAAAACATACAGTTAAATGTTCCAAAACTAGATAATCATGACAGCACAGATGGGTGCTAATCACAAGGAGAACCTCAAGCAGATAAACATAACCCCTTATCTCCCAGTAATACTTGAACACGGCATGGATGATCTTGTCTTTTTTTTGAATTACAACTTAATGAAGATATAGTTAAGTCTCCACAAGACTTATGTGTTTTTCCTTTCTGAGTTTCACTGTTGTAAAACAAATGCCAAAAGGTTGACATCTGATACGCACATAACATTAGGTCTCCTACTTTACTTCAAAAGAAAGAAAATGCAACCTAAATTTACGCAAATTTAAAATGCAACCTAAACCAGGGCATTATCAGTACTCTAAAATGTTTTTATTTTTCTCATTTCACTTTGAGCAACAGGACTTTTATTTCCAAACAAAGCACTATATTTACAAGTGGGATTTTTTAAATATATTTAAAAGGCAAAGTAATGAAACAATTATGCTTTCATAAATCACATCTTCTACACATGTACATTTTTTGGCTTTTTTTTTTTCCCCATGCACTTTTAACAACAGAAAATGCTGAAAAAACCACTCCAAATTACTTGCACAGTACTCTCCTTGAATACACCTCAACAGCTTTTCAATGTTATAGATGGACCTGGTGCCATCTGACTTATTGTG
Source organism: Egretta garzetta (assembly GCF_000687185.1). Lineage (NCBI taxonomy): Eukaryota > Metazoa > Chordata > Aves > Pelecaniformes > Ardeidae > Egretta > Egretta garzetta. The sequence continues at coordinate 1,601,796 of NW_009258268.1, forward strand.
TAAATGAATACTACCATGCTGTCAGCCAACTCACGGTGAAATTCTCTGAGGGTGCAACAACAATTCAAAGCCATCGTGAAAAAATGGCACTTGGAAACCAGCAAAATAAATCTAAAACCTGAATCCCTCTTAACTTGTCTGAAGAGTTGGACAAAAACATCGGTGAAGTTGATAATTTAATGTTGAGAGACCTAACTCAGTATTTTCCTCACATTACTTAAACAAATAAAACCCACACAATTAAAAGCAGCCAGAGTTTCAAGTCAGTGAACCATTTCTAGAGCCCCGAATGGGATGTATGGGCACACTGCCAACGAACAAAGGGAAAAACTTAAAAGCAACATGCTTTTCCTTCTTTCTCTTTCAGCTGTCAGAGACTTTGCTGTTATTTTTACCAGCAGTCAATACAGTGATTTCAGACTAGAGCTTTATTCTTCTCCTTTTTTAACTTGACAGTGCCATTTCTAATTTTTTATAGGTATCCTATTATTTCTTGGTATTTTAGCCTATAATGTAAAGTCTCTGTCACAAGCAATGGCTTGGTCCAAAATGCTGGCAATTTCCTAAGAGTATTAGCAACAACAAAAAATAAGAGTGGAAAAATCCATGATCAGAAGTTCTTGGAAAGCATTTCCTACTATGAAACAAAAATCAAAGCATAACAAATATAAACTGTATTAGCAAGATGGTCCTGAAGAAAAGTACCACTTCCTGGGCAGTGTCAGGGAGTGCTTACAACTCTCACCAGGCTCTACAAAAGAAAGGAAGTTTGGAATTAAGGATCATTACAGGGGCCCGATCGCCTCTGATAAGTGTGCATTACTTTTATTAACGTGTCAGGAGGGAAGGAAGAACAGGGTCCCAGTAAGCCCCTTCTCACAACTTCTTTTCCATTTCTAGTCCAGTTCACAGGGCTGCGAACAACCGCTATCTCGGACATTAAATTCTTTAGAAGGGGTGGGGGTGGGGAAGTTATTCGGTGGCATTCTGTTTAGGTAATTTATTTTCTGTATCTTTCATTTCTCCCCCTTTTTATCTAGTGATTGATTGATTGCTCAGTACAATGACCAGATGCCACCAATATGCAGGGTTTCCTAAAGTAAGGAAAAGGTTTTCCCTCCAAAATTATCTACAATTAAGTCCAGACATGAAGGAAAGCATATCCTGAAGCCCAACCGCACTGAAGAGAGTAAGAAATTCTCTCTAAAACAACCTTGTACAGTTCTGTCAAGAGCTAGCAAACTTTGAGTAAAGCAAGAGTACAGAGTAAGAGGACACAGCAGTGAAACAATTTATACTGGATCTGTACTAGTGCTCTTACCTGCATTAGGTGAAAACCAGAATTTAATTTGAACATTGCAAAGGTTAGGGGAAGTGCTGCAAAATAGTATCAGTTGCATGATACAACTCCTGCTGCAAGGATTTTTGCTGTCCACCAAATGTTCATTTTAAGGAGGTTTGTGAAGATTATGTATTTTTGCAGACAGAATGCTAAACCAAACAAAAAATCCGTTACACTGAACAACAGCCCCTCCGAGAGCAACGTGCAAGCTCTGCTGCACTAACACGGAATTCAAAGGCCAGGCACCCGTAAGACAACTCGCCATTGCTCCTGCTGACCTCAAGGGCTTTTTCCTGCTCCTAGCGGCTTATCTTGCACCAAATCTGGCACTTCTTGGTCCTCGCCATAAGCCAGTTTAACTCACTAATCTGACAGGAAACAAACGCAGTTTAAAAAGATGGGGGAGGATAAGAGGAAGAGGAAGCAGGGATAGATTTTTTTTTTTTTTTCCCAGTAAGCTAAATCTACTCACAGAAAGGTTCAATGAGCTCCAGGGCATACACAGTGGAAACAGCAACTTCTGGGATCAGAATATGTTCCTTAATATTTTACGTAAAAAAGAAAAATCTACAGTATTAATTTTTTTTTTAAGTTCAACGTAATCTAAATTAACTTTACTTTAAAAATAAAGCTATAAAACAGTCTGTTTCTCAAAGATTTGCACTTCACCTCTTAGGCAATGAAGAGCCAAGTACACTACATGTATACAATGTTTATTAGATATGGCAAGCTTTTGCAAGTAACTTAAAAGGGAAAGAACTGGTACATAGGCAGTTACTCCAATGGAGCTGGTACACTGCAATTTCACATCCTTATTCACTTGGAATTTGTTTCTGTCTTGAATTTCCACCTCAACCATAGTCATGTTCCCATCACCTTGTTCCCATTCATCATCCTGTTGCTGTCCCCACTCTGCTACTTTTCTTACTGAGAAGTGTACAAAGGTTTATTTAGCTTTTAACCAAAAGGCGCCGCTCTAATTCAAAGCCACCCTCCCTATACAACAGAATTTCTTCTTCCTCAATTTATTCATATGTCTAAAGAAACTTTCACTAACTGCTTTAACTCTTAAGAACTTTTAAGTAAATTCTAATCTGGCTTAATACTTTCAGTTCTTGTTCCACTACAACTTCCAAGAAGTGACTTCCTTTGATAATCTACCTTTTCTCTACCAATATCCCTTACAGGAAAAGGTTCTCTGCTAGAAGGATTCGGTAATTTCCCACAATTCTTATTTTCCTTTACTTGGGATTCAAGTCGAACCTTTTTTCTGTTTAAACCTCCAGTAGATCTCACCTATGTTCACTAACAAGTTGTCCTAATTTAACAAATGCTTGCCTTAAAAAATTTGTTACTGACTTTTTATCATCCCATTTAACTTAAACCAAGTTAACCCAGTTCATGTTTTGTCTTCACTTTTTAAACAATCAGGTTTTCTATAAGGTCAGCAATTCCTTACAAGTCCAAAATAACACAATTTCTGTTCTGAATTACTCTTTTGATAAGAAAAGTATTGACTGTCATGTACAGAAATACCACATCATTATAATATCATTTGTGCTAAATATAAATCTGGCCTAATACATAGCCTACCTATAATGTTATTATTCCTACAGTATTCCTCTCTCATAATATTGTTATTACATTGTCTGTATATAAATCCTAAGTTAGAGGTCTACAACAGGTCTTTTGTAATTCCTTCCCAAACTGATTTTGACCAAACAAATTCTACTGTGTCCATGCTACTGTTTGTTTCTTTACATGGTGCTACTTCATTCACGACACCTTAGTAATTTTCTGCATAATTTTCAGTATTTGTGTTCAGGCCATGAATGCTATTTGACCATGTTTCCGCTGCCTCTATATCTGGTTACACATTCAGCACTGGCTGTTCTAGTTTTGTATACTAATGAAAAGAGTCTGGATTATAAACATCTCATTTGCTTTTCCTCCCTGACTTCACCCTCTTTTCTGGCTAAAGTAAGTGTATTTTTTTGCTAGTGTAGCACCTACACAACTAGTCTGCTACTACTAGCTTTTGCCCTTCCTTTGCTCCTTTGCATACACCATCTGTGTTACTGTATGTGCACTTCTCATTTACCCAATTTTCCTTCTTCTGTGCTTTAATACCAGGCATAAAAATCAAGCCAGCTTCTTCTCCTGTTTCTTAAAGTATTTTCTCACCAGTCATGCTAGGCACAAGATAAGAGTTTTAGGACTCAGTTCAGTCAATTCAAAACGACAGTTCCTCTTCCCCCACCTCATTCTCACATTGACTCAGGAAGAAAACCGTTTACCTCTTCTTGGTAATATCAGGTTTTCTGCTATGTTTCAGAAACAGAGTCAAAAAAACCCACCAGCACACCTCAAAAGCAGCCATGCGAGTGTGAAACCATGGCAGGTAAGGCTGTTGTGTGCAGCACTTTGCCAACTTAGATTGCCTCAGTGATCTCCTGAAACCACACTGTTAATTCCAGACAGTTTATAATACCCTCTGAAGTCCATCCACTGGGAGACCGTCAAGAGAAGATGCTTCTCAATTGTCAAACACCTCCAAGCTCTCTCCTCACAAGCGCTCCCTCACTACTGGCTGACCACACTGCCTTTGGGAGGCCCACGGAACCCCCCAGGATGGAGGCCCTTCCCTTCCTTCACCCACCACTGAGCTATTCCACCCACAGGCAAGCACAGGTGCTTCACACAACTGAAGCCACCTAATTTTCTGTTCCAAATAGTCATCTGCTATAAGGCAGTTTTGCAGAAATCCAAAGGCTCTTTCTACAAAAATTAGGAACAAACGAACACGACCTTTTATACAATCAATAAATAGGGCAGATTATCCTCTTTCTATTTTGTCTGGAGCCCTGATACTCAGTTCATCTTCGTGAAATGTTAAGTGCAAAACTTCCTGACGGGGGAGAAAACTAGCATGGCTAGACTGTGGGCATGGTGTACCTCTTCCCCCAATGACATGCCATACGCTGAAAAATTCACGACAATGGTGAGCTGTGTACTTTTGTAGTGTCCACCTAGGCAGAGTATTTTTCAAGCCTCCTTGCAGTTAAAAACCCAAACAAGCCATTCTTGCAGCTTGTCTTCTATTACCTATTACCTGAAGAAGGGAGGTGCCACACAGTCCTAGACCTTCTTTTCCCCCTTCTGGGGAAAAAAGAAAAAAGGAAAAAAAACAAGAAAAAAGCAAGAAAAAAAGTGTGGGTCACCAGAAAATCCATGAATGCCACCAAGTTCGGTTCTTTCATTTCTTCTACAGGGGATACAAATACACTGAAACCTGTATGAGGGATGTGGCTGAGCTGTCTCCTGTCTGGCATCTCTCCTGTGAATTTAATGGTGAGGACAGAACACAGTATGGTTATGATTCACTCATTTTAAAAGCACACTGAATATACTGGAACATAGTTCTCCTCTAACAGATCAAAAAATCAGCCGATTTCAATGTAGATCGCCCCATAAACACAGGTGGAAGAGCAAAAGCACAGGAAGGCGCAGCGTACAACCCACACAGTTTGCTGCATTTTTCAAGTACTGAAAACGTACTCTGGTAGAAAGCACGGACTCAATGGTAGAGTTATTTCACCTAAAACTAAACCACAATTTCCTCCAGATTTACTACATCTCTCTGGCGTCGTTAACCACATTTTCAGAAACAACTGCAGCACCTCTATTTTCCACGCCTGCCCTATGATGTCTATAAGCTTCATTTCTGTGCTCCTCTATATACCGCCATGCATGGGAATGACAATCCCCTACGCCAGGAGATGTTTTAGCTATATAAAGGTTTCCTATCCACCTACCTCTCCACCTCCTACGATCCCAAGAGACTGCATATAATTAAAAAGAATTAGGCTCAGATTTTGCTCTGCTAATTCAGGTGTAGCAGGATCTCTCGCTGCACATGCACCTTTTCCTTCCCCTGCATAAAAGTGGCCTGAAAAAGAGTTGTGTTTTCTTACTGCAGGCCCTTAACATCCATCTCTGGGAAGCTGTCCGTAACCTTTAAATTGGATACCAATAGTGAAAAATAGTACCAGGAAAATACTGAGAAAGCAGTTCATCCACCTTTTCGCATCCCAGCTTTACATGAGAAAATTCCTGTCTCACCAGTAAGCAGAGGAGTGGCTAATGCTGTGGGCAACTACAGAAGCCACAGGCTGACGCTGAAGAAAGGCATTTCATACAAATGATTCAGCAAGTCAGCAGTATAGAGAGAGTCCTGAACCTGTTAAGACAGTTCAGCTCACCCTATTCTCATAGCAGAATATATCCTAATTATACCAACCTGCCTCTTTCTTCACAAAGCATAGCCTAACAGGTAGCTACCAACTTTGCAGACCACCAGGGGACCAGCACCTGGGGAGAGGGTAGCTGGGTTGCGTTGTAAGATATAAGCTAATCCATACCCAGGACAGAAAGGATCTTACTTGTGAGCAGTAAGTTGAGGTAGGACTGTGGGGTGGGAAGAATGGAGGTAAGAGAGAGGATGGTGGTTGGATCATGCTGGAACTCAGCAACTTGACTTCCTCAAGGGGCAGAGTACAGGGTGGTGGATGGGCTGGGCCATGCTGAAAGACATGGTAGTAGCCTATGAGGAATGGGCGAGGGCAATGGCCTGGCTGACGATTCAAGCTAAAACTGATCTGTGGAAAAGAAGTGGCTGACAGTTAACAGTGACTACAGGTTCTCAAAGCCACAGAAGAGTCAAATCCCCTCTCTTCCCAGGCTCCGAAGGCACAGGAGCAGCTCAAAGTCCTGGAAGCAGAATGAATGTTTACAGCCCAATCCCGACAGACTGTGCTACCAGTCCACCCCTGCCACTACCTCCTTTTCTTTGTCTTCTTCCTCTGGTTGGTCCCAGCAACGTATAGGCTAGAGCCCAAAGAACTGTCCTCACACCATCACTGCCTCCTTTCCCAGGCCCTGGGCTGAGAAATGGAGCCCACCGGCCCAGCACAGTGCCACAATTGCAACCTCACCTCCCCGCTGTGGAAGATGCCTTCTGAAAACTACCATCAGCTGCATTAGCAAAAAGCCCCTCCATGCTTCAGTGACCTCTTCTAATTCTTCAGAGAGAAAAAAGCTCTCTGCTTGAAAGCTACTGCAAGCCGGGGAGCAAGGGAGTAAGTGAGCATGGATAGTATTTTAGCCAACTGGGAGTAACTATGCCCTAAGGAATCACAAGGTTAAAATTCATTATCTTGTTAACAAGAACCTCTCTTAAACTATTCTCAAGCTTTTGGGCAAATATTGTTTTAATTTTTATGGTACAGGTGTCCTTGGTTCCCACTCAGGACTCATATTGCACTGTGCAAGGTCTTGCACAAATGATACAAGAAGGCATGGTTTATCAACAGGCAATACACCAATGCTGCTAAACCGTTTGGAGGTCAGAACCTATATTTACTATTTAATTCAATCTATTTAACATGCCAATATGTAAGTGAAACACAAAAATAAAATACTGGTCAGAATACCTGTTTACGAAAATCAAAGTCACCTTGCACACAAAAATTAGACAATATCTGACAAAACTGGTGGGGTTCAAATGCCATTGCTCCTAAAGCAAGTAAGTGATAAATAGGCTGAATTTTTAATTGGGGCTGCTTTATTTTTAACTTGTAGTTATTTTCACAACATTATTGTCATGGTTTAACCCCAGCTGGCAGCTCAGCCCCACACAGCTGCTCACTTGCACCCCCCACAATGGAATGGGGGACAGAATCAGAAGAGTGAAAGTGAGAAAACTCGTGGGTTGAGATAAAGACAGGTTAATAGGGAAAGCAAAAGCCACATACACAAGCAAAGCAAAGACTTAACTCCCTGCTTCCAATGGGCAGGCAGGTGCTCAGCCATCTCTAGGAAAGCAGGGCTCTATCGCACCTAATGGTGACTTGGGAAGACAAATGCCTCCGCTCTGAAAGTCCCCCCTTCTTCTTCCCCCAGTTTATACCCTGAGCATGACGTCATATGGTGTGGGATACCCCTTTGGGCAGTTGGGGTCAGCTGTCACGGTTGGGCCCCCTCCCAGCTTCTTGTGCACCTGGCAGAGCATGGGAAGCTGAAAACATCCTTGACTGGTATAAGCACTGCTCAGCAACAACCAAAGCATCAGTGTGGTATCAACATTATTCCCATACGAAGTCCAAAACACAGCACTATGCCAGCTACTAGGAAGAAAATTAACTCTATCCCAGCCAAAACCAGGGCAATCATCTGTACTGTAAAAATAAAACACTTTTTTCCTTTACTATAAAAGCAAAATGAGACAGCAACATTTATATTGTACTAATAATTCCTGACTTATGATTCAAGTTCTTTATGCTTTTTTATTATGGTTAATCCTTCTTAGCTATTCTTGTATCGTAGATTATACATTTACTAATTTTTTCACTTTTTTAATCTAGTACTAGATCTATGATCCCATCAGTTCTGTCAACTTATAGTAAACTATATCATAATTTTATCAGAATTACAAATATTGATTAGACATTCAGATATTTGAATAAAAGAATACTTTCATCTTGGAGGAAGAATGAACACATGGTTATTTTATACTTCAAATCTTTATCACTTTTTTTGGATGGAAGAGAGTTGCAGATCATATAAATACATGACGGTTAAGGTATTAGAGAGCCGTGAAACTGCTAATAAAAATAATAATTAAATATAATAATAATAAAAAATAAATGTCTAGCAGGGTCTGGACATAACAGAAAATGAATGGGTAACTTCAAATTAAGTTATTTTTTAGAAATACCTTAGCAGTAGAA
>NW_009258268.1:1609976-1618327 GCF_000687185.1 Egretta garzetta
TAAATTATTATTTAGGAGAGTGTTTAATCTGTAACTTTACTGTGAGCTAGTTCTCCAAAATTTTTTTAAAATCTTTTAAAAGTTGACAGAACCACTTCTATTATCAAAGCATAAGCCATGTGCTGTTACAAAGGACACGTCCCATGTTTCAACGGAACACCTCTGTATTTAGAGGGATACAAATGAGAAAACAGCATTTAAGGCAAAGCCCTTCTAAAGTAAACAGAAGAATAAAGTGATTTTTATGGAAGAGGACAAAAGATTTTAACTACAAAATACAAACTATCTAAATTTATTAGCATAGGTATTGGGGAAATACTCAGAAATGCCTGAAAAACTTTACTTTTAAAATAGTATCTTATTACTAAGTTACAACCATATCTATTGAGGAAGTAATTGTGAAACTGGAATATCACACATAAAACTGCACTAATCAAACGACAGCAATGTTGGCTTCTGCTCAGCTTACACAACGCAAGACTACTTAAATATTATTTAAGACTCCAATATTGAATCTGTCATTTTTATGCCCTAATTTTAGCATGCTCTGCCAAAGAATGTAAATGTTTTCTGAGGCCTCCTGGAAGAGGGTCAGACCAGCTGCAGCAGGAAGACACAAAGGGGTTCCTTAAGGACAAGTCCTTCCTCTTACAGTCTGCTGACACAGCTCCCATCAACACTCATGGGGGACAGCAGACCCAGAAGTATCAGCCTGTTAACTCTGAATTTGTTTGCTTTTGTAGGCTGGTTATGCCTCAGACATGCCAGACACATCTCATTACGAAATGCAGGCAGGTAACTAGTTCTGATGCAGTTATAAGGCAAATATTCCACAGGAGAAGTCCTTCCAAACACATGTTTATGGTTTAGCTGCATCACCCTAGTAACATCCTCTCATGATTTGAGCTGTAGACTCTCCCCCATCCTTCTTTCAATACTAAAAGCACACTGTTTCGTAGGGCACCAGTGGTGTATGTGGCACACTTAGGTTTCCACTGCTTGTTGGGGATACAGATCCTGACTGACGAAGGGAGAGCAAACAACAAACAAGTACCTCCTCTTCCAAATATCCTTTCCAGGCCAAGGTATCACAAGACCAGGGACACTGGCTTTGCAGTAGTTGTGTTTTCTTAGCTTCCAAGTTTATTTCTATCGTACCTGTCTGTAGTAACTTTAAAACAGTTCTCCATGTAATGACTTTATTCCTCTCATTTCTGGCTGAGGACTTTTCCTCCTCATAACATTAAGCTCTATATGGGAGAAAAAACAGAACTGTATAAAAATTGAAGTCTTTTCACTACAACACATTTATGTTTCCACTCAATCTTTTTTTGCCACACTAACGCAGTGGTCTGGTCTCACAGACATGCTTAACATCCGTGAAAGCTGCCAACCCTTCCCACACCAACAGCTCACTACCCCCAAAAAACTGAAACTCATGATAAACAAAATAGAACGTGAAATCTCTACCATCTGTATTACTCCTTTACAGGTCCAATAAAAGTTGCCTGCTCCCTGAGCTGTTTGCTTTTAATACTAGAAGTAAACAAATTCCAGGCTCTGTTTTTTATTGGACTGTTTGAAAGGGAAAACTCCAAAGGCTAAAATCAGAGGTACATCACATAGTAACTAAGATGCAAGAAACACAGCTGTGGGTAACAATAAATTCTGTGTATTACTTATTTAGACTCTTTCCAGTGACATATGACCATTTTCACACCAACATTTGTTTTCTGGCTGCTATGCAAGATGAAGCCTTTGTAGCTGAAAGCACAACACATTATGTTGGGGGGCTAGTAGGCGATCATAAAATCAAGTACAAATTAAAGTGAGAAAAATAAAAAGACGTTAGACTTGCAGCTGTATGTGCAACTTCAGCTGCAGTATTTTCTAAATTTTTTTCCTCCTCAACTGTACAAACTCAGTTTTCCCTTATCACAGTTTATATACACGTGTGTGCATGTGCAAACACATGTGTAATTTAAAGCCAACTCCATAACCTAGCTTGATCAAACAGATAAATCAGAGGCCAAATTAAACACTAGGCCACACAAGGTGCCCATTACAAAGTATAATAAAAAGTTAGCTAGGAAGCTCTTGCTGGCAGAAAAACTTACTTGCCAGTAACTTCAGTTCTGCAAACGCCTCTTGCACATATTATGCTACGGGGGAACAGATATGTTGCAGTATTTAACTAAAAAGGATTTTTTTAATCCAGGCAGTACCAACACTGGATGCACGTGCCCAGCAGTTCTTGCACCAGCAGCTTCCACAGAGACATCCCATTGGGAAAAGAAACGAGCAGAATCAGGAGAAGAGGCACAGGAGAAGGAAGGCTACTGAGCAATAGCTCAGGCTCTGGTTAAATAGACTCTAATGATTACCAGTAGATTCACCTGAGCATGGGTCAACATCCATCTGTGCAGTCTTTGACTTTCAGTTATAGCTACAAATAGCTGTGGAGATGCAGTGAAGTAAACTTAGGAGGAAAAACTGAAAAACTACGTATGAGAATGACTCAGCTTTTGGTAAATGTGGTTTTGGAAGATGGTAGATGAAATTGTTATGTGAAATAACTTGAAAACCTTGAGTAGGAACATGGTGAATCCTCAGGGAAGATTTGTTACTACTGTCCTCTGCAACCCCCAAAATACCACACCACTTCCCAAAAATATAATAGTAGCAAACAGACTGTCATCAACACAAGTGGCAGTCCCACCTGAAAGGCTGTTCATATTCCACCTTAATTAGACCCCTGAAAGTACTGTAACATAGAATTAGAGAAGATATAAGTACCAGTGGTGAGAACAGAGAGTAGATGCTGTGCTCTGTTCCCACCAGGCTTGGATAGCTGGAGAGCACGCTCGCTTTTTAAGTGGAGTCAGATTTTGCTAACTCAATCAAAACCTATCTCTGCCTTCACGTGGAGACTCAAAACCTCTACAGATAAGAAAGGGGATGAGCAGGATCTACCAGTTGTCAGGATTCATCCAGGCTCCATACAAGGACAGGGAGGAAACACAGATTTGCATTGCACATCCTGCTCCTGCCATGAGGAAGGAGGCGGGAGCGCCCTGGGATTGTACAGGGGGTGCACAAGGATGAGCTAGGGAGCAGACCTGACTGCCCTGGCTAGATAGGAACATGAACAGTGGAGAGTCTCGTTTGCTCTTATAAAACACATGTAAGGATTAAAGGCATAAATAGATGAGCAGAGAAGAACTTCATTGACCGAAGGACAAAGAAGGTATTGATACCCAAGTGAGGACAAGATCTCCTCTGGAAAAAAAGTTCCAGCAATTTTGGATAATGCAATAAACGTGTCTCTAATTAGACAGGCACAGTCTAAGAAAATGTTCTATGGTAGAGCTCTTGCATTTCTGTTCACTACGCTAACAAATTTAAACCTGATTATTTGGTATTCTAAAGGCTGAAAAAATACACTACTAATGGCTATATCCACAAAGTAGTGGTGCACTAATTCCAGAAGCTGATCACCACCTTATGCAGCAGGGAGAAGACGACAAAGCTTTTGCACCCCCTTTTCAGTGTCAGAGAACACAATGATTATCCAAGTGTGGATACGAGGCTGCATGAAGTACTGCACAAAGACTCGGCAGGCTGTGCAGCAACGTACCCAGCAGGCACCGTGACACGATCGCAGCCGGTCAAAGAGCCTGGGCACCATGAGCTTGAAGCGTACTCAGCGTGCACTTCCACACCCCAGGGAAAAGCTTGCACAGGACAGTTCTGACAGACGAACAACCACCTCTTCCAAGATACAGTAATGTGGTCTACACGGCTGTGTAGGCTCAGTAAACATTCTGCTCATGAGCAAATTGTGCTTGGGGACAGACACATAGGACAAAAAAAACCCCAACAACACAAAACTTAGGAGACTTTCCTACATCTGTTCAGGTGAACAGATTGTTATGGTTTAATCCGGCAGGCAGCTGAACACCACACAGCCACTCGCTCACTTCCTCCCCCACCTCAGTGGGACAGAACTGGAAAAAAGGTAAAACCCATGGATTGAGATAAAGACAGTTTAACGAAACAGCAGAGGATAATAATAATAATATTTAAAAATATACAGAATATACAAAACAAGTGATGCCCAATGCAATTGCTCATCACCTGCTGACCAATGCCCAGCCCATCCCGGAGCAGCAATTGCTGTCTCCTGGCCAACTCCCCCAGCATACTGAGCATGACTTCATATGGTATGGAGTACCACCCCTTCGGGCAGTTGGGGTCAGCTGTCCTGGCTGTGCCCCCTCCCAGCTTCTTGTGCACCTGGCAGAGCATGGGAAACTGAAAACGTCCTTGAATAGTGTAAGCACTACTTAGCAACAACTAAAACATCAGTGCGTTACCAACATTCTTCTCATCCTAAATCCAAAACACAGCACTATGCCAGCTACTAGAAAGAAAATGAACTATCCCAGCTAAAACTAGGACACAGATGTAAATAACTTTGAGGCCAATCCTACATAATCTATCTCACTTTCTTAAACACATACCCCTTCAATTCAATGTATTTTAAGGACAAATTAGTAAAACAGCTTTTTTTCTATATAGCTACACAGTACTTCTGCACCTCTTAGACCACTTAGACATGACCACTATGTCATGTGAATAGTTATTTTAAAAATGCAAGGAAAGCGTAAGATTATGTTCATGTGAAGTTTCTGCAGTTCATGTATCATTTGGGATTTCTTATGGCTGGCTTTGTTCTGTGGACATAGGAATATTGTTCAGAGTAATCAGGTGCATAAATGTTTGTTATGTAGACAGGCAAGATATTTTTGAGATAAGAAATTCCCCCCGAAATGTTAACAAGAAAATAGAAAGTCAAGACTACACAAAATTAAGGTCAGATTGTTTGGTTTTTTTAAAGTTAACACAAATTAGCTTGATTAATAACCCTTGGTGTTTCCAGCAAATTAAGCCCCTGAGGCTAACAAGCAGCATGAGAAACTTAAAAGAGAGAGAGGGGGGACAGCTCCTGGCAGAGTTAGGATATTCAAATGCATAGAAAAGAAACACAATAACAACAGATACAGAGCTGGGAGATGCATGATTCTCTACGAAGGCAAGACCTCAGGCCTCCCTCCTGTAAGCAACTAGAACTAGGAACAGCTGAAGATCACAGATGCAAGAGTTAGTCTTGAATCAGTAAAATGTTCATATTTTCAGTTCAGGTGTTGATTTAGAAGAGAGTTAAAAAAGTACAAGCCACCAGAAGGATACCCCAGCACAGCTTAAGACCTGTTTTTTTTCCTCAAATTACATAACCTAAAGTGAATTAAAAGCTTTCTTAGAGAGTAAAAATGGGGATTGACTGCTGTCCTGTGGATGCAGCTTTAAAAACTAACAATCCCTCTGCCCTGTCTTCCAAAGGGTGCAGAAGAAAAATGGGCATCAAAAAACTTCTGTTTCTCAAAGAAAACATACACTCTGAATGTACTCACAGACATCTAAGCCACAGGTATCTCTCCTGGGAAATAGCACACTTACCCAATCCATTTTTCATTGCCTGATATGATACAGAATGAAGGTCTATCACATATAAAATCAAACCCAGTAGCAAAGTAATTTGTTGTCTGGTGAAAGAGACACAGAACCAGCTACGTATGGTCAGTCAAGTAAGCACATGGCCAGAGCAGTGACAGAAAGCTCTCCAGCAGCGTTTCACGCAAGAACAGCCCAGCAAAGCAGCAAGCGACAACTTGGACAAATGCTAGGATCCAGGGTGAAGTAACATGGATATTCTGCTTGGAAATTAAAAACAAACACTGAAGAGTTAGAAAGGCCCTTCTCAATGGAAAGGGCAGGGTCACTGTCCAGAAACTAGAGAGACGCACTGGCCCAAAGAGACTCCACCACAGCCATCTAGAGAAACTGGGTGTTACTTAGCCCAGGAAATTACATAGCATAGCACTTCATTCACATGTTCTCTGGCTTATGAATTTTAAGATCCTTTTCTCTCTGTTACTGTTCCTTCTATAAAAATTATACTTCTGTTTGAAGGTAATTTCTGGTCACCGATTACCACATCACTGCTCTTAAGGAAATGAAATGGCAGTTTATGAGCCCAGGTGCACTTGCTGGGATTGATACCGAGCAGGAGCATCTCAGGATCCTTTCACAAGAGCCAGGATGACTCAGGACCAGGAGGCAGCTGGGTTGAAGCTTCACCCCTGGAGAGGCTGGTTTAGGCTAGCAAGGCAGCTTGCCTCAATGCTTGTAGCACGTGATGCTTCCCAGTTTGGGGAGCAAAAATTTGGCTAGAAGGACAGGGATTTGAGTATTGTTAAAAGAGTTTGCCTGCTGGAGGTCTGGACTGCTTGCACTGCAAATGTCACTCGTCCATTTTAACACACAGAGTCCCCTTCCTTGCGTTGGTCCCTTAGGTTTTCTGCCCCTCCCCCCGAGAATAAGACATAAAGGCAGAAACACGGGTTTTGTCTAGACAAAGATTCGCACAAAGCTTGGGCTCAATTACAGTTACTGATGTTCGAACAACCTTAGGTGTCCAAGCCTTTGACTTCTATGAACAGCTAATTTTTTTGCTAGTCAGAATGCCTCCTGCTTCAAACCAACTCAAGCTGAGCCAACAGGAGCTTCACTCACCAAGTTTAAACTATCACTATACTATACAGATGGCCATCAATGGCGTTTTTCTGAAATTTTAAAAACTCTCACTCACCAGGATGCATTATTAATGACCTGTTACCATATAAAAACATTTGTTGCATCTGTTTTATGTTCCTTTTGCTACATCAAATAGTAACACTGCATCATTTGTGATACAGCCTGCCCCCAAGTCTTGAAAACCTTCTGACTCAGTCATACGCTATCTAAACATCAGGAATATTTTTAGTTTCCTGAACATGCTTCAACTTCAGGGCTTAACTGGTATTTCCATTAAAGAAATGGTAATATGCTTAATAATGTGCTTAGGTTTATAACATATACCAATTGCGTTTTATGCTGTAACAACCTGTACTCACAATTGCACGTAATATTTTGGTTTTGTCCCTGTTGTTTTCTGCTCCATTACACTTAATTTAAGAAGCTATCCAGGCAAGTTTTTGGCCAAATATGGCATTTTGATTCCTAAAAACAAAAACAAACCAAGTAACCAAAACAAAACACTACAAATGAACCATTTGTAAAATATGAACACCTGGGTCTTTAAATAGCAGCTTGAATCTACAATACAAAATTCCTAAGAATACATGTGGACAAAGACAGGGATTGGGATATCTCTATGTAGATACATACAGAGTGTCCTATTCTCAGAAACTGAGTATTTCTGGAATGACAACAAAACTAAAATGTTATAATTACTCATATAAACTTGTTAACATCATTTTTAATTTATATGATGGCCTTTTCAGGGAAATGGAGCAGCTCCCTCCTGCTCTTCCCAGCTGCAGATTCCTCCCTCCCTCCACCCCGTGTACCAGGTTTGACATTCATCTGAGTCATCACATCTGAGTCAGCACAAAATGAGTTCTACAAAAAAAAAGGTGGTTGGTTTTTTTTTTTTTTTTTTTTGGGGGGGGGGGAATGCTGGTTTTGTTTTTAAAACAGGTTTAGCTTGCTGAACTGACCCATGCTGGAGCCTGGGACAGTGCAGAAAGAGCAAAGCAGTGAGACTGCTCCTTTTGATGCAGCTAACCTAAATTGGCTAAACTGTGATGTCGAATCAGACCGAGAGTACCAGTCACCTAAACCTTTAAAACATAAATTAAGTTTAGTAAATAACAGTCATTTCAAAATATTTTTCTTTGTGGGAAGTTTTGTTAAAGTAGTCACACACTATGGTCAAAACTCAGAGGGACACAGATGAACTCTTCAAGGCCAGGTTGGATGGGGCTCTGAGCAATCTGATCTAGTTAGCAGTGTCCCTGCTCACTGCAGGGGGGTTGGACTAGATGACCACTAGTGGTCCCTTCCAACCCTAAACATTCTATGATTCTATGATTCTATGATTCTATGAAAATTTAGAATTTGTGACAAAACCTTTCTATCAATAACTGCAAAGACCAGAACAGACCTCTACATAAAAAAGAAAAATTTTTCAAAGTGAAAAAACCACTTCACTGGGAAGTAACTGTTTGTATTAACATAATGTACCAAATATATACAATTAATATCTGATAAACTCATTAGTTGATGAGCCAATCAAGATACTAATTTTTTTCAACCCCTTTCTCATGTCATGTTCACACATCCATTGCCTCCAAAATCATGGATTAGAAAAAGCTAACATACTGAATTAGAGATGGCAACTACTGTTGGAGTAAGTCTGGGCAAACAGCTGAGCTTCTTAGTAACTG
>NW_009258268.1:1618368-1625887 GCF_000687185.1 Egretta garzetta
GGAGCAATGAACCACAAGGCTTTAAAAATTATTGCCATCAGATCCCCCCCAAAAGCAATTAAGTGACAATTAAATGTATTTCTACCTCAGTATCGGAACTCAGCCTACAGAACAGCTAATCCAAATAAAACGGTGCTGCGCACAATGTGCTAATACCACACACCACCACCCCCACCAAAAGGTGTATTATCCATAGCTCACACAGTATTTGGAAAATACATGCAAGGAAACAAAAACTACCACCCTGAGTAAGTTCCACTCATTCTGTGGATATGGCTAAAGTTAAGCACATTCTTAATTCGCTCTATTATGAAGAAAAATTTCAACCTCCTTCAAGAATCAGTAACCCTGACAATCAAATATGAACTCACGTTTTAGACTGTAACTGTGGGCTCATCTTCACTACTGTTAAATCAATTGTACTTAACTCAATTACAGTGAGGTAATTACATTAACATGAGTCAGTGCATCCACACATGGCATTTGCACGTGTGCTTAGTGAATTGCTGTTACCTCCCACATGGCACAAGTACTTCACTCAATCACATTAAACAGTATGCAGCTCAGGACACTTTCACCTGCGGTTCAGGCCAACACAAAACCACGCTGCTGCCAAATGCCTCTATCCCATCTGCACAGGGTAGATCTATTGCAAAGCTGTCCTTAACCAGGTACAAACTAACCCCTGTGTGGGTTTACCTACCCACTGTAGGGCCTCTCATCTTCTAAAATTTACTATGTCCTAATCCTTTTGGAAAGGGAACAAAAATACCCGTCTTTGCAATCTGTTATTATTAAACAGAAAGGTGAGGAGAAAATTAGTAGTAGTAATAATAAAATTCAACAAAACTGTGTGGGCTACAAAAATTTTACCATTACCACAAACATTGTGATTCACAGGCTCCTGACTACATCTGCTGACAGCCACATATGCACCCATTTCAAAGTCTCTCCTGCCTCTCCATCCCTCTGTGCCTCAGGCTGCATACATGTTGCTCCTTAAACAGCTTGGGCGTCATTCCCTGGCTCTGAAGCAAAGTGGCACAGCATAATTTAAGATCCATCTGGCAAAATTCTTTCCTTCCCCATCTCCACCCCATTCCCAAAAGATAGGGTAGCTGTGCTCAGACTGCTGACCAGAGCCAGCATGTACCCTTCTGCCAGATGTGCCAGATGCAGTAGCAGTTGCTGTGGGGAAAAAACCCAATAGGAACAACATGCTACCTCTGACAGCACGGAGGATGGCACTCCACTGCCTCAGCCTGCTCTGACCCTGGTTTATTTATCACTAGATGCAGTCTTAAAGCTCACAAAGGGAGTAATACTGGTTCGGTTAATAAGGGATACTTTCTGCTACTGATCAGGCAGGTCTTTGCAGCAATTATGTTTAGCAAGCCCATGCCTTAATTTAAGCAAGAACCTGTACCCTGGTACCTGTAAGCACAGCTCAGCAGCAGTTGTCTCCTCTAGATCCTGACAGAAATCTCTGCACAAGTTTTTAATACAATCAACAAGCAGTTGCCAAGAAACTGAATCCATAGTCAGATGTGTAAAAAGCAGACCCGCGGGTACAGAAAATAGCAAACTAATGCAACACGTATTTTCTCTTAAAAGACTGTTTAAAGTCACTGAACACAGTATTCACGACATTCTGTAATCAGATGCTGTACCTATTTCACATAACTTGTGAATGCCTCCCCTCACTGTACGTGGAAAATCACGACTGATAAACACGGAAAGGCAATACTGACTTGCAGAATATGCTCCCTGGTGTTCAGGTGTATGCCACAGTTAACAAATGGTAGTACTAAAATCCTATCAAAGGAAAGATGAAAATCAAACTAAAGATCAATATGATTTTGGAAACATAAGGACAAGAGGAATGTACGTTTCTCATGCTTGTCTAAAGAAGCACTTTTTAAAACACTTTTAAACAGCTTCATCGCCTACTCAACCAGCTACATATAAGCATACTGTATCACAAAAGTACAATTATTTTCTGCTTATATTCTGTAAATGAATATGCTGTTCTACAGAACACTGAGCCCGGAATACTAATGCCAAGAAATAGCTTAAATACGTTAATATAAGGTTTTAAAATATCTTTATTACAAACCACTAAGTTAAGGTCACTTTCTGAATGAAAAAAGTATATTTGTGGACAGATAAGAGATATAATTTCTTAGGAATAAATAAAAGGCATTAATTTCACAAATGGACTGATTAATATTTAAATTGTGTCACATGATTTTCAAGGTTTTCTCTTAGGGAAACTTGTTTGAAACGCAGAAAATGGGAAAGGAAATAATCATTCTATTTGGAGCTTGCTTGCCTTTTTAGACTGAGAGTGCTTTTAACTATTCTTATTTTTTCTGAATTGTGGTAACGAATCACAATAGAAAAACAGATCTTAACGAAATCTGTTTAGGGGTTTTTTGAAAATAGCCATGCTATCTTTCAGTATTAAATGTCGAACAATCTGTACAAAACCTCAAGCTCTGTCTTAAGACTACTGCAGTATTTTATAGATAAAACTGTAGACGTTCACTCTCCTTTTTCTGCCTTTGCAGTCTTTTTCCTGACTTGTGCACTCACACTTTAATCCAACAGTGGTATTCTCTGATCTTACCAGTGTCCTGTGTGGCTACAAGCTCACACAGTGGGGTCAAGAGAGAGCACAACCAGAAAACCTGTGAAAAGGAAAACAAAATGGAGGAGGGGCACCCGCAGAAGATGAAGGAAAGCCAGCAGAAATGTCTACAGCGTACACTGCATTTTACTCAGCTCTACTGAAGTAGTGCTTCCTTATCATTATTTAAGAATTAAAAAAAGGTGTTAAAGAAAAAACTCTTTCTTGGTCAACCTCCTCAGATTTCCAGGGGCAATTCTGAAATTATTTATTTACTACAGATTAGATCCTATTTTTAAGGAAATCAAGAGTTTATGGTAAAATGCCAAGCCACAAATACTAAGCTGATGGGAGAGAAAACAGTTTAGAAAGTTTCCTCTTTGTGAAATTAGAGATTTATGTATTTTTGCTCAGAAAAGGTAGATATTGTTTCATTTTGTAAAATAAAGAAAATCCCGTGCTATGCAAATACCTTTAAATGGAAATTAAATTTACATTTTATAGTCATTTTTCAAACATTACTTTCACAGCTAATACTCCCTTTAAAATATTTTCTCACATGCAGCTTGTACGTTCTTATGTTAAATTTTCTATTTGTTTGCAACACACTCTCCCCCCAACCACTGAAAAAAAGATAAATTACTTACTATTAATGTCACCGTGGTAGCTTATTATAACTACCTGAAATTTGGAAATCAATAATGACCCAAAGAACAACCTACAAATAAAGATAAATGGTGCTTTGTTCACTTAACTCAGTCTTTGCTAGGATAATGTGCCAAATAATTCAATTTGTTGTAATATACCCAATATTGATATCCTCCTTATTCGTATCTATGTGTCAGGAACAGACATACCTACTCTGGCCAGTCTTTATATTAAGGCACCTGTGTACAGGCATGATCTACTTAAAGCATGAAAGCAGTATCAGTGCACAAGGTGTGCAAATTATTATTTGCAAGAGAAAGTGCCAAATTAATTTAATTCACCATTAATTTATGCAATTAATGAAGGTTACTGAGCAGTGTAATGATTTCCTCACAGTTACATGGTGCAGTCAAACACAATTTTTTTAGCGGCATTTGGCAATTTTTTTTTTCTAAAATAAATACTTAGATGCATTTACAAGAAAAGCAGCTACAAATTCAAATCATATATAACTTTATATATGAAAGATAACTTTATTGTGAGGATCCTGATCAAATGCTATTAAACACAGAGCTTTACTAATGGATAGGCTATATTCATCAGTGGAAATCTATCTGTACAAGAGAAATATTTCCCAAAATTCCAGTACATACTTTTTTCTCAATTAAAAACAGACGCACGCAGCAGTTTCTCCCAAACCACACTGACCCTGCCCAGCATAGGTTGTCAACAGTGCCCTGAAAAGCTGCCAGATCTCTTACATGCCTACTCTGCCCATCCTCAGCTGCCCGAGTCTACTCCCCCTTGCCAGAAATTACATATATATATATATAAAAATAAAGGCTCCTTCAATTTACTTACATCTGTATTACCTCCTCACCAAACACTCTGCTGTGAGAAGGATGCACTCCAGTGTACAGTAGCAACGTACTGTATCTGTAGTACAGTGCACCTTCGCCAGCCACAGCACAACTTGTGTCAACAATTTCCAGATAGTCACTCTTGCTTTTTATTAACAACAACATCCTTCTGATTTTATGTTAAATTAGCAGCAACCAGACCCCAACATTTTCAACGTTATCTACTAAATTTGCCCAGGTTATGCGTGTGCAGCACCCGGCATGATTTCATTGACCCCACACAGAGAAAATTCAGTCCTAACTGAGAACCCATCCTGCAACTTGCTGCGCAAGGGAGTCCTGCGCAGAGCTCAGTTTGGGACGTCGACCATCAACAGCCAAGTCCAGTGAGGTCCAAGTGACTTCTTAACTCTGTAGGTATGGCACAGGTAACCAGCACTTTGCAGCACTGAACAAATACCATGAATGACAAACATGTGCATGAGAAGAAGGATTTCTTTAAAACCACTTCTCAGTTCATTCAGGACACTTCAGTGGTTTATGTCTGTGAAAACATTTTTCAAGTGTCCTTAAAAGAGAAACAAAAATTACTGCTACAGCCTGCTTCGAAGCAGAGCTTGGGCACCAGGAGAGATGCTGTTTATGGCTTATTTGATGTAGCACTGGTTGGCCCTGAACCTTAGTCAAAGTAGCCAGCAAGTTCAGCTAACACATATGTAGGGTCTGCTAAGAAACTTTAAATCATGGAGATTCTTCAAGGGGGCTTAACTTGATCCTCCTGTAATACTGAGTAAAAGATGTGCCAGGCAAAGGAGACAGCTCAATTATATGTGCTAGTTACACACCAACACGGCAGTCACAACTTAAATGTTGCCAATGGCAATGGGAAACTCACTCCCAAATACTTCTGTTTTAAAAGAAGTTACAGAAATAGGCGCATCTACTATTTGCAGGACTGGACTGTTAACATCTCTTCTAAGGAAATGAATGCCAGACCAAGCACAGCACTGGTACAAGGTGCAGTCATGATGAGTGTATGCCAGCTTAGACAGAGGTTCTACGAGATGCAGTCATGCAAAGTCTCGCTCTGTCATTTTTCCCTAGCTAGGGAGTCAAATCAATGAGACCAAAGGGATGTTCAGGGAACAAGACCCCCCATTTTATTTTGGCTCAGTTTCTCGAAAATTACACGCTACTGCTGCCCTGACACCAAAGGGAGCGGTCGTATTCTGCATTTCCTCCGGCTGCGTGCTTCCACTGCTTTCCCCAAGTTAGCTCCGATTTTCATGTAGCAAAACCAAAGTCCTTTGAGCTTGCTCATACAAATAAAATTCAACCACACAAAATACTAGTTTTCAGCTCAAACAGCAAGGGATTGTAATTCCTCCTGCAGCTACAAGGCAGCAGAACTGACACAGGAGTCTGTGTGGGAACAGGTGGCCAGAGTGGAGAGGCAGGGATGGGTGGGATTGCCTCCTTCTAGCAAGTCTACAGTTAGGTGGCTTAAGGCAATAATGAAACTGCAGCATTATAACAAACAAGTATTTTGTCCAAAAAAACCCCCAATCAACAAACCTAGAGTGGTACCACATCTTCAGCAAACAGTTTTTTCTTCAACATTAACAGAGATGCTTACTTATTTTAAAAACAACCATGCAGCATAATTCTGGGGCTCACAAAAAAGGCAACGAGAAGTTTGATGTGTATCAACCAAAATGTCATTAAAAGCACTGGTGTATGGAATGACAATGCTTGGGCTCGTACAGATTTGTGACTTTTGAAAAGCATTTCTACCACTTGGGATTGTAAAAGCAACATTTAACATTAACCTTAAAAACAAACAAAGAATTTTACATAGGAGGGTTAAAATAAGTCACCAACCCCAACAGAAACATTATCTAAATTTTCCGATTATCTGACATGTAGGGTAAAAAACCTGTACATTTTGTAAAACAATGCTGTGTTTAATTGAAAATCCACAGCTAGACAGCACATGTGAATTAACCCCAGACACAGTTATCTGTATTTGAGACATGAGATACTTCTGCTTGACAAACACTTTAAAAAACCATGTCACCTATTTTGAAGCTAAGAATACAAGTAGTAGACTTTAATCCCTGCATTATTTTATTTTGAAACAACCAAAGCAAGCCAAAGGTTCTGTCAGTACAAATTCCCTCCACAACATAGGCATCTCAAAAACTGTTTGCAAGTAAAAATGTTATCAGAAAAAAAACAATGAGATTCCAGTGAGCTGGATGCTGATGAGGGAGGAAGGGGCAACTGACACAATTGTATCGAAGTCAATGGAATTAAACCAAACTCATCCCATAGGAGACTGTCCCAGAGTAGTGAATCGTTAAACACCACTCACAGCCTAAAAGCATATTTTTTATTTTCAAATGTGAAAAAAAAAAACCAACAACAAAAACAAATTCTGTTTTTGTATTATATGTTAAAAGCTGAGAACTTGTAGAAACAGTTTTATACAACTCACCCACATAGCCATTTCCTTTGCAAACGAATTGCTATTGTGGGAGAAATATATGTATTCCTTACATAGCATAGAATTTTTTTTTTTCATTTTTAAAAAGAAAGCAAAAAATGTAGACTATCAATCCTTTCCTCAATTAAAAAATATTTTAAGCACTGAAACTGTATTTCTTACACAAGGAAAAAAAATTCCCATCAAGTCCAAGGGGAACTTTGTCCCAGGCCAGACTAAAGCAGAAGACCATTTTTAAGGGGGGAACAGTTACAAAAAGTCGCATATTTAAGGTCCTAATCTTCAAACCTTTATTTACATGAGTACTTCTTACTTTAAAGAACAAGGGTTTGCAAGATCGGAATCCTACACTCATTAATCTTTTTGAATGACTTTTTAGCATGAAGGACTATGTTCTCCTTCAAAACAAACAAAAGCTGAATATTTTGCAAAGCCTTTCTTTGTGTTGTCACGTTACAACACTCAGAAGTTAAAGAGAAATCGTAAGCCATAAGGTAAAACACCGCTTAAAAGTTCTAACAAGTTTAAGAAAAAATATTGGTTGTTGGTAAAAATGTATTCACTGTAACTACAACTACTTCAACACAGTGTGTTATTTAGTAGCATGTTTTGCTTGATCATTAAGAGCGGAAGCTTAGCTGTTTACTGAGAGCTCTAAGAAAAAAAAATATCACTAAATGTTTTAACTTTCTATCACACCCACATTTAATTCTCCACCCGGTATTCTTTCTCCTCTAAGCATCAACGAAGCAAACAACAAATGCAACACTTAGCTCAGGTCTCCCGTGCTCCTTTAAAGGAGGTTGCATTTGTTTTAAAAGTCGATTTCGGCGCGAAGCGGGGGGAAGACACCACCGCCCCCCACCCCCAAGCTCT
>NW_009258268.1:1627021-1643055 GCF_000687185.1 Egretta garzetta
TACCGGGCCTGTCGGAAAAGAAAGACCCGACAGAGCCCCGTTCCTCGCTTTCAGGCTGCCCACCCAGATCCATCTACCTGCATTCTCTTGGCTGAAGCGTTAAAACCGGTTATGGGTTTATGCTGCTACATTGAAAATAGAAAAGCCTTCCCGCCTGTTTTACCACTGGTATGAAAAAGAGCAGAATTGAGTCATCTGTCTTTACATCAGCCAGTCGATTAATCCAAGTTTTATAAATTTGTAACTGAGAACAGGATTTCAGATGTTTTGTTCACTGTAGTGGTAATGTTTTGCTGTTTAAGTTCGCAGTGATGACCTGAGATAAAAATAGGTGTAAGAACAACAATAAAAAAATTTTGCAGTGATTCCATTCATGCGTGTTTTAAATGGAGAGGGGTGTGGACAGCCACTACCAGGGCGGTCCAAGACAACTTTTATGTGGGAAGCAACCTGCACTACTTGAACATTACCAACTGAACGTACAATAAATACAACATCTATACAGGAAAATTCATGGCTCATTCCTTGCAAGACCAGAGGTTTTCCTCCATCCACACCAACTGAAGACAACAGCCGACTGGCAAATCTTGTCAGCAAGCGGAAAAATTAAGACCCAGAATCTTTACTTTTGCCCCTTTCTAGATACTAATTAATATGGATTTGCAATGCACTGATCCAGAAGGGGACTGACAAATATAAAAACCATGGTGACAACTGGCATCCGTCTCTGCCATTCCTTTATGCAGCAGAATCCAAACTGACCTAGATTGTTAAACGTATTTCCTGAAATGGGCATGAACACTGTAGAAGATGCATGCTTGCATGCAAGTATTTAAGAGATCTTGTGTTAATTCATAATGAATATTTCATCGTGGGTTTTTTACATGCTATCTAAATTAATTTTGTTAATTTAATTTCTTAATGCTTGAACGTTGCTCTTTAACGGTAACATTTTAATAGCAACACTGTTACCAGAAAGCTCTTTATAAAATTAGTTAAATTCATGGAAACTGGACATTTCAAAATCTTTGTCAAGAAAATATTTTGTCTAGTAAATGTGTCAAAATTATTTTACAATAATGTAATCAAACCAATTTTTAAAGGAAGCAAGGATTACTTTCATCTATATTTAGCATGTACCCTTATTTTCTGATAATTTATTTCCACACAGATTTAATAAAAAGGAAATAATTTACTTTTTTTGTCCATCATCTTAAAATAATTGGCAATGAGATGCGAGTGTGCCCAGAAGAACAATGTGCTAGGCAAGACATGGAGATCCAGATTAATTTTGTTAAACTGTTGGAATTAAACAACAACAAAAAAACCACTATACTAAACTTTCTACATGTTACCTTACATGGAGAAAGCCATAGATTGGTACACATTTTTATTCTCTTACATATTATCAGCAAATAATTTTCTGCCAAGTTAGTCCTCTTTCAGACCTGAAATGCCAGGAATTTCAAACTTGTCCACAAAAGGGCAAAGCTACACTTAAACTAAGGAAGACACTGGTGAAAATGAACAAAGGAAGCCAATGGAGTATTTTCTGCCACATAAGATGTAAATAAAGAGGAGTCACATTTCTCTTAGGTACGGCTGAATGCATTCGCTGCAAGAAATTTAGATGAACATTCATATACAATAACTTCATACAAATAATACTGTTGTATAATTCGTTTGGGGGGCATTTTAAAGGTTGTAAAGCACTCAGAAACACAGTAAAAACAAGTATACTGAATGATAGTTTATACACACAAAACCCCCTTACATTTATTTAATCAAACTTTTCTGTTTGAAGTATCTAAGCTCCCAAATGAAACAATCACAAAAAAAAAAAAAAAATCCTCGAGAGAAATTGTGCATACCTATTGAAACTTCTTGATGACTATTTCACTGATGTCACCTGGCTCAACATTTCATCTCTTAGTAACATTTGGTCGTGGAAGTGTAGCTAAAATATACTGTACTTTTAAAATGCAGGTCAAATGGATGGAGAAAACAGAAACTAAGCTAAGGTTTACTAGTTCTTAAAAATTTAACAAATAGATTATATTCACTATCCTAAAACCAGAAATATTTCAACAAAATCAAAAATTTTATGCCAATTACCTCAATACTTCTCGAGAGAATATAATATACCATAGGTGCATTTCATGACACCTATTGTGATCAGTGCTGGTTTAGCTCCCTTGTAATGGACATACTATTAGTAGAGAAGAAATACTAAGTTACATATGGATTCAAGGAAAACAAACGGTAACTATAAAAGCATAGTATGACTTCATATATAGTTAAAAACAATTACTGATTCCCATATGAAAAAGCTTATATTAATATGTAGGAGATGATAGAAAATGTTAAAACATTGATTATACTATCGAATAATGAACACTAAAAATAATTAATCTTTATCAAATGGATAATGCTTCAACTGTAGCCATTTTAACAGTCTAATCTTGGTCCATTTTCAGTTGTCACCAGCTAAAGAAATGATCATCCAAGGAAGTGTGAAGAGGATTAACGATAAATCCACATAAGCATGGAATGGACTATCACTTTCCAATAAACTATCAATAATTGTCAGTAAAAAAGAAACTGCTATATTACAAAAATAATCTGCTCTTTTAAAGAATATGTAATTGCTTAATGAAAATAAATTAATAAATATTAATGTAAAAGTTCTGTGGGTAAACTAAATCCATCAATTACATTATTAAACATCAAGAGATTTTGCTGCTCAAAGCAGACTGCAGATTAATTTTGAAAGTACTTGCTGTCTTGCAAAAGTGTTATGTAGTCATTAAATGCAAAGACTTTATATAAAATTTTATTTTTTCAAAAGTCTGCTAATTTCTACTGAAGACAATGTAGGCATAGATCAAATTTAAAGGAACATTCTCAACCACACTGTTTTGAATTTGAATTATTTTAAACATTTTCAAACCTGATAGATCAGATTTTAGACTGTTTAGTAGATTTTTTCTTAAATTCTTGAGGAAAAGAAGGCATTGCTAACAGGAGAATCTGATAGCCGGCTTTCTTAGTGTAGATAACAGAGTATAGTCCAGGAAAGAGAAGCCCTCCTTAGTGAAAGATGTGGTATTTACTGCTGCACTAAGTGTTTGCAAAAGCATGAATTAACACTAACAAAATCCTATTCCAATTAGTCTAAGCAAAGATTTTATTTTCAGATGTACTATATGTTTCTGCCTGAAAATCTTGAATATTATTTTCATCTTGAAAATGCACCTTTAAAATCTTTTTCTCTCTTATCACTTATAGTTCAATCCCACAGTCCTCTCCTTGTGACTGGTCCTTTAAAGTCAATGGTGACGTGTAGAGTTCTCTATAAAGAAACTCTTCGTTTCTGACATTGTTTATTCAGGCATCTGCTTCACACCCAGATCAATCACCTTACAAGTAATGCCTGTCTTTAACAATTACCACTAATCCCTGGAGCAAATGTAAAACACTTTAAAAAATTATTTTACTTTTTTCTTTGTTTCTAGGTTTCTAAACTAGAATCACACACAATGAACAGGATGCCCTGCTGAATGTCCTCTTAGTTAAAATCGGCGTGCAGGCTACAGCCACACAGACCCCTATACAAGAAGCCATGCATTACTTACAGGGTTAACTTCTACCCTACATTTCCCATCCTTCAAACAGTTTTTGCGAAACATGCTACTTGAAAACGTTAAACAAATGGTATTTTGACTCATATAAAACAGCTATTACAAATGTAACATGCTTTCTTTAATTACCACACATACACAAACATCTCCAAAACCAAACAACAAAGCAGACAAAGCAGGTTTGGCACAGCCAAATGAGAATTTAATCACAGTAGTGAAGAGCTATTAAGCACTGTGGCGATATGGAAACTTTTTGACTAACTACATTTACAAATAAATAATTAGGACCATTTTATGCCTCCAAATCTGTAAACTGTCCACCTCCTCCTGTCTGGACAGAGGGTTCAGGTACTTCCCCCTCCCCATAAGTGTGTGCTCCCCCTTGTATCTGGGTGGGGTCTCTACATCCCTAACATAGGGGCCTGGGAAGAAGGCAGATGGTGAAGGACTCTGCCAGGAGGATTCCCAACCTTCCCCCTGTGAACACTGATACACAATAATGTAGTTACAAAGTTTTTCAGAAGTTTTCCCAATACCTACTGCATCCTATTACCCCTGCCAGAAATCAAAGGCCCTGTACAGGCGGCCCCAACTGTCTCTAGATCACCTAAATAGCTGTCCAAGATCCTGAGGTGCTTTCACTGCCAGGGTGAACTTCATTTCCCCCTCAACAGAACCTGCCTGCACACCCATGGCGAGGTGTCTTTTTCACACTGGGAGCATTTCACATATTTCTTTTCTACCGCTCTTTCCTCCTGTGAGGGAATTATTTGGGACTGAGCAATTTTGCAACAGGAACATGAAAAAACCCACAACATTATCAGCTCAAGAGCTTTGCATCAAAGCAGCCTAGCAGATTAGCAGTCAGGTGAATTTAGGTAAAACATTAAATAATCTACAGTCACAGTATAAAAAAAGTAGCATATTGTGAAAAGTATATACAAGTTACATAAACGTCACGTTCACGCAGACACATCATGTTAAGTTGTATCATTTTAAGTTAACTTTTAATTCAGCACTGCCCCAAACCCTAGTCTACTATTCTACATTTTAGGTACTGTACAGGGAACAAATCAGATCATAACATGGCCTTCAAGTTCTTGAGCACAAAAAGCACACTTACAAAAACAAAGGGACATGAACTACATACTTTCAGTAGGGACACTCATATAAGAGACTTGAAATCCACTCCCTAATGCTGTCCAGCTTATGGAATAAGTTTCACAGGTGAGTGGGACCAGCTTAAATGAGAAGACTGAGCAGAATTTGGCCCACCGGGTCTGTAATATCCACAAGAAAAGAAGGGACATCATGGTTTCATTATGTTAAGGGTAAGTTTCTGTTTACTGTTGAAATAATTCTCAAATTTCCATTCCCCTGATGTACTATTGTATTTAATATCTGGGGGACAGGGTAGCAAACAGGTTTGTGAATAATTCTTTGATCTTATTCCACTTTAACATCAACAATGACTAATTCTCAAAATGTGCAATCTTCCTGTCCCAGGCCAGATGATTAAACAGGGTAAGGAAGCAATATATATCTGTTAAATACAGGGGGCAGTTGGGGGTCTAATCCAAAGCCTACAGAAGTCAGTTTCGTTCTATTAGGTACATTCTAGATTAAAACTTGTATATACTTCTTGTATTTCCAATATAACAAGTCTAAGAATATTCAGAAATTACTACACATGGTCAGCAGAGGCTTTTAAATACCCCATATTTCCACTAAGATTGTATTATTACAAATAGCCCATAAAACCAACCAAGATTTTGATTACTAGCTTGCAAAACACAGTTGTAAAAATTAAATAAAACATTTTTAAAATTAGAGCACACATGCAGTATTAAGAGATTTTAAAGACACCTGTACTTTGAAAAAATACAAGTTCATGCTTGTTCTAGTCTATTGGAAGTACATAAGGGCTATCACTTTTGCTCTGAATTTCAGACCAGGGATTATTTTGGTGCATGTATTTATATGACCATAAACAAAGAAAGTTACAAGGCAAATGTTAAAGTAGCCTCAGTGGCACTATAGTAAAAGCAATCTAGGGAAAAAAAAAAAAAAAATCCCTCAACGCTGCATACCTATAAATTACCATGACTAATTAGAAGAGGGCCTCTCTGGGAACAGATTATCTTTGATGGGAAAGCCACTATCAGCTATGTTCATGAGAAGTGTGCACTTGTGAATGTAGTAACATTAGTGTTTTCTAACAGAGCATCGTAAGATCTGTAGTAGTCACAGAATATTCCTTTGATTTTGTAGACAAATTCATACACTCCAAATATTGATTATACATGCATTCACTCAGCTTTTACCTGTTAAACAATTTTAACAGGTGAAAATACTAACCTATAATGCTAACAAAACCAAACCAAACCTTTCAGCCTCCCTCCTTCCAAAAAATGTAATTCTAGCACTAGATTAGAATTTTGGAATAGAAGGTATCTGTGTGATTTTCTCGGCTCCTGCACTAATAATAGAACAAGGATATTCCATATACTCTCAGACAAATAACTTTTCAAATGCACTGATGTATTTAATTTTCAAAGTTATACATATGGAATAACGAGGGGGGCTATACTTTTCAGATTATCAACTCATTTCACTAAACTCTCACCTACTAGATAAAAAGATATATCCAAGTTATTATGAACATGCCCTGTAAATATACTTACTTCTGTTCTGTAGAAGAAACACACATTATTGTCATGAATCAAAAATTCCTCCTCGTTTTTTTGGTTTTGTTTTATAAATAGTACTGTTTTAAAACTACAGTTCAATATATTTCAATGCCACAGCTTAATTGCCATGAATAAAACAAGAAAAAAAGAGAAAAATAGAAATGTATAAAATGGAGCTGAAGTGTGACCCAAAAAGAAGATTCCTGAAACATTCCACTTCCAAGGAGAGCTCAGATGCTTGTATTCATTCCAATAGCCACAAGTGCCCTTTTACTTGAGAAGTCTTTCAAGTCTGTCTTTTTGTGAAAACACTTTCGTTGTCTCTCCGTCCCCAGCTGAACTAACAGCAGTATTCTATTTTGCACCAGAGGAGGCTGCAGTTTCATTCACATTCCTGCAACAGCAGCTTCCAGCTCTATTGCCTTCTATACTTTCAACTCACCCTGACAGCTGCTTGTTTGCATCTTTGGCCACCCTTCCATGGTGCTCACCCTTATTTGTGGGTATCATGAGGTTTCTCTGATATGAAAAATGATAAAAATCAGGTATGAAACCCCAAATTTCCCCAGCTGGGTTTGCCATGCAGCTTCACACGCACTTATGCTATCTAGCCCAACAGGGAGAGTGCTATAAAAGCTCTTGACGCTTACTTAAGCAGCAGCACTGCTGCCAAATGTAAAAGTAAAACCTTGGCCGCAGGACTCCCACCAAGAACGGTGGCTGTACGAGTTTCAACCTCCACCTGTTCACCACGCTGCTACTGCAAAGCCAACTCAGCTGCTTGCAGAGCAGCTGCTGACCTGCTGCATGTTACAGCTTTGCATGTTGGGGGGGGTGGGAAATCAGTGCCAGTTTTCCTTAATACAGCAGACTGTAAAACTTGCAGCAGTTTCCACAGCTGCTCTGCAAGCAGCTGAGCCATCTCTGGAGTGGGGATCCAGAATTCCCTCTAGCCATCTCCCAAGGCGTTAACCCCCCATTTTAAGTCAGGACCAGCCAGAATAATTTGAGGAAAAGGCTGGACACTAATTTCTCCAACTAAATATGCTCGAGCAACCAGAAGCACTTCCCTGCCTTCCATGCAGAGGTGTTTACTGATACTCTGATGATGCAAAAGCAGTTTAAGGATTCACTGCTTTCACCAGTGATATCCAGCAAGCAAAAGCTAGTCCAGACCTGTCCTGAGTACTGTCCCTTAGGAAGAGCTAAGTATCGCATGATACCTTTCTATCAGTCATAACTTTCAGCTCATTTAACAAAAGGGGAGAAAAAGCACCCTTAAATACAGGGAATGAAAACCGTAAATGGTATGTCCTTGTTTCTTTGTGTTCATTTGAGAAACATCATAAACCGTCTTTACCTTCCAGTTTCTAGGTTCCTAGCATCTCACTTAAATTACACCTTTATGGCCACTTTTATATATTTTTGGGTCTAATTTTGCTTCTGTTGGTAACTAGTGGGGAAAGATGACAGGCCTTTACTGAGATGGGTTACATAAGGAAGATGAATTAATATTTACACGGGAGTATACTTTGTAAGGAGTCTAAAACAAAACTCTGGATGGGTCTAGATACACTTACTACCTCCATAATGTAGCTGCAAACCAGGACAAGCAACAACAACAACATTTTTCCCCAATTTGACAATTCATTTCCTTTTAGCTTTGGTTCATATATCTGCTTTGATATCTTATGTTTGCGCCCCAGACAAAATATCCTCTTCCTTCCAGTATCCCAACCCCTGTGCACAACTTCCTCAGTCTTGGAGAAAAGGAGGATAGTATGCTCTGGAAAAGGGTGTACTTACTGCTCTGCCAAAGAGGGAAATCTCTCTTTAAGACAAAACGGTCCCATTGCAGGCCTCTCTCTCTGGGCTGCTTGTGATTTTTGCTTGTCAACATTTAATGTTTAGCAAAATCTTCAGCAAAATCTGATCTGATTCAACACCGTTTAGGTTTAATGGGACTTGCCATTCACTTAAACACTACATATGTCTGTCGATAAAAATGCACTGTAATGTTGGGCTTAGATGTAAATAGATTAAATCTGGAAGGTATTTTCACAGATGGTGGTTCCATAACTTAAACACCAAATGACAAGTTTCTTCAGACAACCATCTTAAACCATCAAGCTCTCAGGGAAGTATTTTGCCAGCTCTCTATGCGCCCATAGGTAGGACTTGAAATGTGGGACTGGGCCTAATTAGTAGCCAAAATAAAGTAAAAAAACAA
Organism: Egretta garzetta; assembly: GCF_000687185.1. Classification (NCBI taxonomy): domain Eukaryota; kingdom Metazoa; phylum Chordata; class Aves; order Pelecaniformes; family Ardeidae; genus Egretta; species Egretta garzetta. Next base: position 1,635,583 of record NW_009258268.1, read on the forward strand.
ATAAACAAACAAAACCTACAAATCCAAACAAGGCTGTACCACTCCATACCACAAATCCATGGTCCCCATAATTTAAAATCAATTTTCTCGGTATGCTCCAACACAACCAGTGAGTGCCAAAGCTATGATCCAGATCTCCAACAGTTACCTGTTACAGATTCTACACACATTGAGGCTGCTGAGCAGACATTGACAGCCACATCTTTAGCGTAGGTCTGATCTCTGCCGGATCTCTGATACACATGCTCACTTCAGACACACATTTACTCCCCATTCACTTCCTTCCTTAGCTTCCCTCTCTAAATCCTGCTAGCCACTTTTGTTTTGATTAGGACTGGGCTTGCCTGGTCCCCAGCAGAAGTCAAAGATGACAAGTTTGTAATAGCATACTCTTCACGGAGACTTCTGTACTTCAAAGGGGCATTACTATGTCATATTTAACAATCAGGAGCAATGTAATACTGATCCCACTTGCAGGTATCCTGAGCAATTTAAGTAGCTTTTTACAGGCTTCTAATAATACAGAAATGGAAAAGATGTGCTAGATGAATGAATACATCCTTGCGAAAGCACAAGATCACATGAGCCACAATATTAGAAAGTCAGCATTCAGTGTATCATGCCATGACCAACTTCATCCTAGAAAAAGCTCAACTAATGGCTAAAATACTAGGAATTTAAAGAATAGGCATCTGATTCATCATCAAAAAGGGTGGTCGGTCAGACTAAGGGAAAAGACTTTTCAGATGCTGCTTACAAGTCTAATTTTTCATTCATGCTTCTGTGTACAATCATAACTGCATAGTCTCAGTGATTTTCCCTCTTCTTGTTATAGGTACTTGCAACAATAAGAGCAAAATTTGTAATATACAAATGATAGCTCAGTGCGGAAGGACTTAATGAAAGAAAACAGGCTCTTCCATTTTTATCAAATATTGTAATAACAGTAACTTGCAGCAACAGTAAGAAAGTTCAGATGAAAGTGAAAAATTTCAAACCAACCATGTTCCTTTTAATGAGAAAGCAAAATACACCAACTCCTGCATGCTGCTCCTCCCTTCCTTCCTCTCCCCATCTCATAAAAGAGGATCCCAAAGAAGGATCATGTTTAAGGTCCCAGTTCAAAAATCCTGTATCAATCCCTTAACACGGTAAGAATTTTGGAGTACAGGGCCAGGTCCAACAAACAACAACTTCTAAGCTGAACAATCCTTCTCATCCTGAAAGACCACATTACTCAGAAACAGAACATAAAATTATAACCCTTGATATTCACAAACATGTATTTAATTGCATCTGTTTATATCCAGCACCCTACCCCTTCATCATCATTTTTAACATCAGGGCTTCATGTTAAGCAAAGGAAAATAGACACGTTTCTAATAAAGTCCATACAAAATGTCTGCAAAGAATCTGCAGCATTTTTGCCTTACTGCCAGCATCCAAAAAAGTTGTACATATCTAAGTTGTGTGCAAAAAATTTTAACAAACTTCATCCTTTTCTCTGATTTTATGAAAGCTTGAGCTTTTCTTAGCATTGAAGACCTTTCTTCATGGGCACCACAAAAGGTTTCACTCACTTCACCTCTCCAGTCTGTTTTACCTTTCAACAAACAGATCTTTTTCTAAAATTTAACAAGAGCTGTTCACACATATGTGCAGAATTCACATCAGAAAAGAGAAGCAAACTGTATTATTCATTCCATGCTAACCTATTAAAAGTCCAAATGACAATACTGAACCAAATTCAGTAAGGTGCACATTCCTTGGATTTAACAGAGTTGCACAGGACTAACATTGCTGCTATTCATTTTTTTTTTGCAAAAGAAACACAGGGGACTTGGCACATTTCTGCACTGGACATGGCTTATTTTAAAAAAATCAAAGACTTTTTAGGACTTGTAATTTTTATATGACACTGAATGACTCAAACACGACTTATAAGCAGTACCAGAACAAAGCTAAAAAGGGACAGGGGTGTAGATTGTTTGTAAGTGTACCCTATTTACATTGTACACACACAGATGCACATACATAATGGCTGACGTGTTTCTACCTTAAATAATGCATCTATCTCTAGGTACCTCATTACCAGAAGGGTAACAACAACCTGAAAGTAGTTCAGAGAAGATCAATCAAAATGATTAGTGCTGAAGGAAGGACTTAAAAGGTAGAGTTAAAAACTCAATACTGCATCTGTTTCATGAACAAAGCTTTCATTGGGTGAAGGGGAAGAGAAGGCCAAAAAAAAAGCATCTTCCTCTAAAAATGTATCAATATATACAATTAGTGAGGCACTGACTTTAGAAAAACATTACTATAATCTGCAAACAACCAAGGGAGAACTCCAAGAAGAAAGCAAAATTATTTACTACAAGCTCGAAAATCTAGGTGTAATGAGCTTAAACTATTACAAGAATTTTGACTCAACATCCAGTAAGTTTCTGCAAGATCTCATAAACGGGGCATAACCTCACCAAGAAAAGGTAAGATAAGGCAGTAAAAATATTGTTGCAAGGTTCAAGCTAGTTTTGACAGGACTCGGACTAAATAAGATAGAAGCTTCTTTCTTTTGCTTAGACTGTCTGATTCTATAAAATTATACTAGCGGCTATAAAGAGTGCAGAACAAGCGAACGCATGCAACAGTACGTGCACACAAATAAATGGTGAAAGTGTTTTCAAAGCAGTTTTGAACAGCAATATTTTGTTTCAACAGAATAATAAACTAATATCTTTGCCTTGAAAAGGCCTTTTCACAGGACCGAATTTTTCAAATTAATGAAACTAACAGGAATAGGGTCCAATCACTGTTCAGGCAACGGACTGTTGTACAAGCAGTACTGTTAAATAACATTACCGATTTAAAGACATTTTTATGCTTTGGCTGCCACTGTTACCACTGGTCAGCTAGTCAGCTAACACAAAGCATTCTATAGAGCAATATAAATTATCTAGAATGTACTCTGAAACGAAATAGATAATGCTTCTCCCCATTACATTAAGCAGAAAAATTCTACTGTTGACTGATGAAAGGAAGATTCAGGTCACCGTTAAGTTTAGGTATATCCTAGATTTCAACAGAAGGAAAAAGTTGAGAAAATATATTTTCTTTGTTGTAAGGGCAATCCATTGCAGAATACTAATAAATACACTCAGTAAGACATTTATCTAAGTAATACTCAATATGACTGGGGTGTACAGTTTATGTGCAATGAAACATGCTATTTTTCACTGTATTTTACGCTGTGATATGTCTTAGAAACCTAAGGATATCGATAAATTGTAGATTATTAAAGTGTAAACAAACATGTCTAACATTTCCTTCTTGTCCCCTTCTTTATAGGACACAACTGAATAGCAACTTCCAAATTTACCACATACTTTGTACAATTTTCTATGATTATGGACAGCACACCTTGTCTAGTATTACTTAAACATATCACAGTATCATGCAGTTCAACACTTCTCTATTTCCACAGCTCTGAGAATATCTTTGTTTCCAAATGCATTTTTTATTAACACTGCTATGCTTTAAATGTTTGTCTTCTGTTATTTGAGAAGCAAAAAGAATGACGTGTGTTAACACAAAATGAGATGAACAAGTTTTTTATCTATAAATTTATAGAACTGTAAAGAGCAATTTCACGACTTAAAAAGGTACAAAGAAAGGAAGGGGGAAAATTGGGAGGAAGACTGCTCCTTTCTTTGGTATTTCATTCACTCAGTTCTAAAAATTAAAAGCAGCAGCAAAGAGGGGGGCACCTCATATGCCAGTACAAAGCAGGAAGTCTAAGAATTTAGTAAGTTCACTATTGGATTCTACGCTTTGTACATAATTGCAAATGCAAACAGCTAATATTGATGTGCAGGTCTTTAATCATAGGGTACATGTAAGACAGCAAGATCAGAAATCAACTCCACCACTGCAAGGAGCAAGGCAACATGAAAAAAACTCTTTCTACGTTTCAGTCACCTTTTCATTAACCTAATGAAAGATGTATTCTTTAAAAAAAGCCTGATGAAGGTTACCACAAAATACGGCTGGGCCATCAAATGGAATATTAAAAGGGAATCACTATACAATCATGGAACATCCCCCTGCACCGTCATTGCAAACGTCATAGAAAATGGACAACCACGTAAAAAGTTAAGAAGCCTTTTTGCCTTCCTAACATGGCCCTAGCCAAACCCAAAATGGTCTCTTTACCTGATAGCGCCCTTCTGTTCTCTGATCGCAGGGAGGATGGGGGAAATTCAAAATAGCATTGCTGCAACTGGAGACTAACTGAAGGACTAGGGAAAGTCTACACATGCTCCTTCTTCACAAACCACACTACAGACCTTGAAGAAAGTTCCCTTAACTTCATCGTTTTGTACAGATCTTGCATCTGAAACTCCTTTACGTGAAGGCATTCATACCAGCTTCCACGTTCAAAATACAAACACCGTTCACACTGCTGTGCTTAAAAATAAGGACAACAGCCACACGCCCCTTCTCTCCCAAACAGCCTTACAGAGACGCTGCTTTTGGCCCGATTCCTTAATCGTCACTTTTTTTTTTTTTTTTTCTAGGAAGGAATATTTCAAAATCAACCAACCAAACCACATACATGCTTCGGTGTATTACCACAGGGACGCTCTCAGGTCTGAATTACTGCAAAATAACACTGTAATTATGTCTTAATTTCACTAACTAATCTCAGATGAGCTTTTAAAAAGCAATTCGAGGTTTACAAGAAAAGCATTTAAGATTGTATTTAAGTGTTATCTGAATGAAACCCGACATTTATTTATCCTTTTCAGAGCTTAATTTTAATCAGTTTCCAAAGAAAGGTATATCTGCTCCTGATCAGTCTAGTGACAAATGATAAACCTTGCTAAAAAGAAACGTGTAGCATTTGAAAATAAATAAAAAAGCACAGAACTTTCTAACCAGGGAGGAAGATACGAAGAAACACATCACTTTGCACATATCTCCATCCACAGAGACTAAGTGCAATCTAACGACCTTATTTACTCAAATTGTACGCTGCCAACAAGGCTACCACCTAAGGCAACTTTTTAATTCCAGGTGTACCTAAATACCTAGGAAAACTAGGTTACTTCACTTCACATGAAACGGGAGTCCCACTGAACTCCACCAAATGTGGCAGGCTGAGACGGCAGACAAAAATGGGTCTTACTTGGTGTACAAAGACATCAACTGGAGACTCCAAGGGGCTTCCCTCTCGGTTGCTCATGGAGATGAACCCGAATCCCATTCTCACATTGAACCATTTGCAATGGCCGGTTCCGTGCAAAACCTGGGATTCCTCCTCTTCTTCCTGCTCCGGCAACTTCCCGGGCTCGTCTCCACCTTTACTCGCCCCTGCTGAGGAAGAGGGAAAGAGACAAAAAGAAGGAAGGGGGGAACAAGATGCAAAGCAAAGAGTTAAATTCTGGTAACATCCTTTTGCCACTGTATAAATGAGTTACTACAGAAAAAAACAGGAAAAAAAAAAGCGAACAAAACAAAATCCAAAAGCAGAGGCGAAAAGAGCTTATTTTTTCGTAAATCCTCAAATAAACAACCTTTTCTCCAAAATACGTAAAAAACCTAAAATCACCGGCGGCTACAGAGAGGAAACACCGCGTACAGAGGCTCTCCCTCTCTCTTTGCCCATGGCAGCCCACGTTTCTGTACATACGTGCATTTTTCCATTTAACTCCATCTTTCAGCCACATTACAGCACGGAACGCGATACTTTACTTGAATATTGCTGGTTTAAGACCGATCCCATTCCTCAACAGAAATTCTCAGCCCAATTAGTCTCTCCTCGCAAGGCGCAGGACCGGTGGGCGAGGGGGGAGGCCGGCCGAGGAGGGGTGGAGGAGAGAGAATAAGCAAAATTGGGTAGATTGCACAACTTCTTATTGCACATGCGGCGCCGAAACCACTATTTTCCAACGTGTATCCATCCCTCCTCGGAATAAACTTCCGATTAAAGTTGGGACAGGTGTACGGCCGTTTTCTCATCCCACCACTGCAACTGTGCTTAATCAAACAGGAACAATTCAAACAATAGCCCCCTGAAAGCTTTTCAAGTTGTGAATCGGTGTGGGCGGTACGGAACAGTTTCTGAGCTGGGTAACAATGGGTTTGGAGAAAGCCCCCTTGCGCGAGCTGCTAAAAAAGGGTAATGCATAGTTGGGTTAAAAGAGGGGTGGGGGAGAGGGGGGGGGGAGAAAGGGAGAGAGCGAGCGAGCGAGCGAAAATCATAGTAAAACAATAGAAAAAGAAAATTAACCTTCGGCCATGTTGCCCCACGGGCCCTCTGCTCCAAACTCGTGAGATGAAAACTTTCCCTGGGGATCGAAGTGGTCTTCTGCATTAATCTAACATCCTGATTTTGAACGATCGCAAATTTAGCTCGCATGGTCTAATGTGCTTTCCCTCTTTTGATTTTTCCCCTTCTCTCTCGCTCCGTTTCTGGCCCCCTGCGCACACGTGACTCGGTCAATTACATGCTTTCTTGCTACTAATTTCACATCGGATCCTTAAGGGGTTGGCAGGAGGCAGGAGTAGCCAATCGCCATTTCAACCAGGCTGACACACCACAATAATTTATGAATGAACAAGAAATTTCCAACGCGTCTTTTTTTTTTTTTTTTTTTTTTTTTTTTTCTCACCAGGCGTCTTTACGGGAAATCGAGATGACGTATTATTCTGGGGTTTCTGCACTCCCGTGCATGCCCAAATACGTAGGAAGATGCGTGTGTTTCTAGATGCAGCCCAGAGAACAACAAGTAGAGGCAGAGGGGGGCGTGCAGATGAGATTATCGGGGTATCCGTGCACGCTGTAGGTGGGGTACGCGTGCAGGCACGGAGGCGAGATGCTTACAAATGAGATACACGCGTGTGTATAGACACGCGCTAGGTATGGTGGGAGGCATCTGCGTTACCCTCTGCGCAAAACACGGGCGTTAAGTATAACCGGATCGCCCTTTCCACCTGGAGAAAAGCCGCCCGCAGCCCACGCAGCGCAGCGGCGTCCCGGGGGGGCGGGAAATCTGCCTCTCTCTGTGTGTGCGTGTGCTGTGCGTGTGCCGGGGCTCCCGGGCGGCCGCCGCCGCTCACGCCTTTGCTGCACGTTGCTAATTTCGCATTCAAATTAAAAGCGCGCCGGAAACGCGGTATCACCTTAATATGGCCCAGAATGTGCGGGGGTTTAGCGTTTCAAAACATTTCGGGAGGGGGATGGGGCGAGGAATTGTACTTCACAGGTTTCTCCGCCATCTCTTTCCGGGGGAGGGGATGTGATTAATGACTTCCTAAATAAGAGCCCAGTTTTCAAGCCTAGCATTGGAGTGAACCTCAATCAGCAGCGATTGTTCCCCAGGAGCGCGGGGGAGAGGGAGAGGAGGAGGAGGAGGAGGAGGAGGAGGACTGACAGAGAAAAGGATTTGCCAGAGAGGAGGAAGGCGCAAAAAA
>NW_009258268.1:1643564-1645464 GCF_000687185.1 Egretta garzetta
AGGTGCCTTTCCCCACGGGCCTGTTTACTCCTTTTGTTGCCTTTCAGGAAAGCGCGCATTCCCCCGCCAGCGCCTCATTCCCGCGTGGGAAACCCCGAGGCGCTCGCTCTGGTCGTCTGCTGGGAAGAAGCGAGGGTGGGCAACCACCACCAGCAGCCGGGCAAGTGGAGCAGAAGCTTTAAATCCTGAAATTCCTTTGCAGTCTTCAACCGTAAATTTCCTATAGGTTATTTCAACAGCGGAGGTCGACTTCCTACACTGACCTGCCCTACGCATTCGGGCGACGCACCGCTCCTTTTTGCTCGTAGCCACCCTTCCCCCGTTACAGCAGCGGTCATTTTACTGATTTTATATGCTTGCATCTTATGACCGGGGCGATATTGAACGTATAGGAAACGTCCGAGATTCTAACACACGTGAAACCCCACCTATGAACAACAAATTAAGGTTACTGGATGAAAAAAAAAAAAAAATTTACACCACTTGACGTGCCCGAGACTACATTTCTTGCAGCAGAACGGCGCATTTATAAAATATGAGCTCGCCCTGTCTCTCCCTTCGAAAAGACAGAACATATCCTGTTTAATACCGTTTTAAAGGTCTTTTTTTTTTCAGTTTGATTTATTCTACCGACATTTGGTATAAAAATTCCTTAGAGACTCGAATATTGGTTAAACAGACACAAACGAGTTGATTGAGTTAAATGGAAAAAAAAAAAAGTCTTGTTAGCAAATTTCAGTTAAAAGAAAAGTTCAGTGTATGTTCTTCAATGAACAAGTGAACGATTACAAAAACGTCAATAAATGAACGTGAAGATACTAGTTGCAAAGTATTTCTTACACTGCAAAATAAATGCAGATTTTGTAAAATGGGGGGGGGGGGGTTTGATTGCAAAGGGTCTTTACTGAGATTTTTCAGGCCTCCAGTATTAGTGGAATTAAGGTTGGGGTCACTGGACTGGTCACTGGTGTCAGATGTTATCGACTCATTCATTTCCTGCAAGGGACATCAGCCTTTCAAGTTTTGTGGAAGGTAGAGAGCTGTTGCCAGCTGGGAACTCTCCGGAAAAAAAAAAAAAAAAAAAAAAAGGAGAAAAAAAAAAAGAACCCAACCCACTAACACCCCTCCAAAATTCATTCGCAAAGATTCGTGGGAGGGGGAGCCAAGAGGATAAAGGGGGAGAAAGCCCTACAGAACAAGCCAGTTCGTGGAAAAATTAGTTAAATGGTAATAATAATAATTAAAAGAAAAGATATTTCTATCTTCATTTCACTAGACGGATGCTAATTTTGGTAACGACAATTATAGGAAGCTGGAATCATTCACTGCCTTTCTAAACGCACAGTAAGAGCTCCCTTGAAACTATGTAACCAAAACCAGCGGTGTTGGATTTCCAATTTGTCACCTTCCTAAAACTTTTAAAGTCCTGGTGTTTTGTGGTTTTGGTTTTTTTTTCTATTCACCAAAACAAGACCCCGCCTCCAAAAAAAAAAAAACCAAAAAAAAACCCAAAAAAGGCAACCTAAACAAGCCAAACGACCGACCCGACCCGCTTGCATTTGAAACAAAACGCGTCTTTTACACTTGAAAGCAGAGCTCCGGGTGCTGCCACGACTTCCCATTTCAAAGCACGGCCGGCATTTCTCGCCGACGGTCAGGCAGGAAAAGCAGGACCCCCTCCCCCCTTCATCCTCCTCCTCTTCTTCACTTCTTGGCGTTGGTTGCTTTGCGCCGCGGCCGCCCCACGCACGACAGCGCCGGCCCACGCTGGTGTTTGAGCGAGGAAGACGCCCGTCGTGTTTCCTAGGCGGTTTCTATCGAAACCGGCTCTTCCTAAGGCGGAGGGAAGGGGGGCGGGGGGCTTTCCGGCCGCTTCCTCAGGGCAGAGACCCTTGGCCCG
>NW_009258268.1:1645748-1646038 GCF_000687185.1 Egretta garzetta
CTCTCCCCTTCTCCCTGCTTCGGTCTTATTACCGTGTTATTCCCGCGTGATGATTATTACTTAAAAATATTTCACGACAAAACAGTTTTGGGGAGCTTTTCTGAAAGTACGAGTTAAGCGAGCGCCGCTCCGACCCAGCTGCGCGCTTCCCCTGGGTAGGGACGATGAGGGGAGCAGCCTTTGCTCGACGTGCCTCAGCGGGGGACCAAGTTCCCGGGTTTAGAACGGCGCCTTCGCACCGCGCCCGTCCCGAACGACGGCTCTTTTCGGGAAACGCCGTTTGCAAAGGC
>NW_009258268.1:1647165-1648656 GCF_000687185.1 Egretta garzetta
AGCCCGGCAGCGGGCTTACAGGCGCGTGGGCTCCTACAGCAGACATCTGACGGTGGGTTACTGTAAATAAACTTTCCCTGTATAATTGTTTATTTGTCTTACAGAAGCAGAACGCTCAAACTGCGTCGAGCAAGAACTCTGAACTTTGTGCACAAAATGAGTGATTCCCGCCCCCCCTCTCCCCCGCAAGAATGAAGTTCACCGGAGTCGGGGGGCACAAGCGCTGCCGTACCTCACTTTTGTACATACAAAGTCAGCCATGTAAGACGCTATAGAGAAGACTGACCTGAGCCTGAGGAGACCTTCTTGAATGACCTCATCGTCTTCTGAGGAACCTAAAATCAGAGAGCTGGAGTCAGTACCGTGTACGCTGTACCAGAGCACCATATTTAATTACCTCTTCTCCAGTTTAACGGCTCATTAGAAGGCCATAAAATGCCAGGGCATTGACTCTGTGAAGTGACCTGTAAACTTAACTGTTGAAGACTTACCTAGCTCATCAGACCCACAGTGAGATAACCAAGGCATAAGATAAAAATCAGCCGCTGCTTTTTTTTTCCCCCCAGGTGTCCATAAAGGCATTGCCCCTTTCATTGGTCTCTTACGAAAGCTACCCAGTTGATGACAACAGAGGGAAAAGACACAGATTTGCAGGATAGTGGAAGGTGTTTCTTTCCTTTATGAATATTTAATTGCAATAGGTAACCTAAGAACTAGCGAGTTGTCTTTACTATGCTTAAATGGTACAAATTAAATAATCGGTCATACCTTGTATATTATTTAAGAAAAAACAATAAAATTATTCTTCAGGATTCTTTCATGGTCAAAATTGCAACTTGATGCCAATTTACAAGTACCAATAGAAAAATGCTTTCAATTATATCAGTTATAAAATTGCAGAGCAGAATATGTAATAGAATTTAAGTCTCAATCTGAACAAAATGCAGATGGGTGACTTGACTGAAACTACGCCAAAGGTGTACTTCTGATCGAGGTGAGCAAGGTCTGGCTGATTTTGTGTAATGCCAATAAAAGTATCATGCAGAAAATGAGTACCACAGAAGGTAGGAAGCACGATGGAAAAGACCTTGGTTTCAGAGCAAGCTTGTTACTTAGGCTGTCTGGTTTGTTTAATAAATGAAAGATGAATAGACAGGAGCATGCACAAACTCACCTGCTACAAGCCTGTCCTCTTGTCACCCTCTACTGTCTTTTGAATCATCTACTTTAACTAAAACCCATTCAAAACAAACAAGGAATTGTATTATCCTCCTGCTTAGATACAAGCCCAATTCTCTTCTCTTTTAGAGAAATCTGAGATTTGTCTTTTTCCAATTGAAGAGCACATCCTGACAATTACGCTGCTCTCCCGCTAAAAAATGGGACATTCCACTAGGAGTGAGCAAAGCCAGAAGAATGACCAAAGACAAATGAGAATCAAATTTCTCTAACTTCTTCTCTACAGTCCATTATCCTGAGTCCTTTCCAACC
>NW_009258268.1:1648708-1655986 GCF_000687185.1 Egretta garzetta
GCTGATTCAGTTCCTCTTCTTTTGTAGTAACTAAGTTTTCCACTGGAATTGTGTTGACTTTTGCCTTGTATTAAGCCTAGCTCTTGCTTTTACACCTTCAAGTACTGAAGCCCAATCTCTTGTGTCTGCTGCTTTGTTCTGCCAACCTGTGGCTATATGGCTTTTGTGTCTTTCGGATTTACTTGCATTATTTATGCAACATAATGAAATATGCAAGCATAGAGTAAAGGATCCGTTCTTGGCTTTGGCACGTAGTCTGCTTCAGTTTATGAAGGGATTAAAAATATATATATTTGGGGGAGTGCTGCCAGGACTCAAAGGGGGAAAAAAGTACACTTCTTAAAAATCGCAGCAGAAAACTGCACAAGCTAAAGTTTTTCTTGTTTCCAGTATTGCCATTTCACAACACATTTGTAAGCATCACAAATTTTAGTGTCACATAAACATATCAGATTATGAAGTAGAAAAAAGGAGATGTAATTTTTTAATAGTTATTAAAAGCTTCCCAATACAATATGCAAAACCACAAGGGACATTCGTGTAGAAAAGCCTGGGCATTCCAATTCTAGGAATTCATTTAAAGCAGGTAGTTTCAGTAAGAAACTAATTGGCATGTATTTTACTGCATCCTACTGAAAACCATAAGAAATCAGTCCCTGACTTAAATGGAAGCAGGTCTGGGCTCTGAAACTGCTCACGGTGAACTCTCCTATGCCACCTCATGCTGTACAAAACAGAAAAGTATTTTGGCATTTTAGTTCTGAAACTATCTTGGCATTTATATGAACTTTGTAACTGCAAATAACCAAATAAATGCTGTTTAGGAATTATGTACTAGACAGCAAGATGTTCTCAGAGAAAAAGTTACATGCTTTGAAAGCAATCCTTGTTTTACCTATGCGTTCACAGCATGTGGACAGTAGGCACAAAAAATAATGCAACAGAACACCATATGGAATTATTGCAGATAGGAAATACAATGAAGAGAGTAGCATCAGTTAAAGACACACTGACAGACAGCCAACAAAGGTAATCCTCCTCTCCTTATGGGCGGCACATTCTGTAATTCAATTTACTTAACAGCTTACATAGTTTATTTTTTGACAACTTACTGGTCAGTGGAAAATAATAGCAAGTTTATACCTATTTAAAAAGAAAAGAATTCTCTTTGATAAGCATTGTTTTGAAATCATTAGCTTAAGCAAGTTTGCTGCCAAAAGATTCACAAACACAATTTGCTTGGATGAGAGTAAAGCAGACATACATAGTTACCCCGTTTAAATAAGTTACATGCTTTGCTCCAAAAAGTTGAAAAGAAAAATTCCCACGTTAAACCTGTTTCTTTCACAGTCTGTGGTAGCCAGGAGAGTGATTTGTTCCAGCGAGTAAAGCCAGCAGTATTTTTTTGAAAGAACACTGTAAGTACAATCAGAGTGCAGAAGAAGTAGAAAACAAACCCCACCAATACTTTATTTTATAACAAACAGGTATGAAAGCGATGGAAAGGAATAGGGGAAAACATTCCGATGTTAAAGGAGCTCAATTAGTTAACTCATCAGGAGTGAAGACTTAAATGGAGGAATGCTGCAAAATATATACAAAATTTTAAAACTCTATGTACAGAACCCAAGTATAGGAAGAGCATAAAACATCAGCTTTTTAAATATACACACACAGAGGTCAGATATATTAACTTAGAAAATGCATTTTGTAATTAACAAATTTTGCCATCTATCTTTTGAACCAGTCAGTAAAAATTAACTAACACTTGATTCTCATTTACAGTTCTTGACTGCTGGTAGAAGCACTATGCACACAGTATTTTGCTTTCAAACATCACATGTTGTCTTATACTCTGAATCAACTTGTTTTAAGAGTATGTACATGGATTCCTTAATGTACACTTCTAAATAATGGATTTCCTCCCGAGATGTTTTCATTGCCTTAACTCTCTTTTTCTTTTCGTTTTGTTCAGCAAAATACAGTTAGTTTGAAATGCCTATGAAAAATTAAAATTTCCTGAAAATGTACACTTAGGTGTCAATGTCCTTGTGTAATTACAGGGGAAAAAGAAGTTGAAAGCTCTCACAATTTTATTCTTAGCCTAACCATAATTTTCTTTGCTTGTTTGTTCCATACTTCTTACGCCATTACAGTATTTTTCTAGCATGTGAAGATAAAAGCAAGCACATGAGATGCTGAAACACTGAAAAAATGCTGAATCAAGAAAATGAGTTGAACAACTAGGGAATTAAAATTTAGTCTTTCTGTATTAATTTCACCTAATTAGGAAGGGTAATTACAGTTTGAAGAAAATAAAATAGCTTGGCAACAGTCCAAGTATGCTTTTCTCAGATATAAAAAGAGGCTAAGCATATCTTAGTTTTTAAGAATTTTTGAAGATCAAACATCCAGTCTGCATCTTTTAACTACTTACAAGATTGTCATTTGACTACAGTGAGAACAGGAACAGAGAAAGGTAAAACATGCTTCCACATGATTCTTTTGGGCGATAAAAAGGAGTAATAAAACCCACCATATCAGAATCAGAGCCAATGAAAGCCTGCCAACTATTTAAATAGGATCAAAGTTTCTCTTCAAAATGAAATACTATTGTGATATTGACAATTATATTACCATTAAAAACTATCTAGGATTTATTTAGGTTAAAACTTTAATAATATGTACTCAAGGAACACACTGAACAAGATTATTTTTGTTTTAAGGATTGAAATTGGGTATACACAATTCTCATATTTAGTGTATTTGATTTAGTATAATTGCAAATTCATATAGTCTGCATTTGAATGTACATATATTAAGCAACTATGATAATTATTTAATAAAAAGCAATATAAAAACAAAAAATATTTTGTAAAAGACTTTTTTAAATACACAATTTAAAAATAAAATACATCACCCTCTACTACTACTACTAATTTCTCTACTTCCTTCATACTGAAAGTATTTTGTTCCCAGTTTACTGTTAGCATGGGCATATTGAAATTGCCACAAACTGATTTCCTATACAGCAAATGAAATTATGAAAAAACTACCTTGTGATCTTGTTACATTTGTTTTCAGACAGATTTTTCTTTGTATTTTTTAAATTAATTAGTAGTAGTACTTTGTAAGGAAAAAGCCTTTAAAAGCCACAATTCTCAAATCACAGATAGATCAACATGTTTTTCAGAGCTTGATCACCGATTTATTTTGTAGTTATTTATTTCTATGAGAAAGTATATGTATTTATTTTGTAAGATTTTTTTTCCCTACTTGAAAACTATTTGCAACCAAAACAATGCCTAATGAAGCCCCGAAAAGATCCACGTTAAAGGCCAAATTAAGAGCAAACCGTTTTGGCAACAAGGTGAATTCAATATTTAAGTTTTTAGTTTAAAGAAAAATGCATTTTTTTCCCCATTCTCTCCGATTACACTAAACTGAACATGTATTGTTCACACTCAGTGTAGAGATGTTAATTTTTAATCCAGAATTCTACATGCTTTTTCCAAAAAAATGTTTTTGCAAAACCATTACTAAACCAAGATCAAATCTGTTCTATAAACAAATGGTATAACTTACAACTTTCATTTAGGTTCTAAAAATACTCTAACCAATTAAGACTTTAACATCATCCCTTCAAAAGTGATGGCACTACAACAAATTTTATTTTTTAAAATATATTCTATAATTTTTATTTGGTTTTGTAACAACTTCAGTATGGTTTGTTCAGACCTCCTTTCTGAGATGTTTTACATTACTACTTATTTTCATGGAATTTACACATCCTTCACATATCCTTTCCTATGTGTAGCATTTTTGCTTTATTTGTACATGCCATTTACCTACAAAACACAGAATCTTCTTTCTTGGTTTTGTTGTGGTTTGTTTTGTTTTGTTTGTTTTTTTTTTTTAATCACTGAATTACTACTTGAGACTGTTAATAAAGATGGAAATTTTAAAATAATTTTTATTTCATAACATGCTCACCAAATACTGCTATGGATATTGTGGATTAAAACAATCCAACCAAGGTTACAAAAGTAAAAGAAAAGATGAGTGTCTGTATTTTAAACACCAGTATTCACTTTCCTAGAAGTATGGGTAGTACAGGGTGTGTGACATTTTTCTCATTTTAACTGGAGTGGACAGAAATCCTGCATGTTGCATCTTCTGACCGAGTCACTGTTTAAAACAACTGAACAAATAAAGTAACACAGTGGTCATTTTTTATAAGCTTTAGCACAGATAGGTCATTAAATCAAACCAGAAAAAAGTACACAGGAACATCGGTGATATATGTAACTAAAAATTCACAATCTCTAAAACCAAAGATGAAAATCTTTACAATCAGTGCACGCATCAGTATTTGAAGTGGGTACAGGAGATGCAGCGTCTGAAAGAAAAGCAAAAGCCTACCATGCGATACAAAAATACCAGTGAGCATACAAATTTTAAGAGTATAATTTGTGGGCATTATCCTCAGGTGTTGCAATAGTACACGTGGTCTAAATATATATCAGATGTTACCTATAGAATATTAAGTACCTTTAGAATATTTATGAAAACATGGTTTAGTATAAATGTGGCATATTAATATAAATATTGAAACAATCCCTTCAAATTGTTAAGAACCCTGAATCTTAATCAGTGAAAGAATACTACACTGCATATAATAAAATGATAATCACATAGACATACCAGTTAAACAGTCAGGTTTTAGGTCTGTGTAATTACTGCACAGTGACACAAGAGAATGCTCTAGATTGGAAGTAAGATTTCTGGGAAGGAAAGTGCTTTGCTAGAAGTAGTAAGTATGTGCATGAATGCCAAGATGCATGGACCTGCAAGATAACTTTACTGAAATCATAGTATGTATCATCAGGATAGACCTCTTTTTTCGCTAAGATCACTGAAAAAACCAGAAAATGGCTACACGCTCTTATCTTGGGTTTCAAGTACAAATAATAAATACAGATTGTAGATTATTAAATGTTAAATTAAGAAATGTATTTAAATGTTTAAATTTACAGACCTATTTTTAGATCACTAACAGTAGCACAAATAATTCCTGATTACAGCCACATTCGAGAAAAGAGGGAATTGTGCAAAGCTACCTCTATTTCTGTTTAAATTGACTAGTTAAATATTACAGCCCTCGCTTTTCTGTATAATTAAGCTTTTGTTCAACCATGAAAAAACTAGAAACTGATTGCTTGAAAATGAGCTGCATGACCTTTGTCCCGGTTTGTCACCTTTGACCTTTAATTTGAAGACCCTGCATGTCAATTCATTCTATTTTTAGAAGCAGAATGCTAAAAAGTCTGTATATTTTAAAAATTGTTATCCTCCCACATGAAACACATCAGGGGTTTTTTTTTGGTCTTTTTTTAGCCCCTACACATGAAACCAGAGTGGCGTTATTTGCTTTTTGTTGTGCAACTGCATTCGAAACACCCAGTGTTCAATTACAGAAAATGAACACTTGTCTCTGTGGTGAAAAAAAAAAAAAAAAAAAAAGCTTTTTTATTTTTTTTTAATGTACTAGAGATGCTAAAACACATTGAAGTGAACTGAGAAAAAAAAATAATCTTCTAGATTGCACGCCTTTTGAAATTTAACTGTCTTTTCTTAAAGAGAGGAAGACAGGCAACAGTGAGCATACAAATTTTAAGAGTATAATTTGTGGGCATTATCCTCAGGTGTTGCAATAGTACACGTGGTCTAAATATATATCAGATGTTACCTATAGAATATTTATTAAGTACCTTTAGAATATTTATGAAAACATGGTTTAGTATAAATGTGGCATATTAATATAAACAATGAAACAATCCCTTCAAATTGTTAAGAACCCTGAATCTTAATCAGTGAAAGAATACTACACTGCATATAATAAAATGATAATCACATAGACATACCAGTTAAACAGTCAGGTTTTAGGTCTGTGTAATTACTGCACAGTGACACAAGAGAATGCTCTAGATTGGAAGTAAGATTTCTGGGAAGGAAAGTGCTTTGCTAGAAGTAGTAAGTATGTGCATGAATGCCAAGATGCATGGACCTGCAAGATAACTTTACTGAAATCATAGTATGTATCATCAGGATAGACCTCTTTTTTCGCTAAGATCACTGAAAAAACCAGAAAATGGCTACACGCTCTTATCTTGGGTTTCAAGTACAAATAATAAATACAGATTGTAGATTATTAAATGTTAAATTAAGAAATGTATTTAAATGTTTAAATTTACAGACCTATTTTTAGATCACTAACAGTAGCACAAATAATTCCTGATTACAGCCACATTCGAGAAAAGAGGGAATTGTGCAAAGCTACCTCTATTTCTGTTTAAATTGACTAGTTAAATATTACAGCCCTCGCTTTTCTGTATAATTAAGCTTTTGTTCAACCATGAAAAAACTAGAAACTGATTGCTTGAAAATGAGCTGCATGACCTTTGTCCCGGTTTGTCACCTTTGACCTTTAATTTGAAGACCCTGCATGTCAATTCATTCTATTTTTAGAAGCAGAATGCTAAAAAGTCTGTATATTTTAAAAATTGTTATCCTCCCACATGAAACACATCAGGGGTTTTTTTTTGGTCTTTTTTTAGCCCCTACACATGAAACCAGAGTGGCGTTATTTGCTTTTTGTTGTGCAACTGCATTCGAAACACCCAGTGTGCAATTACAGAAAATGAACACTTGTCTCTGTGGTGAAAAAAAAAAAAAAAAAAAAAGCTTTTTTATTTTTTTTTAATGTACTAGAGATGCTAAAACACATTGAAGTGAACTGAGAAAAAAAAATAATCTTCTAGATTGCACGCCTTTTGAAATTTAACTGTCTTTTCTTAAAGAGAGGAAGACAGGCAACAAGCTCATGTCTGTGTTTGTATTGCTGCTAATGGATACCTGTTTTTTCTTCAACCTTCCCCATACTATCAGCGGCTATTTTGTTCTCGCTGACGACACGCTGTTTTGGTATTAGCTCTCAGAATGTCCTTTCATAAACCGAACCTGTGGTTAAATAGAGCAAATAGCAAGTTTCTGTCTAGCTGTTGGTTTCGGCCATGCTTCCATTTTGCATAGGTAACACCATGCTTCACAAGTTGCCTACAGAAAGTCTTTACTGCCGGAAGGGCTCCGTGCCTAAGCAAGAAAGCGCTGTAGCATTTCTGTCGCTGGTTTTGCTACCAGCACTCCGCACCGAAGCGATACGGCGTATTACGTAAAGGCTTTCGGCATAAGCATTTCCCTGCCGTGACCCCTTGTGAA
>NW_009258268.1:1656246-1657671 GCF_000687185.1 Egretta garzetta
AAAAAAAAAAAAAAAAGAAAAAAAAAAGAAGAGAGAGCTAGAAAGCGGAGGAACATGTGTTTCAAGCGCCGGGGCTTTACAATTCATTCCTGTGCGACCCTCCGCTGCAGCCCAGCAGCGGCTTAGGCGGCAGCCGCTCAGGCCTAGGAGGGAGAGGGGTTGGGGCTCATCTATTTATCACCACCTTTCCTCTTCCCAAGTTTTTGATATGCGCCGGCTAATACGTTTTCAGATTTAAAAAAAAAAAAAAAAAAAGTTTTGATAAAACCGAGATGGCGGCACATGCCCTCCTCCCAGAACGCCTGGTTTTAACAGAGCAGAAGAGAGCCGGTTTTGTCACACGCACACAGGCAGGGTTTCTACCACAGCCGCGTTCTTCTAACTCCTACACGGGGCAGACGTCAGCTGGAACCACCACTTCTGCCATTATGTACATGATTCGTTTCACTACAGCAAAGGAAACTTGGCTTCCTGGTGTATTAATAATTAAGGTAATAATTTAATTCAATATTGATTCTTACTACCCTTATATCAAAGGGAAAAAAACCATTGTCATTCTTTAAAGAACTATAGCTCAGCTGCATATCTGATAGTTATCCAAACAGGCTTGTCAGCACTGTCTCCTCCGAAGACTGAAGTTTTTTTTAGTGTCTTTTAAAAAATAAAGGACTTGTAGCTTTGTAAAACGAGGCACACAGATATCAAGCTAAGGACAAACATGCACTATTGCCTTCTAGTACAGTATTGTAGCCAGATAGCACTAAGCCTACACACAACTATATTGAAACGAACTACAATCAAATTTAACTAGAATTATTTTTTTAGTATCTGATGACCTGTTCGTGACAGGACATTTCTCCGTACTTGCAATTATTAAATAGCGTTTCCAGGCAGGACGTGGAATTCTGAAACAGGCTATCAGATGGGGGGCGGGGGACGACAACACACGACCCCAGCTCTGCATATGGCCTATTTAGAAAGAGCAGCAAGATCAGTTATATAAGGAAACGGCATGAAGTCCGTAAACAAATTGGTAAAGCGTACTACAATGTTGTCCCATCACTGTAAGAACGTCATACATAATTAACTCCCAACCACTAACAAGCTAACAACCGGTAAGAGAGAAACAAGTAAATGAATCAAATCTCTTTAGGTAATACGTTTATCAGATTAAAATGGGTAATTCCCTCGTGTTAAAGCAAAAGAGAGATTTTAAATTAACCTAGAGTTTTCAGATTTATTTAGGTATGCCAATTTCGTATTTTGTAATAGCTCGGACGAAATACTGACGTGCGCTGCTGCCGAGATGTTTGCCCATTTCTGGATGAATTTACAAGCTGTTTCCTCTGATCCACCGGGTGATTTACTGCAGCCCAACCACTGCAGCCCAGCGAAGTTGCCGGCGTTCAGCCGCAAGCGCCCAGC
>NW_009258268.1:1659994-1677169 GCF_000687185.1 Egretta garzetta
CCGGCGGTGGCTCACCACGTGCTGTCCACATCCCCAAAGCAGGCAGGCGTCTAAGCTGTACAGCTGGCTTGTCCGGAACTTGTTGGTTCCCAGTTGTCTTGCACCACGACGGGGTTCCTTTCCTGGCACGCGAGACTTTTATTAATCCCAAGCTTCCATTTTTCTAGCTCGTTCTGACTTACCCACAGAATACCCCAATGGTAGTTTACATACCGGCATGAACACGCTTCACCCAAGTCTATATAGTACATTGTTCTGGAAATAGCAGTGTTAAGAAAGCTTGGTTACTTATGGATCAACGTTCCACATCCTCTTTCTACTCGTCCCCTCTACACAGGCTCCAACAGTCCCCACTTCCCACGCGCACGGGCAACATGGAGATGGTTCCCAGGGGTGTGCACGCTGACAGGCTCACCAGGCCCTTGTGCTGAGGATTAGCCAGCTGGTCAGTCAAGTGACAGGTAACCGGTGAAGTCACACCATCTTTCCTCTGGTGGGGACACTGATTAGCAGTCTCTTTTATCTGACTGCTGGTTTTCCTGACACTTAGCATTTTTGCGGTCCTTTATGGTGAATTTGGCTGGGATTGTAAAAAGAGTTCCAAAGTTATTTGGGAGGAAAGAGGTGCATTTTCTTAAGAGACCAAGATAAAAATGTGGCATGTGGAGAGGATGGCTTTTTTGAAGTGCTTGTTTACTACTCCGTAGTGAGTCCAGTTCACATGGGTTTCTGTCACTAGGCATTAGTACGCACGCCTTGATCACAACTTCCCGTTCTTGGGCTTTCCTTTGGGGATTTAATTTTTGAGGCTCCAGTCAGACTTTCCAGAATTTATCAGCACTTTTTGAGGGCAATTAACGGGCCACTCAGTGCTAAAATACTTTCCGTGTGTAGCTTTTAACTTCTTTTTCACAAAAAAAAAGCTTTATGCAGAGTTTTGTGATCTTAGCTGGTGATTAACGAAGCTATGGAGCCTCTCGAGCCTTCAAATAGTGTGCCTTACATAGCTGAGAAAGGTTTTGCGTTGGACAGAGAAATATTTTCAGGGCTCGGGAGAGAGTCTTGTGCAGGGAGTCACCAGAAGACACCGTTCCATTTAGACTTACCTAGGTGCAGCCCTAGCAAGTTATTTCATTCGTGTTTCCCAGATGAGATTTAAGTAGCCACATTTTTCTGGTACTCCTAACATTTGACTCTTATTACACAAAATTTAGCGTGCACTCTGTGTGTGTGTCTGTATATGTGTACATATATATAAATCTAGCCCCATATACATAGATGTATGACCCTAACACAGCTGTAGCTATGTTTTGCTAGTGGTTTGAGACTGCGTGATCTTTTCCGAAAAAGAAACAAAACCAAACCATGGTCAGAACTTGATTTCTTACTTAATTTTTTAATTTCTAGTATATGAGGAAGAGTTCCTTCCTGGTCCCTGGTATTTGTGCTGAGATACTTTTGCAGAAAAAGAACCTACCCACCTGCTTTGGTTTTGTACCCTCAGCATATGACATAGTCTAATTTTATAGCAAGTTTGTATGAAGCAAGTTATATACGGAACGTAAGCAGAATTGAACTCTTTCAATAAGTAACTGAACTGCAAACAGTTTGAAAGGCTGTGAAAACACTGCACATTCTTTTCTATTACATTTCATTTCTCAGCTTTTTTTCACTGGGCTTGTTCATAGGGTTTCCCCTGAGAACTTGGTGAAAAATTTGTTCCTTCCTATGCGGATTAAAAAGTTCTAGGCATTTTCATGAGGTATGAGATTTTTTCCTAAGGTGACCTGTTAGAGTGACCTGCCATCCCTGGTGAAAAAGAAAAAGCACTGAAGATATTTTGCAAAAAAAAAAAAAAAATAGTGCTTGAAAAAGCACTTCTAATTTTTCATGCTATATGTTCCACCCAAAGCAAAACAAAACATTTAGTCTGTTTGTGTTGTGCTGCTATCAAAAATAGTTTCTGGGATGGTTCATGAAAATATGTCATAAAAACGTTATATAGAATATTTTTCTAGTGAGGTCTACTAAAGCTTTTTCTCTTCAGTAAAAAAAAAAAAAAGAAAAACATTCAGTAAATAGCCCTGTTTTCCATTCTGTAATGGTGTCTCCAACTGTGGGAAATATTCACTGAACGTTTGAAAAGGAGCTGAAATGTTGGTCGTGGGGAGGGAATTTCTGAGGTTCCAGGTAACACCTTCTCCAGCACGTTGGCAGCTTTTGGAAACCATTCCAGAGCCAGAGGTTTTAGACCAAGAGCATTTGCAACCCCACTGCTACTCAGAACATTTACTCATTTTATGCTGCAGAGAGAGCCTTCTGCTTCCACAGCTTTGTGCTGCCTCAGGTTCCCCGTCCTCCCACATTTATCCTCTTGGTGTTCTGTTTTGATCATGCTGTGTTTTCTTTCCTAACGGTATCATCTCCCAGTTGCCAGCCCCTCCACGAGTCTTGCTTTGTGGCAGCTTTATCAGGGTCTGAGTAGGCACTTCTGGAGACTGCGTATAGGTTTATCTGCAATATTTCTAGCGACTGTTATTTGTTATAAGTGGGTGTGTTTGTGTCAGCTGTTACTAAAATTGTCTAGACACTTCCCATTATAAGACAGTTTTCCAGTTGCTTTTATCTTTGGCATATGATATGAGAAACTTTTCATGCCTCCTGTTATAGGCTGTTTACATTTTTTTCCCAGTCATCTCCAGGAAGAAGATTAAAAAGTATGTATTTGGTCCATGTTAAGATGCTGTTTTCTTCAAAATGTTCCGACATTTAGAGTAGGCACTTCAAATCCAGCGTAATGACAGAACAATGCCTTTCGGTTTTTGTGCAGGTACTCTGTCCAGATCTGGCTGAGCTACAACCCCTTGCCAAACTGCAGTGTGCACACACTGAGAGACTTTCTTAACAGCTAAAATCTGCAAAGCCTTGGGTCCAACGAAAACCCAAGTCACTTCCAGCACTGGCTGCCAGCAGCCTCTGTGCCCCAGGTCTTCTACAGCGAATGCATACGGTTTATGTACGTGTTCTCCCTCCTCATCCAGGCTACAGAATCTCAGGAAAAACTTCCCATGGATGCTTTTAGCTGCTCCTTTTCCCAAACAGGTTCTTGTTTGGGTACTAAGAACAAGGAATTTCTCACTCTTGTCCTTTTAGTGACCCTACTGCTAACACCCTGGAATCACGAAGGAAGAAGCTGTCTGAGTCAAATGGAAAAAAGACAAATGCCAGGCCAGGATGAGGAAAAAAAATACATTAAGAGGAAGAGTCTCTTGAGATCAGGACTGTGCAAGGGGCAAAAAGC
This sequence comes from Egretta garzetta, assembly GCF_000687185.1. Classification (NCBI taxonomy): domain Eukaryota; kingdom Metazoa; phylum Chordata; class Aves; order Pelecaniformes; family Ardeidae; genus Egretta; species Egretta garzetta. Next base: position 1,663,296 of record NW_009258268.1, read on the forward strand.
TAAGTATAGAAACTGGGGAGCGGAGGCAGAGACTCACTGCCCAAGAGCATTTTACCTCGTGTCAGTGTGTTTATTTGCCAGCATAGCGTAATCCAGAATATGTGAAGTATGAGTTAATGAAGACCAACAGGGTTACTGTCGGCTGGAAGGCCTGTCATATGTATCTGTGGGAAGTAGCAGCATCTCCCAGTAGTTGTGAGGGGCAGGGACCGGGAGCATGTGTGTGGGAGACTGACTACAAAACCATGAGGGAAGCATGGGAAGTTAGTGGGTGAATAGGATATGCTAGAAAAAGGAAGAGAAAAAGGGTCTGGGAACACAGTGGAGAAAGAAAAAATGGTGTAGATGCTTGTCTGCAAAACGGGGATTATGAGAGTATGGAAATAGGTTTGTTAAGGAACTGTGGTAGGTGAAGGCAGGACAGAAACATGGAAAAAACTTGAGAGGAAAACAATGTATACAGCTAGGGGGGAGGGGTCCTGTGTGCATCCCCCTTCTGGGTGTGTGGCTGCCCGGGCTCAGGGCCAGGTTAGAGATAGTGTAGCTGTTAACCTTGAAAGAAAGAGCTAAAAGAAATCCCAGTGAGGGCCTCCTGCTCCTTCACCCAGGAGCTGTTTTTAAGCTGAGGCTCTCACCCTTATTCCCAGCTTAATTTCCATTGCAGCTGTGCTGCACCCATGCCCATGCTTGTTGATCTGGACCCTGACTGCTGACAGGGTTGACTTTGGACCTCCCTCATACCCATGGGCTTGTCTGGCCATCTGGACTCTTGGCTGGCCTTGGTTGCCACCAACAGACCTGCTCTGCGCCCCTTGTCAGGGAGACCCTGCCCTGCTGCCCCTGCTGTCACCCATGGCTCCTGGCTCCTCTTTCTCTGTGGAACAGCCTTGCTGCCCCCAGCACTGCGGGTTCGCTGTGGACCTTCTCCTACAGCTTCACTTTCCACCAGTGGTCTCAGGAGCAGTAACGTGCAGGATTGCTCCTTCAGCTGTGGGGGGTGCATACCAGTTATAAACCCTAATGGTCTCGAGCCTGGTGATAAATCATATGACTACCATGTACTCCATTTAACTCCCTTTTCATTTATTTTTTAAAAAACACATCAAGTTTACTGTAAAACTCAAAGGAAAATTACTGCAGTTGCAAAGCTAAGTGTTCTCTGCATGCTGGCAGCAAAACTGATATAAAATATGCTATAGAAGGACCCAGGTGAGGGTCTAGTTTTCTGTTTCCTGTTTTCTTTCCCCCAGAACTGCTCATACCTCATGGAAGTCCAAACTGTGCTCAGTTTCTTAGCTGGCAATGGCTGCATGCAGTTACAGAACTTTATTTTTTCTCCTTTTAGCCCTTAGCCATTAGTCTCCTTCTTTGGGATTGTTCTAATTTTTTAATGACCCAATGAAAAATGTTAGTAACAGGGAAGTTTCCTATTTTTCTTCTGTCTTCCTCCTATTTTATTTGCTTCTGCCAGTGGGGCCAAAGAAAGGAAGTGATTTTTTTTTTTTAAGTTAGTTTGGAAAAGCTGTGCCAAAATATGCTATTCTGCTTTATTTTGTGGCCTTGTGAAAATCATGCAGCATTTGATGAAGCTTTACATTTCAATATAAGATTCTCAAGAACATTCCATTTGCAAACCTAGACAGATATCTAAGCACATGAACATTCAATATGATAATCAGAGAAAAGTATTTTATCACAAATGCCCTTTCAGACATTTATTTAGTTGCAGTGAAGCCAATTGCATTTCAGTCAGGCCTTTATTACAGTCACACTAAGAGCACTCTGCCAAGCCTCAACTGTTGACTTCTCCATGCCTTTTCTAGACCAATATTTAGCACCTTTACAAGGCTACATTTAATTCCAAACCGGTGCTATTTTGCCTTCTTCCAGCGCGTGATCATTTCTGTCCTTGTTCAGCAGCTCAGGTATGCTAATATGAATGAAAGCTGAGGTTACGCTCGTCGTTTAAGCTGGTGCAGAAACGGAGTTGTGTGCATCCAGAAACCTGCCATGGCATCAGCTGGTGATGGGTTGATCAGGAAGACCAAACCCAAGAGGAAGCTGTGGACCTCCTCGGCCAGCGCAGATCCTGCTTTCTGTGTTCAACAGCCAGGCCACACGTGCGACTCCCGGCAAAGCATTGTTGGCTTGGGCTTTCCTATTAATGCAAATGAGCGTGCCGTGTGTGTGTCACACAGGCATTTGGTTTACATCAAGGAAAAAGACAAGTATTTTGGTCCCAATGAAACAGAGTATATTGGACTACTGCTCTCGATCTGTCTGTTTCCCCCATCATGTTTTGTTTCATGGATGGAAAATCCTGTGCCCAGGTCCTCACTGCCGGTTTGCTCATTCAGGAATCTGAAGACATTTTGGCCACATCTGAATTAGCAAAATGAACAGGGCCAGGACAAATGCCAGAGCATTGGCTGTGCACGGTCCATGAAGTGGTTTTGTGCCAATCAGGCCTCGCCGAAAACAATTGGTGCCAGGCTGTGGCTGGGGAACTAGCATGGGCCAAAGCCAAGCCCTAATATGCAGATTGCTTTTGGCCTGGTTGCAGGGATAACTGGGTTAAACTCTTGTATGGTTGTGAGATGTGCCCAGCTGGTTGGCCACAGGGTCAGAAAATGAGCCCTGTAGTGGGGTATTTACCAGTGTAGACATGGCCTTTGGGTCTTGACCCCACGATGAGGTTGGTGGGAGGAGGGGAAGGAGGGGGTCTCTAATATGAGGACCCCTTTTGTAAGAGCCAGCTCCAAAAAGAGACTAATAATTGAGTTGTTCCTGGTCTGATTTGCTTCTGTATTTTACATTTCATCATCACCAAAGAAAAAAAAAGATAGGAGGGAGGGAATAAGAGCTCAGGTCTCCTTGTGTCCAGCTGACTACCCGAAGTGGTAGTTTGTGGCCAAGTTTTTAAATGTTTATTCCACTTCCTATCCCAGGATGCTGACTCCTGTTCGGTCCAGTTCAAACAGAAAAGTTTGAGCATGCTCCTCTACAGAATAATTACCAGAGTGGTGGTTGTGGCACTTTTTAAAAAGGAAAAATAGTATGTACCTTTTCATCTAATGCTCATGAAAAGCAACAGCAACAGCAAAGACTCTGGTGCAGGATGAGGGATTTATGATAAAGCTGAATAAGTGCACAAGATCTTCAGATTTAAACTATTATTTCAGAAGGACCACAGTCACGTTCAAATACTTTTTTTTAGGAATTCAGCAACATATACTTGGTTAACCATTAACATTTTAATGCTTTTAAAATCAATATGCATAGCCTTAAGAATAACAACCATGAGAAAATGTTAGCTTAACATTAGGAATAAATTTTATTTTGTTCTAACCGAGACTGGTCTGTGTGTTTTATTGCATTACACTGTATGCAGTTTTCATCAGCTCAAACTGTCTGGCTCCTTATAGCAGCTTGATTTAAGGAGTTTGAACAAGTTTCCTTGGGGAACTGCAGCCTCAAAAAATTGAATTGTTAGCTGGTAGAAAAAAATTACAGAACGTTTTTCAAAGTATACAGTGGTGAAGAAAGGAAATGATTACTTGGAGTTGGGGGCGTAGAGTGAGAAAGTGCCTGCTTCATGCGTCTGTGGGTGGTAAGCCACAGTTGGTGTATAAGTTTACTTTGTTTCTTCATCTACCATCACTCCAATCACAAGAACTAATTACAGTCATTTAGGTCAGCTTTTCTCTATTCTGCTGAATATTGAAAGAACAGGTAGAGAAGTTAATGTGATTTAGAATGAGCTTCTCTGCATCTCCACTGGACTACAGTAATGCGCAACTAGAAAACTAATTTCCAAGCTTTTATTTTCAGTGTCACTTTTATTGTTAATCACGAATTTTAAGAGTGAAACCTTAACTGATAAGCAAGGTTTAAAGTGCTCAAAAATATTGTCTCAAAAGGTTTTGTTTTACTCCTGGCTTACCTCTGCCACTTCAGTTTGAGTCAATCAGAATTCACTCGTAGATTCATTGCAGAAGTAAAATGCATTGCTGAGGGGTGAACTGACTGAAAGCTAAGCGGATTCAAATGGAGACTGCTTTCCTACAGGAGAGCCTCCCTTCATATTTCCCATACTCTTTTAAAGAAACAAAAAAGAGACAATGGAAAAGGGTATTTTAATAGATTTTGAGTTATTTTCTGACTTTCTTTAAAAGTCAGTATTGCTTAAGTCCCATTGTACTTGCTGTCAGAACTAATTTGGAGAACAATTAGGCAGACAGAGTCCAAGTTAAAATGTGAGCGGGGAAGGAAGCATGGAGTGGAGATCTTAGCAAATCCTACTTATTTAACCCTTTAGATATGCAAAAAAAAAAAAAAGCAACAGATGATAACAGCCAGAGATAAAAACCAGGGAACGAAAAGGGAGAAAGAAATGCTCCTTGGCCAAAGTAAAAGCTGAGCTAGGAAGTGGAGGATCAGCTTGCTGTGGGAACAGAAATATCTCCGGACTTTTCCCAACAGATTCTGGAGTATGAATAACAAAGGCATGTCTGAGGCTCAAAATAAAGCGAACAAATCGGTTAGCTGCAGAAGGGTGATGGAGGCAAAGAGTCTCCGTGCAATCAGGGAGCAATTACTGATGATGAAAAGGAGGGCAGAGAAACTGGAGTGTCAAAAATCTGGCAATCACTGAAGGACACTGAAGTAGCGTTAGCACCGGCAATGTTTGGCTGGTTAATGAAGCCACTGAAGAGAAGACTCCGTGTCAGAGCCAGGTGGACATGAGGGAAGGAAGGAGGCAGGGCTGACGCTCAGCAGCTGGAGAGCTGGGTGACGAACTGTGAGTATATAAGAAGCCATCCAGGGGTCTGGCATTTTTCTCTCTCAGGATCAGAGCACTGGCATCATCTGATCATCCTTCTCAAGCTACTAGGCTTAGGAATATAGGCTATTAAAGTGCAGAGCTAAATCCATTGCCAGAACAAACTCCACTGCAGGCAATGGAAATATCAAAGAAATTATTCTAAACCACCAGTACTGCAATTTATGTGGACTGATGCGTGCTTAAGTAGCCAAGTGTGTAACTTCTAGCTTTAAACCCTGTCCTTTTCGCCAAACTGTTTGTCTGTACTTCAGCTACACATCCTTCATCTAAAGAGCTGAAAGCTGCTCTTTTTGTGCTTTTCTTTCAGTACCATGCTTCAGTTTTCATGTGATAAAGTATCCCTTCCTAATCCTAGCTCTATTTTAATTTATCAAAACACATGGACCCGAGGGTCCCATTCCTCTCTTGTTACTAAGAGATGAAAATGGAAGTGGCACAAACCAGTGGAGAGACTTTTCCACCCTTACACATATGATTGATTATCCGTACTGGGAAATTTTACCCAATAAGCAAGTGTGGAAGAATCTGATTTTTTGTGAATTATTTTGACGAAAGTACGTTCATAGCTCTATTCATATATCATTTTTCAGTTATTTATTAGCAGAGGCTGCTTGTGACCCTAATTAAAGGAATAGTTGCAGGTGACCCAAAAGTAACGGAAGAATGATAATTTCCTGTGGCCCAGTTTTGTGAATGCATTATTTTCCTTTAAACGTAGATTTCTGCATTGGGAACAATAACATACCGACACTGTCTAATGAAATCAGCCTCAATTGCCATGACCTTTGGTTTACTCAACCTTTTGCTTCCATTGTTAATTATATGTGCATTATAGTTCGGGTAGAGGAGATTATTTGATCATTATTAAAAGCCTATCATCAAGCTTGCTTTCTTCTGGAGAAAGGGGAAAAGCTAACAAACAAGCCTGGAAAGAAGTAAAGAGATAAACCATTCATGAGAGAGATGAAAACTGAACTCTCTTCACCCTGGAACAGCAAGTAGCAGGTAAGACATTCTTGGAAAAGGCAGAAGATAATTGCTGATACACGTAGGGTTTGTACTTGCTTTGTTTTTTTCCTTGCACAATCAAGTGTAACACCAATAAAAAATTACAAACTGACATTCCTCTGAAAGATAATCAGATATACAGCAGTTGCAGCATGGGAAGTAGCTGGGTTCTTGCAAGACACCATCATCCTTTGGTCCTGATTTCACAAATAAGGAGTCTGTTTCCACAAATAAGAGTACAATTTGGAAGAGAGTGTAGTCCAGATGACATGATACCTGTCTCAGAGGTTGCTCTTTGTTCTTTTTTCCAGGCCTGGTCTCTTTTCATGGAGATACCTTCTCATGCATCATACTTTGAGCCATTCACTAAGCTGGAAAGGCCACCGAAAAAACTACTCTGCCTCAAGCTGATTCTGGCACAAATGGTGCCTTCCCTCACTGGGAACTGGCCTGGGGAATGGGCATGGCTGAAGTAAATTTTTTTTCAGCTAGATACTTTTTACAGAGGGGTGATTTTTTCAGCTAGATAAATCCCATGGTTGTGGTTCACTATGCAAGTGAACGAGAGCGAGTTGGGTGGGAAGAGGGGGAAAACAACCCCACCTGCCATGTCTGATTTAGTGCCTGACTTGCTGTGTTCATAAGGCAGGAACAGAACTATCGAAGGCTGCTGTGGACATAGCAGGCTCCGAGCTATGACAACAGCATGATGAGACAAAGACTTGGGTGAGAGAGAGTCACAGATCTCTTACTTCATTCTGTCATGATGCAGCTGCTACTCAGCTTCCCTTTCAAGTAAGACAGTGTTGTTCTGTAGCTGAAAGAGGAGGGGTCTTTAGGATACCTTAAGACTGTGCTTCAGTGCTCATTCAACAAAACAGTCCACAAACAGGCTCACAGAATGGTTGAGTTTGGAAGGGACCTCTGGAGATCACCTTTGAGCTCCTCTGCTCAAAGCAGGGTCACCTATAGCAGGGTGCTCAGTCAGGGCCATGTCCAGTCAGGTTTTGACATCTCCAGTGATGGAAACGTCACAACTTCGCTAGGCAACCTGTGCCAGCATTCAACCATCCTCACAGTAAAAACAGTTTTTATGTGTAAATGTAATCTGATGTATTTCATTCTGTGCACGTTGGTTCTTGTCCTGTCAATGGATGCCACTGAGAAGAGCCTTCTCCAAGCTAAACAACCCCAGCTCTCAGCCTCTCCCTGCATGATAGGTGCTGCAATCCCTTAATCATCTTAGGGACTCTTTGCTGGACCTGCTCAACTTACTATATAGATATACAGGACTATAACATCACAGTGAATAGTCACAGCTGACAAGGACTTTTTAGAAACATGTGCCTTTCCCAGGTGACAATCACCTGGTCTAAGTGCATACTTCAAGTATGTGACATTGTTTAGTAGCTTGCAGTGCCCTTCTTACCCTTTCAAATGTACTGATAACCTTCATTGCTTCAGGACCTGCCATATATAGAAGTTACCTAGGGTATTGCCTTTTCCAGCTTCTCTTCAAACACTGATTGTTTCTAGGAAAACCTAAAAAACTCTGCAAATATCTCTTCCAAGATCTTGGTCTCTACCAAGTTCCTTTGAAGCTGCAGGATTTTATCAAAGATTCAGTTTTACTTTTGAAAGGAGAGTTACTAAGAGAAAAGACTTTATTTCCTGGCATCAGCTAGCTCCTCTGTGCAACGGAAGACCCTTTAAGGCAGATTTATAGCTTGCAACAATCTTGTCTGAAGAACAGGTCATTCTAGGAGTGTATCCCAGGACTGACTGATGTGAGTTGTAAACTTGAGATGCATTCTACAAAAGGGGACAGGCATAAAGAAAAAACAACAAAAAAGTCTATCCCTCTTCTCCTTAAAAGTCATGCTAGCTTTGACATGGGTTTTCACAGGGAGAAACCTGGGTTTCTCTATGCTTTCTGTGAGATGAACCCCAGAAAGAGCCTGCACAAAGACTGAAAAGTGTCTTAGTGAAATGAGAGGCTTCATAAAGATGAATTTCAGATATAAGAGTGTTGTAAGAGCTTTTTCTTTGCTCTTAGTGCAAAAGTGTGAGGAGTGGCTGGTAGATCAGATAGTTACACTGCCATTCTGAGGGACCTGGACGGACTGGAGAAATGGGCTGAGAGGCATCCTCTAAGTTTCACAAAGAGAAGTGACAAGTCCTGCACTTGGGAAGGAGGAACCCCATGTGCCAGCACATGCTGGGGGGTGATTAGCTGGAAAGCAGCTTGGCAGAAAATGAGCTGGGGTCCTGGTGGACACCAAGTTGAACATTAGCCAGCAATGTGCCCTTGTGGCAAAGACGGGCAACAGTATCCTGGGCTGCATTAGGAAGAGCATCTGGAGCACTGGGTCCACTTCTGGGCTTCCCAGTACAAGAGAGACATTCTGGAGTGAGTCCAGCGAAGGGCCAGAAAGACGATGAAGGGATTGGAGCATCTGCCACATGAGGAGAGGCTGAGAGCGCTGGGACTGTTCAGCCTGCAGAAGAGAAGGCTCAAGGAGATCTGATCTTCTGGTGGGGAGAAGGAGAGAAGACAGAGCCAGGCTTTTCTCAGTGGTGCTCAGTGAAAGGACAAGAGGTGATGGGCACAAGCAGAAATACTGGCAATTCCATTTAAACACACTTTGAAGATGATCAAGTCCTGGCACAGGTTACCCAGAGAGGTTGTGCAGTCTCCATCCTTAGACATAACCATCAAATTTTGACTGTACTCAGCCCTGAACACCCTGTTGTAGGTGATTTGTTTTACTCCCTGCTGTAGGTGACCTTGTTTTGAGCAGAGGAGTTGGACTAGATGGTTTCCAGATGTCCCTTCCCACCCCAGCAATTCTGTGATCTATGAAATGAGGCAAGCTGTGTATAAGATATCGCAGTCGTTATGGTAAAAATACTAACCTAAGTGAAAGACTGGATATTGGGAGAGATTTTTTTGGCTCTAAAAAGATTCATGGATTAATTTCACATTAAAGAGAAAGGAAAGAAAAATGTTAGCAAATGGAGAGAAAGAGGGAAATGTATCAAGGTGGAAACAACTAGCAAGGCAATGTAGTAGAAACGAGACTGTTCTGTAATAAACATGGGGTGGAATAAACACTAAATAAAAGGGTTCTACAGAGAATGGACAGCAGAAAAATGTGTGTTACAAACCCAGAAATACATAATCACCAATTCAAGGTAAGAGTTTAATAATAATGAAACAGTAACACAAGTACTTAACTTAGAGGGTCCCTGTCTTCCATAGGTCTCCAAGCACTTTCATGGAAAGAAAACCCAAGCATAAACATGCAGGGAAGAGGCTTGATGCAGAAACAGAGCATTTTGCTAAAGGAAGCTCTATTACAGACTGGATTTAGCGCTGGAAATAATACATAAGCAAAAAGTGAATTGCCAGCTAGAAAATGGAGCTAAGCACAAACATAATCAGAGCCAGCATAAATGGCATAATGATTCAATATTAAAAATGAAACAAAACCCCAAACTCTGCCCCCAGGGCAGGTATGTGCAGCTCAGCTGGAGCTGTATGTAGCTGCATGGGCTCATCTGGGTGGAAGAGCTTGCAAGATTGGTGCTCAGGCAAGGCTGTGTCAAAATTAAGAAAAGTGACAAAAACTTAAGTTCTTCATAACCTAGATTAAGAATTTATCTGGCCAAGTCACTTGGGTAACTCCATGCTGTCTGAGTACAGTTTGTAATGGTGGAATATGATAGAGAGTTAGTGCAATTAAAGTGCATTGGGCAGATAGGAGCTGATCAAGTAAGTAAAAAATCGTCTGCTGAATTCAGACCATGGTTTTAAATTGTCTCTCAAGCATATTTTTGGGAGAAGAGGCAACCGGCATGGCTATCTTGCTCTCTGTCTTTCAATTAAGAAAATAAAGGGAAGTGGGAAAGTCCTTTGTTTTCTACACAGTGCAGAGCAGAGAGCTTTCAAAAATTGAATGTCATGGAATGGGAAACTGTTTCCTCAAATCTGCTCACATAAAATATCTACATACCATATGTTGTGGTATGTAGATCTAATTTTGTCACCAGGAAACATATTCATCATTTAAGTCCTATTAGAACAGAGAAAGCAGCGTATCTCAGGACCAGGGCCCTGGCCTCCATGTCTTCTCATGGATGAAGACCTTTCTCTGCCTCTTGGCCAGTTGGCTTGGGGTAACCAAGCCAGAGTCTGTATTATCAAACTCTCTAGATTTCAAACAGTGGCCAGATACAACCTCATAATTGGAAATGGTGTCACCCTTCTCCCCACTAACTCCTGAGCTGTGCCCTAAAATTGCTGAGGAAAGAGCTAATCGGTTCAGCGCTTGTGTAGATGAGTAAGTTCCATCTTCTGGCACCGTTTAGTTTACTACTGTCGTGGTTTAACCCGACTGGCAACTAAGCACCACGCAGCCGCTCGCTCACTCCCCCCCCTCCCTCTGTGGGATGGGGGAGAGAATAGGAGAAAAGAAAAAAAAACGGCATGGCTATCTTGCTCTCTGTCTTTCAATTAAGAAAATAAAGGGAAGTGGGAAAGTCCTTTGTTTTCTACACAGTGCAGAGCAGAGAGCTTTCAAAAATTGAATGTCATGGAATGGGAAACTGTTTCCTCAAATCTGCTCACATAAAATATCTACATACCATATGTTGTGGTATGTAGATCTAATTTTGTCACCAGGAAACATATTCATCATTTAAGTCCTATTAGAACAGAGAAAGCAGCGTATCTCAGGACCAGGGCCCTGGCCTCCATGTCTTCTCATGGATGAAGACCTTTCTCTGCCTCTTGGCCAGTTGGCTTGGGGTAACCAAGCCAGAGTCTGTATTATCAAACTCTCTAGATTTCAAACAGTGGCCAGATACAACCTCATAATTGGAAATGGTGTCACCCTTCTCCCCACTAACTCCTGAGCTGTGCCCTAAAATTGCTGAGGAAAGAGCTAATCGGTTCAGCGCTTGTGTAGATGAGTAAGTTCCATCTTCTGGCACCGTTTAGTTTACTACTGTATGTGTATCCATATGTTCCTCATCACGGCACCTGAATGCCTCATAGCCATTAATGGACTTTATTTCTTACAACAGCCATGAAACTAAAAGAAGTTATTTTTTTTTTTAATTTTACAGATAGCAGATATAAACTAAAAAAACCCCAAACATATTTTGTTGTTGTTGCTGGTGGCTATATGCCTGAGTTGGAAAGTGAACTACTGTCACTTAATTTTTAGCCTAGTAGCCTATTCATTAGGCTATTTTTTCTTATAAAGTAAAACCTTAGAAATTTAAGCAAATTACATTTGATTGTACAAATGTAGATATTAATTAGGTCATTAGCAAAGCTGAAACAAGTGAACATTTAAAGATTTACTATAGATCACAGAGATCTGAATAAATAAAACATCAGCTTTGAATGCTGCTCCGAGAGAACATCTGAGCACATCATGTGTAGAATTCTATGTTTAAGGAAGTGTTCAGTTTTGCATTAAGCCACAGGAGAAACGCAGATCTGACCTGATAAAAAAAGCACAAGTTTCTGCAGCTTTCATCACCTTTCAGTTAAAAAAAAAAGTGTACATACATTTACACATTTTGTTAAAATTTCTGTGCCACTGACTTACTAAGTCATCATGTGCTAGTTCTCTGGGTTCTCTGTAGGGATATTCTGACATCCAATTATGATCTGATTTGAGGTAAAACCCCCAACAGTATGATAAAATATTTTTAAAAATATAAAATTTACCGTGCACTAAACACAAACATTTCAAACACAGGATACCTTAAATGAACAAGAGTGAGCATCACTGTAATTACATGAAATAAATATTCTACATCAAGAAAACTGGGGTGAGTATTTGACCAGTTTTGAAGAAAAATGCCAATTTTAAAACCGGAACATATTCCACAGTTATAGACTAGATGTGACATAATAGATACACTCACTTTTACTTACTAAAAGTAAATTCACCACTCTAAGTTCATCACAATTAAGTGTTCATTTGGAGTAGTTCTTGAGAGTAGTTCAAGAGTCCTTGAATGACTGAAGAATTTTTTTGATGGCTTGAGAAGTTCTTTTTTATTAATTGGTTACTGCTGTAAGATGATAATCAGATAAGATCAGTGCTCTCCTAACTGTGTGTGCTACACTGTGTAGCAATCCTACTTGTCACTTAGCATCCTCTAGTGAGTTATTTTTGGTACTTACAAAGATATTAGCCTCACTCTAGGGATACAGAAATTAAGACATAAAAGAGTAAATTGTACAGTAGCACTCAGTGAATCACTGACAATATTAAATGTAGAACCAAATGGAATTTGGGGGATCCATTCTGCCTGTTAAAAATTCTCACTCCCGTGGGGATCAGATTCCCTCACTGTTCCCTTTTTATAGCACGAGAATAAAAAACATCCCTTTATAGAATCATAGAATCATAGAATGTTTTGGGTTGGAAGGGACCACCAGAGGTCATCGAGTCCAACCCCCCTGCAGTCAGCAGGGACACCGCCAACTAGATCAGGCCGCTCAGAGCCCCATCCAACCTGGCCTTGAATGTTTCCAGGGATGGGGCCTCCACTACCTCTCTGGGCAACCTGTTCCAGTGGTTTACCACCCTCATTGTAAAGAATTTTTTCCTTATATCTAGCCTAAACCTACCTTAGAGAAAAGAATTTTTCACAAAGTTTTTTAGCCACAACTCCCACTGCCTTTTGAGAAAAATAATTGCCAATCTTAGGAAGAGTCGAGAAAGCCCAGAGAGCTGTCTCCCTCCACATGCTGTTTTCTTAGCCTAGGTGACAAACACTGGGATTCACATACTCCAGCTTGGCGACACGCTGTGTGTGCTACTTAACAGCTAATAGTGGAACCCTCAGAGGAAAATTAGGTGGAAACCAAGCCACAACGAGGAGTTTTCTGTAACTCCTTAATAGATATAGATGCAGAACACTTCTTACCTTTCATTATAGCCCTTCCCAGGTCTGGATATCTAACTCTGCTTATAAATTCCTCTGCCATTCAACCATAAACTGACACTTAATAAGGGGCGACAAGTCACACACAGCTCTGCAGAGCCATCCCATTGTGCTGCCCCAGACCTGGGAACATCTAAATAACAGATAAGCTAACACAGCTGGAAGTCTGAAGAGAAAAGGATTCCTTTTTTTTTTTTTTTCTTTTGTTTAACTAACCAGTCAGCAACTAGGAGGGGGGAAATAGCAAAAGTAAGGAAAAGAGGAGATAAAGGCTTTATCCCTTCATTATCTCTGCGGTCAGAAGAAAAAAAAAAGGTCTGTTGAAACCAGAAATTTTCAACTGATTCATTCTTCTGGCTCCGTTCATGAAAGCTGAACTGTAGCCATGCAAGTCTTCCACAACTTCTGTTTATTCAAGAGGACCTACATCTTAAAAAGTGAGTGGGGCAGGCAGAGAATAGCTGAATTAGACTGCGTGGGGTGAATTATTTTTCTTGCTTGTTTTCTTCCTACGTGACAGATATCCAAGTGTCAAGTCTATTTGTGTAAGGGTTCATGCAAATAGAGAGAAAAGAAAAGACAGTATCTTCAGTAAAGGGTTTACAATTCAAAATAAGAATGAAGATGGATAAGAAGGTAACAGGAGACAATGAGGTAAGAGGGATCACAGCACACCAGTAATTTTAACTGTTGTCATATTTTCTGCAGGCATTATGGAAGAAGTGTAAAGAACTATCTGAAAAAGGGTAATGAAATGGCCTTGCAGTAGAGAGCTCCTATGAAGTGCGAGGAACAGCACGGGAAGAATCACAAAGTTTTGGGGTTTTGGTTTTTTTTTTCAGTTTTAACAAACAGGCAAAGTAGAGCCTGACCTCCAGGTGGCATCTTGTAGACAACTGACTGACGAAGCATTCTTCCTCCAACTCCGGGACTTCATCACCACAAATCGAGTTCGGTGGGGAGCAGTGTGTGGAACGGCAGTCGGAGATGTGACAGTCCTGCCCTCTCCCAGAGCCCGCAGTCCTGTCACCGGCTCTCTTCTGCGTGC
>NW_009258268.1:1677184-1698712 GCF_000687185.1 Egretta garzetta
CTGCTGACACAGAAGAAAGTAGACTGGGAGCAAATCAAACTCTTTGAAATGAAGCTGCTCTCTCATTCTCCCTTCCTCCCCCACCCCGAGGCACTCCTGACACCCCCCAAATTTTGTGTAAAGCTAATTGTCCCTCCCCTCCAGGGACTCCATTAAACAATGCTGCTATTGTCTAAGCCTTCCAGTATGCCTTCCCCAGGACTTGGCAAGGCAAGTGAAGAGCCTTTCTTCAATACTCTTTGAAGAAACTAAATCATTTTTTATCCCTTTCCTACTTATATTTTGTGTTAAATTAAATTGGACGCTCTTTCCATGGACTTTTGCCGGTATTCACCAAATAAGTCTGTTCTTTGAAAAAACCAGCAGGGCATCATGCAAGCGGTGTGCAAGTTACGTAACGCTTGCTAATCAATTCACTTTTGTCCAAAAAACTCTACCTCACCAGGAGGGGTCTAGGAGGCAGACCTACTCTCCTGTCCTCTTGGAACCTCAAACAAAACCACAACAGAGCACGAAGTAAATGAAACTTGGGACAACCATTTGCTATGTGTGTGAAAGACACAAAAGTACTTGGAGGCAAACTTCCGTGGAGTAAAGTACCGTTGTGCTGCTGACTTCTGAACCAATTCATCTATCAAGTGTGACCTACATTACAGATTATGTCCTGACCTTTGAAGTATCACCACAGCTGTGCTCCTCTTGGACAATTCAAAGCTCTGGTTGAAGTAAGGAAGGGCTGGAGACAAAACTCTCTGTGGAAGAGATACAGGTAGACCAAACTTCTGGAGAAGAGGCTGATCCAGAGTAGAAAATGTCACCAACCCTTCTCTTTTAAAGACACCTTTCCATCATTTGTGACACTGACCAATGCTACCTTCAATTATTTTTTTCTTCAAAGGGAGTGCTAAAGAACTTTTTGTTCTGCTGTTGCCTGATAACTGTTTCACCTATGTCACGCTCCACTGTTGGGTTGAACAATTTGGCAGAGGTTAAACCCCCTTGCTTTCCAACCGACCCCAGATAATTCTGGGAGGTTGGGGGCGGCTGGGCTTAACATCTGATTAACTCCAATGTTTTACTGTGACTAGGTTCCTTTCACATTCTCAGGAACAGAATTAAGACTCAAAACGGAGTCAAGTGCCAAGTCACTTTATTTGGCCAACAACAAATGTGCGAGAGAAAAGCAGAGAAAGAGAGGAAAAGTGAGAAAGGGAAAGGAGTGGGGAGAAACAAACGGCACGGGAGTGTTGCGATAGCTACCACCACGGGTCTATGTGCTGTTCGTGTGGCCTGAGCAGTCCGCGCGGTCCATGCGGCCGGTGCGGCCCTAGTGGTCCGATGCACCTGATGTATCTTCGAATCTGGTGGAGGGTAGATGTTCCTCGATGCTCCTCTTGGTCTCCGCTGGTTTCCCCTTTTTACAGGTTTGTCCTCTTGCATAGTCAGTAAGTGTTTTGCATACCCAGGCCTCCCCCTTGGCAGTGGGGTGCATGCCCAGTACCGTCACTAGATGGTGCTCGAAAATCCCAGAGGGTCCGAGCCCCCTCCCCATTGTCAGTCGACCCTGGGCCCGGGCGCGGACGTGTCTGCCTTGGTGATTAAACTGTCCCGCTCAGTTGTCGTGTTGATTAGGCTTCAGTAGTTAAACTTGCCTGCCACCAATGTTGAGACAAGTTTTTAGTCCCTTACAACCTATCAATAAAATGCTGCAGGAATTAGGTTTTCCAACTACCAAATTGTTAACATCGAGAGGAAAGGAACTGGTGAGCAGGAATATGTTCTGTAAGTGTGCAGTTGCTTTCTTGCCCTTTCTATAGTGTCAGATTTTTGCATATTCTTGAAGCTGGTCATCAGCTCTCCTTCATGAAAAACAAACAGAAAAGCCCTCCTTAAAATTTTTTGGAACTTACAAGGTTGGAGGTTTGCTGAAATTTACTGACAATTCTCCTTTTTTTACAAAATATTTTATGTGGAAAGTCACTTTCAAATTTACATTAACAAACCTCCTAAGTTTCCTGCTTACATCTTCTGCATTACACCAGTGTGTATGCTTCAGCAGTTAGCCAGTGCAACTTTCATTAATGGACCTGTCTGAAAGGTAAGCCCATAAAATCAGCCAGAAAAGCAAAAAAAATTTTAACCTGTATTATGTCTGCAGTTAAGCCTGTCAGTTATCTGGACTTATGTGGGAAAGTGTTGAAAAACATATAACTTAAATACCAAGTGTAGGATGACTTTTCTTCCTCAGCTAAACTGTGTCTCATCTCAGTCCCCTCGAAGAAACTCATATGTCTACAAGATGCCACCTGGAGGTCTTCTTACTCTGGTCTTTGAGACATAAAAAAGGATACGAAAAATTATTCACAGACAGCTCTTTTCTGACCACATATTTGAGAGATTCAGTTGTGCTGTTGAGCTCGCCACCTGCACAGTCTCATGTACACACAAGCACTTAGGGACGGCTACTGATTTACGCACCATGGAAGATGAAGGGAGGAGGAAGCAGTGTGTGCTCTGGGGAGATGCAAGGGAACTGAAAGCTTAATGCCTTTAGGATGTCAAGGCAATATGCTTGGAGGTCTGCACATGTTTGCAAGACACAGTGCTTGTCTTGCTGCCCTTTGGTAATTCTATGCTAGTTGTCCTCTCAGGCAATTCTGCCTGTTCCACTGTTTTCCCTCCATCTCTGAATTAGCCAGCATTTCCACCTTACTGATGGTAAATTGCACTGCCCTCAGCACCTGTGGGCACATAATTTGGCACATACATATTTTTGTAATATGATTATATTACATTATATGTTATATATGGTTATATAAATACCTGAAAGGAGGTTGTGGTGAGGTGGGTGTCAGTCTCTTCTCCCAAGTAACAAGCAATAGGATGAGAGGAAATGGCCTCAAGTTGTGTCAGGGGAAGTTTTGATTGGATATTGGGAAAAATTTCTTTACTGAAAGAGTGGTCAAACATTGGAACAGGCTGCTCAGAGAGGTGGTGGAGTCACCATCCCTGGAGGTGTTCAAAAAACCTGTAGATGTGGCACTTTGGGACATGGTCCAGTAGGCATGGTGGTGTTGGCTTGATGGTTAGACTTGATAATCTTGGAGCTTTTTTCCAACTTTAATGATTCTATGATTATTTAAGAATGGAATAAACTGCAGGACTCATTTCTAGGATAGCATTTCTAGGAACACTTTTAGTGCCATATTTGGAAACCAAAATCTCATAGGACTACATTTAAGATACTCTTTTTCCCTTTAACCAGGAGATTACTTCTTCCATCAAGGTATCTTCCACTAATACACATTATAACAACTCTATACATACATCCCAAGCTATTCCACCGTGGGCTGAGGATTCAGTAATTGCACAGATTTGTTTAAAAGAAAGTTGAGGCAGTAAAGCCTAGCTGACTGAGAGCTGGTGTAGTCCTTTAACTAAGTCTAAGGTTGTGCTGACAGCAATATTACTTATAGCTTCAAACTTGAAACTTATATCCTACAGAGGGGAAAATAATTAAGAAGTACAGATCTGCACAATCTCATTGGCCAAGCTCTCAGGTGGTCACAAAGTAAAAATGACTCCTTTGCCTTGTATAGTTTTAGATAGCGTAGTGCTTTTCTTGTCAGACTCAGTAAGATATGTGCTCTGGCAGGGCTTGAAGGAAGGAAGGAAAAATATGAAAAAAGAAAAATATATGCATGATGAACAGATGGAAAGATAGGGCAAACTTGTTCTCACTGGTCAGCTTATAGGTCTGTCAGGATATTAAATAAATAAACTTTGTATGACTGCCCAGAACTTGCTACGTTGGTGCCCACTCATCTGTAACTCGCTTACTAAGGGTCTAATTTAGCAGAAATAGGGTCCAGAGTGAAGTGATTTATCAGCTTAGTTGGCCTGACTTCAGAACTCTTAATTCCTGAGACGTGGTTGTGAGTAAGAGACTTTGTTGGAATACCTTTTCTTCCTGTGAAACACTGATCTCCAGAGTCACAACTTACCTTATACAGCTGCTGAAGCTGGTTTTGTACATCCAAAACTAATCCAGCTCTGAGCTACAGTAATGATGATAATATATCCCTTTAACAGCAGGCATGGAAGATTTAATGCGTTCTTTTAAAACTGTCCCTAGCATGTATTCAGTTGCACATCTTGGATATCTGACAGACAAGTACTGGATAGAGTGCTATCATTCTTCCTCAAAGTTCTCCAGTAGTTTAAATAAGGCAAAGATCCAAACCAAAGATTTTTTTTGGCTAGGGTCAAGTTGAATTTTCATTTGTGTTTAAACTCTAGTTAATGAACATTAATTGACTAAGATGATTATATTATAGACTGGACACATACATTTTTGATTAACCATGTTTAAGGAGCAAATCATAGAATCATAGAATCATAGAGTGTTTTGGGTTGGAAGGGACCCCTGGAGGTCATCTAGTCCAACCCCCCTGCAGTGAGCAGGGACACCGCTAACTCTATCAGGTTGCTCAGAGCCCCGTCCAACCTGGCCTTCAATGTTTCCAGGGATGGGGCCTCCACCGCCTCTCTGGGCAACCTGTTCCAGTGTTTCACCACCCTCATTGTAAAAATGTTTGAGTCATGGGACAAATACGTAAATAGTGTTTGCACTATAATTTGTAATTACATTAATTAACACACATTAAAACAGACTGACAGTTTATGACACTGCCAGTGGAAAGTCATTATATAATGGGCAATGCAAATTATGGCCTGGCAGTAATTAACAATTAACTCTGGCAGTAATTAACAATTAACTCTGTGATTAACTAAGTAACTAACTCTGTTGGTGAATAGAAAATAAGAATGATTTTACTAATTTAAATGTAAAGCCCAATATTCAAATCTCCAGTAATGAGCAGGACGATTCATTACAGCATGTTAAAGCATACAGTGATATTCTCCCGATCAGTATATGCTCATGGTCTTGTCCACTGGCATTTTAGAGCCAGAGTTGTATCCAGGACTTTAACAGCCTTTAATGAACTTTTTTCTAGGAACTTCCCTAGCTGCTTTTTGAACTCATCCATACTCTGGGCTACTGCAATGTCCTGTGGCAATTAGTTCCAGTTTCCTATGTGCTGTATGAAATAATCCTTCTTTTCATTCATATTCAGCTTGCTGCCTGGAAATTTCACTTGATGTTCCATAGCCAGTTTGTGTGTGCCTTTTCAGCGCTATTCCTGACTTTACAGAGCTCTATTACAACTTCCCCCTCACCCCCAGCTTTGAGTATTTAGAAACTCATCAAATGGGAGCGGTTCCATAATTTCAGCCATCCCTGACATCCTTTTATACTCTTTCTGACCTAGGGGAGGGGGCAGAATGCCCAAAGTATTCAGTGGTGCAATGACGTTTTCTATTTGTTCTTCCTTCTCTGTTGATTTACCCAGGAAAACGGATCGTTCTCCCACGCAGATACCACAGGGCATCGTTGCTGCCTGCCCTTGGAAGAGATGGTGCCTCTGTGGAGATCGAGCTTTGTGGGAGGCTTGGGATTCCTTCTATCAGAACTAGCGTGGGACTTTTTTTAGGAGCCATCATCAGCCTTCGGAATAAAATTAACTCATCCCTGAAGGAATGGGCTCGCTAGTCAATTAATTAAATAAACTAGTAGTTCTCTGGGGCTGACAAAACCAGCCAGTGTTGGCCCTTCATTTCCAAATGACAGTGTCCATATGCATGCCCTGTTGGAAGTAGTCCCTGGCCTTGGCCAATTCCCAAGCTACCACCTTGGAAATTGCTTGGGAGAGGTGTGCCTGGGCAAAACTCTTCCAAGGACTCCTTCAACTATTTAGCAATAGAGACACTTCAGTTCCAGTGCCTGGCAACAGCCCCAGGCACTGATTTACTCGTGCAGAGAGGAGCTCAGGGGTGGATAATATTGACACAGGGGTATGCATGCTGAGTGGGTGCAGGTCCTCCCAAATATGTGACATTGTATTTGCTCTGTATTTGACCAGAAGAAAAATGTGCAGAAATTAGACAAGTCCCGCTGTTTTCTTCTATAGTATACCTAGAAGCCCTAGGAGACATAATAGCATAAGAAAGCAATGCTTAGGTTTGAGAAAATGAAAGATATGCCCTATTTATATAGAATATATATTTAAAGAAGGAGATGATTCATATAAATAAGCAATTAAGTATTTATATGGTAATCCAAAAATCAAGATCAGGTGATTGCAGAGGGGAGGATTGCCTCCAATTTAAGGATTAGACACAGACATTAAGCTGTTGGAGTATACAAGTTCTGCAGAGTTGGCATATCCAGAAATCAGATTTTGCTTAATAACACGTTAAAGAGTTTTTAACATACATACCCATAATACAAATCTGTCCTTGCATGGGGATAGATATCTTCCTAATGCTCTATTTAAATATTTAAGTAAGGGCATAAGTTATATGTAGATAGAAAGTTATTAATTCCTTTATGACTGGATTCTGGATTCTGATTCCCTTACTCACAAGGAAGAATATTCTGTTCATTATCTGATGCCCTTGCTATAAATACAAAAGTGACAAAAAATATTATTCAACCCCTGTTCCAGTTTTTTTGAGGGGATTTTTTTAAGGACAGAGAAAAACCCCCCCCCCCCATATTTCTTTTGTATGTATATGGCTGCATGTACCTTTGTAGATTAATATGCTTAGATGATCATTTTTGATGCTTGATTAATTATTTAGGTATGGTATGAAAATCAAAGTTTCAGATTAAAATATCTATTGTCTGCTTTTATGAACAGTCAGAAACTAGGTCACTGCAAGAACGGAAAACAACCCAGCGGTCTGTCATAGGTCTGTCATATTCTGTATTTTTATGTGTAGGTAATACAGGATATTGTTAATGTAAGATCCGGCATGTCTTATTCTAGCATAGCCTAATTTAAGTTGTGTCAGCTGTGAAACTTGCCAAGGAAAGTAGAAGCCAAGCACAGTTGGTGGGTGCTAGGCTGCCTTAGCCATTTTTATGTGATAGCTCAGTAGGCTCTTGACCTCATGCCCTAAACCTCCTTGCACAGGCACATGGAAGTTTCAAAACTCAAGGTTTCTGCTGTTCCAGGGTCTCAAGGTTTCTGCTGTTCTGGGTGAGCTCTGCAGAGCAGTGCTCCATGCAGCTCTGCAATGTAGCCAGGACGCATGGCCTGAGCATGGGGCCCTGCTGGTAGTGTTTTGTTCACAGGAAACTCATTCCAGCCCCTGGGAAGACAGTGGTAGGCAATGAATTAAACTCCTCTGTAGTACTTATCTCCCTGTAGCCTTTGGCTGTTTCTGTTTCCTATGCATTCCTGTCCTCTTGTCCCATGCCACCAATAACATCATGGGCATACCGTGCCCTTGCTCTTTGCTGTCAGGTCCCCACTCTGGCATGCCACACATATTGCAGGCAGCAGCTCACTGGCGAGTGTCACTTTTCCTCGCTTCTGTAACTCCAGTTACAAATAGCCAATGTATGAGAAAACTTTGCCAAATGGTGTGTGGCTGTGTGCCACTTTTTGGTTGTGGTTACATCTTCTAGCACTTTACCATAGCTGCTTTTGTCATAGCTTCATTTTCCATGGGTTAATCTTTCTACACATACATTGTCTTTGGAAGAACTGACCTATAAACAGGGAGGGTTTTTCCAAAGTGTACGAAGTAGACCATTCATCTCACTGATTTCTCTTAGGTGGCCCTGAAGAGCCTGAAAAGGGAAATGAGTAACAGCCTAAAATAATAGCTCAGAGTCTTGTCCTGT
Organism: Egretta garzetta; assembly: GCF_000687185.1. Taxonomy (NCBI): domain Eukaryota; kingdom Metazoa; phylum Chordata; class Aves; order Pelecaniformes; family Ardeidae; genus Egretta; species Egretta garzetta. The sequence goes on from NW_009258268.1 coordinate 1,684,941, forward strand.
GCTTCTTGTCCTGCATGCCTCTTCCTCTCTTCCCAGGATCCACACCCCCTCCTTGTTTTAGATGATAAACTCTTCACTTACGAAGTTGCTTTCACTCATAAAATTGAATTTTTTGGCAACAGACACAACCCAACGACAAACCTCTCTGAATAACAATAGATATTATAAGACAGAAAAAATACTATAATAAGAAATAATAATAAAGTTACCATTTATTATCATTATTACTTGTGTTCTGGTGCTCAGGGTTTGTCAGGTGTTTAGAGACTAACAGAGAAGGAATGACCTTCTGTCTCAAGTCTAGATATGTCACATCATTGTTTAAAATCAACGCTTGCTTAACCTCCCCCTGTCCCATGTTTCCAAGCCATGGTACCAAACAATCAGCTACCTCTGGGACATATCCCCAAGCTAACTTGCATCTGTTTTCTGGGTCCAGGGTCCCATAGGCCCCATGCAGCTAAAAGGCCAACTGACCAGCTGCATATGGCAAGGAGGACAAGGGTGGCCACAAGGTTGAGGAGCAATCAGCAGTATGTGCTCAAAAGCAGACTCCCCAGCTACAGTTTTGCCCCTCAGCAGTTCCCTTGTTGTATGATCCAGTGCTTCAAGGAGGGAGCAAGCCACGGGAACTTTGTCACGTGTCCAAATTCAGGGAGAAAAAAAGTGGGTGATGAAAATGTCAAGAGGTCTGAAAATTTCAAAATCCACATATGGGTTTGATGTAATACAGGAGAAAAAGATAAAGAAATCTGGAAAAACAGCATTTTATGGATTTTTGGAAGATGAAGCCGGGATAATGCCAAGAATCCTATCCTTCCACGGCCTTGCCATGAGCTGTTGAAAAGAAACCTTATCTTAATGTGCACATCATCCCCATTTGGCTGGCTAGCTCTTTAGGCACACTACTAAAGCATATCCTGCCTTCTGGGAAACACTCTAGCACAAGGAGGAAAACAAGACTGGAACAGAAAACTGGTAACTGTGCATGTCTCATTGGACTTGGGTTGGTTCATTTTCTGCCCGTAAGTGCATGTTCTGAGGTCCCGAAGTGACATTGGAAGCTGATGCGGAGAAGGATGAAGGTTGTGGTTGTGGGCGGGCAAGATTTTAAAATCAAAATAAAGTGGCAGAATAGGCGGATAAGGGAAGTGGTGGGTATGCTTAGGAATGCAGGGCAGGAAATGGATGGAGAATCAGCATCTTGCCATGGGGGGAAGGTATCATCATCACTGTCAATGGTTAAAAGTGATGTTGAAAGGAACACTGACCTATAACTTTGTTTTAAAATGTTAAACCTAGAAGATCACATACTGAGAAGAGGTGAACAAGTGAGTAACATTTAAGAAGCTGATTAAGCATCAGGCAAGGGAAGAAAACTCTTTAATGAAATACAGTAACTCTATTAGCTGCCTTCAGTGAAACTTAAGCTTGGGTTGTACTGACTAATGCAAAGTTACTCATGAAACCAAGCTCTGGGAGCTTCTGGAGTAAAAGCTGGGGAGTTAAAGTAATCAATTTTGTGACACAAACAAGCTCTTTAAATAGCAAATTCTAATAGACTGTGTTTAGAAATGTTTAAAAATACAAACACAATTAACTGGCTGGTCTGAAAATTCGATCTTTGTATGTTGGAAGCATTGGACTTTCTGCAGAAACTATCTATGTCAGATATATTTTTAGGTAAGTTCTGGTATTTCGTTGTGTTGCTGACATTTTGTATTTCTCCAGTGGTACTCATTACAAAATAATTGATGAGTGCTAAATCAATATATGTTAACTCCTGACTCTATGATTGCATATCCCTTGTGACCGTGGTAATGGTCTGTATGTCTACTTGCTTTTCAGAGAGGAAAGTACACAGGAAGCAACTAATTTTGTACCAAAACGCAGACAGATTCCAGACAAATTACAACATAGAAGTTGAGGGAAACAAAAACCAATAGCTTTTCATCCTTTACCTTTTTACTTTCAATATTTGCAAAGGATTACTATAAGTAAAGGATACGGTTATAATAAATGATGTATCAGGAAGAAGCTTTAACACCCCAAATCATTTTCTGTCCTAAATTTTGAATCATCCTACCATAGCACATAATTTTTCAAAGCACAGAACAGATCTCAGCAGAACACAAGTCACCTTTCAGTCAGGCATGCAAATAACCTATGTTTGCAGAGGCGCTTGTCCCAGATGGCAGGTGACTTTCAGCCAGGGGATGCAGATTCAGACTGCTGGAGGCTCTGTACAAGTGCATCTCCCTCCTTGCCTTGTAGGAGTGCATTTTGGCTGTCCCTGCTTTGGGGGTAGTATTAGGCAGTCACAGGGTGGTGACTCTGCTCTCTGTTATCTTCTTACCACTGGACAGCCCAGAGCTGAGCTCCACAGCACCTTTCATCTGCATGTTAGGACGCCTGCTCTCTCTGGAAAGCAGAAGCAAATGCCCCAAGGGAGACTGGCAACCATCAAACAGTGCATTATGAAACCTGAAGACACAGCAGGTGAATTAGATTTTAAGGCCAAAGTACCTGTAATAGAAGTGCTTTCACTTAATAGCTGAATGATGTGCGTTCGTCAACTTTGGTTAGGTGGTTTATAAGGCTGGAGGTGTGAGGTGCAGGGGAGGACGACGGCCGGTGTGAGAACCCTGTAAGATGGGAGCCTAGTGCCTTGCCTGCCTGCAGCAAGCTGAGAGGCAGTGAAGGAACTAAAGGTTCAGGGCTTAAGTATTGTGGTGCCTTGGGGTATTTCAGCTACAAATTGATGCATACGGGTTTTAGTTGTGTTCTGGGCAACCTATCTGTGATTGCATCTAACAATGAAGGAACAAAAATCTGGGTCGAAGCATCTTTTGGCGTTTTGTCTGTTTTTCCAGAGCATGGGTAAGATCCTGCTGGGAAATTTGCCTGTTGTGGCAAGGTCTCTGTGTTGATCCTGGGTATCACGTTGACTTTTGCAGTGCAACTGAAAGCCTCTATGGACTGCAGAAAGAAAGGGTTGAGCAGAGACACTGAAGCAGTCAGCAGCTTTGCTGCAGAACAGAGCAGAGCAAAGCAGAACAGCGTGAACAACCAGCAGAAACAACAGGAGGTCGTGACTAACGGCAGCAGCTAATGGCAAACCTGGCTAGTGCGAGCAACCAGTACTGAACACAAGAACGTTGCTTGTGAGAGTAGCTAGAGGCAAACAAAGCCTCCCTCAAAAAAAGCAATTGAGAGCACAACTCCTTCGTCAGCTTTCAAATGGCAAACTATGGGGGAATAGATTGCAAAGTATTCCAGGAACAACGATCAATATCTGTCACTTGGATGTCTCCAAACCTGGACTGGAAACGGAAGTTGGACTTTGTCATTATCTTATAAGCACTCAGAACTGTAGGATGAGAACATGGTCAAGAATATCAGGAAAGTGAAAATAGCTGTACAGGAAAAAGTCAAAAGTCCATTTAGTCTGATACATCAGCTCTGACAGCAGATGCTTAGAGAAATAGTGTAAAAAAAGGGCAAGTGAGGAGTGACAAATCCCTGCTACGTCCTTTCTGTGTGTCTCAAGCAGAAGGCTTAAATCTTCAGCTTTTTCTAGTGAAACTAATGTGCACAGGGACTATATTTGGAGCTGATAATTCATTTTTCTGAATATGTTTATGACTAGGAATATTATTCTTCAATTACTTTCTCCACAGTTTTTTCAACATGGTAAATAGTTTTTCCCTACCTAGTTACTTATCAGGAAGGAGACAATCAGAATAATCCACTGTAATTCATTGAGGCTGACATCTTGTGGTTGGTTTTTGTATGCTGCCATCTGCTCAAGTTTCTTGGAAAAGACTGAATTTCTTCCTTGGCTTAAATAGCTATTGTACATCTTCTCTGTGTCACTGATTGCGTATTAGCTACATGATTCTGAAAATTATTCAGTAACCTCAACAGGGAACTGAGAAAAGAAGTAATGCTGGTGTCAAAATTTACTTCTTTTTTTTTTCCCAGAGCTTTATGGTTTTGAATTGCTAATGTGCGAAAGCGTTCTTACCACTGCAGTCACAGCCCTCTTTAACACGTCTCTCTGTTCACACACTGATATTTATCAGCTTAAATATTTTTAGAACTAATCCTACCCTAGCACACTAAACAAACTTAAAGGCATTGGCTAGAGTAACAAGGAACTATACTTTAGTCTGAAAATCTCTCTAACAAAGTTCTGTCTTTTGTGAGTTAAAAGCTACCAGCATCCAGCTGGAGCAGCAGAATGTGCGTGGCGAGGCCTGCCTTTTGCAGGTATTTAGCCAAAATAGTTACTGGGAACACTGCTGTGCTCCCCAAGGTTTCATCATGTCTTTTATTGTGGTGCAAGTGTGAAAGACACACCACCAATGTCTGCAAAGCAGGATCCATTTCAGAGCATGAAATACTATTATTGCCAGTCCAAACAGTATAGCAATTGCCGCATTATTTTTTTAATCTCCCGGGTCGGCATAGGAATAAGAGGCCGTATCTTCATATTCGTCAAATTTAAAGGTAGAAGCTTCTTTCTTAGATGGCAGTCTGCAACTTGCAATATGTTGATACAAAGCTGGGAAGTAATTTGGACATCTGTCCAAAACTTTCTGATCTTCTGTTGGTACTTTATTAGCTTGTTCACGGGCATCAACAACTTCTGAAGCAAAACCTTACAGGAGGCTTGGGATACTAAAGGGAGTCCACCTGTATAGCATCAGCAGCAAGCAGCAGAGAAACAACAGATTAGCTACCACCGGTTATTATTGTGTTAAGTAAGGATGGAACAACCCAGTATTTTCTGATGTGTATATAATTCATTCATTTATTTATTTGCTTGAGAAAAGAAAGGAGATTGCCTTCCTTTGAACTTTTCTGAGTGACAGAATGCTCCCTTGCCTCCCAACAACTAAAAATAGCCTGTTTTTAATACACTTCGAAGACAGAAATTAGTTGATCAGGAACAAATTAAAAGATTTCACTTGTCCTTCAAAACAGAATCAGTTCTAGAATGACAACAAACAGTGTCAGCCTGAATGCAATTTTTACATAGTTAACAAGGACCCAGAACTGGGATAGATAATGAAAATCTCAGTATATTGTAAACTCTAAATTTGCAACAAATTCAACAAAATAATTAGTTCCACTGTTCACTTAATATGTCTAGGTTGTTGTTCAGGATGTAATACAGTATTTCAGCATTGTTCACCTTTCAGTTTTCCTTACTGTGACCTTTGATGAGTACAGAGATAATTAATTACAAGACCTTAAGTCACGATTACCACTGCAGAACTGTAAAATCGCATGTTCTAGAAACATGACAGAATATAAAGAAATTGCCATAATTATCTGGAGGAAAAAAAAAGGCCTCACATCTGCAAAGAGCTGCAGCTGCACAGAATAAAGTTGCAATACAACTAACTGAAGAAGTGGTAGGAAAAACATGACAGCCAGCAAGACTGTTACAAGAACAGCATCACCAAAGTTAGAGGGACAAGGACAGAATAATTATTGACTTCTTATGGCCCAAGCATATGTTTAAATAGTCAGCTCCTCATTGATTCCACCTAGGCTGATATACAGAGAGAAGCATAACAATTAGCAAAACAAAGGCTTGTGTCTATGTCTTACTCACCGTTTCATATTTTCTGCTCAAAAATGCTTTGTGCAGAAGGTGGGTTTTACTAAAAGAAGAGTGATGTTGGTTTTTTTTTTAATAAATAAAGCATAGTTGTAAGCTTTTCAAACTCCAGTGAAGATCTTGCAAAGTTAAGGGCTATGACATTATGGAAATAGTTCAAAGTATCTTCACTCTAATCTTTGAGCACCGTGGATTTGTTTCAAGGCACAGTAAAACTTCCTTTTGGGAAATTAATAGGGAGCAATATAACAGAAGTGACAGAGTTGCTTCAGATCAGGAACATAGATGTGTTAGACAGAGAGTTAAAAATATATCTCTGAGCCTGGACGCTTTATTACTGAGAAATTTCAGCAACTCAGCTTTAAGGCAATGTAGGTAGGCGTCAAGTAGCACTAACTGCTCTACAGAGACTAGAAATGGATGCTGCACAAACTGTAATTGATGGTACTTCAGTTTAGAAATGTTGTTGAGAGTCAGTGTAAATCATGTGGGTCATAAAAATAGACAATAATATTTTTAACCTTAGGTTCTAATTAGAATTAAAACATTTAAAAAAGATCTGTACCTCTTTTGCAGCACTGTCGTAAGTCACAGACAGAGAACTCGAGATTGTATAGTTAATATAACAAAGCGAGACAGAAATAGAAGGAAAGACTTCAATAGTTCAACAGTGCAGATAAAATAAAACCAGAAAAAGTGATGGGGAGTTTCTCTGACATCCTGACCCACTGCTACTCACCTGCCAACTGACAGAATCAAAGCAACTGCAGTGCTTTCAGAGATTTCTCTGAATGAATTCCTGCCCCCCCACCCCCCCACCCCTTCATAGTACACTGAAAAGAAGCCCAGCCAAAGTATACATGATTTGTACTTTCTAGAACACGGCCTTCAGTATTATTTGGGGAACTAAGTTCATGCATTAAAAGATGTTAAAATGGGTTTAAGTGATTATAAAATCAGCATTTTTATATAGGATAATACTCTTCAGAAATAAGAGGAGATATAATGTCTTATTTTGTGAGATATACTCTATTAGATATGCTTTGTCACCTACAGCACAAATAATGAGTCTCAGACTCAAATCCGAAAACAGCCAAGTCCACATTTCATTTGGCAATAGAAATAAATGCGGACATAATCCATATTATTATTATTACCATCTTATAAATCCCATTGACAACAAAGTAAGGTTGCATTAATTGTTTTTAAGATGGATATGCAAATGAAACAATTGATTTCCAGTCTGGATGACAGATAAAAGTAAAACAGCTTAATGCCACATTTTCTTACCCTCAATACTATTGACAACAAGGCTAAAGATAGATTTTGGAACCCAAAAAGCGTCTGGAAAAACAAGGATTCATGTTTATATGTATAAGGCCTATCTATCCAATGATACACAGCTAATGTATCCTGAAAAGGTTACTGTAAGTCTAACTGCGGTAGCATTTTACAGATCTAGAAGAATACAGCTGTGTGAATTAGTGTATAGTGCAGACATGCAGCTGCATTAGCTGTGGAATTCAGAGAGACGCGTATAGATCCTTCACCATTGTTTTCACTGGGATTATGCATGGTTCTGTCTGGAGTGGCTTGATCTGATCTTCTCAGTCCCTAAGAGCATCTATCCAGCAGTAAGAGCAGAGGGAAGGCAGCATGGACTTGGTGTCTGTGACTGTCTTACATTCTTTGATGGTAACATAGGGAAGAGGAAGGTCGCTGAAGCAGGTCTCTGTGAATTGAAGTTGATCTCTACCATAGTTCTGCAAAGGTCCTGTGTTGCATAGCCTCATCTTCAGCACAGGCAACTTCCCACCCAGAAGATGCAGGCAGTTTCCAGCCTCAGTCTGCTGGTGTGTCCAGAAGAAGCTGGCTCAGCCCACAAAGGAGCATGTGGCTGTCGGGAAAAATGGCTCCCAGCTACACATCCGAAGATGTGCTGACACCTAACACTGCAATGCAGTGGAGAAAAAAAATCTCTGCTGGCAGAGCACCTTCCAGGAAGAACTTAAATTGCACTTGTGAGTCCACTGCTAGGGAAGGGAATCAAGGCTAATAGAATTGCAGGGGGAAGCACATTGGATCATGCCTGCCTAATTGGAGTATCCTGTAACAATATCATACCATGCTATCTGCTCCTTCAGAATGAGTGGCAGACAAAAAAAAAAAAAGATTCTCTTTTACCTATTTGTAAATATGTTATGATATTTTTCCTTTCTGAAGAGATTTGATGTTTTTTTCAAGTAGCCCTGTCTCATAGTTTGCCAGTAACTGAACAGGACCAGCTAAAGTGAATCTGAACTTCAGCAGAATCTCTTTTTTTTGGTAAAAGGAGACAACAGAATATAGCTGAAATGCGCTTTCCCCCACACTGAATTCGTTCCTGTATTTTGGCATCCAGTGATGCCAAAAAGGTCCAATTTAGGACTGGATGCTTGGGCTCAGCACTGTCCAGAGAAGACTCTTTGTGAAGACCTAGCAATCCAATGACAGACAAGATGCAACAAAAAATGAGATCCAAAGTTCACTGAAGTCTTTATGCCACAAATTTCTCTGGGGATTTAAAAACAGAAGTATCAGTATCAATTCCTCTCTTTCTTCTGTGCTGTAGGCTAACTAGCTTAAAGTTCTTACAATTTTGTGTGTGTGAAGAAAGTACAGAGGAAAAACAGAGTGAAGGAGCTGAAGGCTTTTACTTTTACTTAGTACTGCATTCCCTTTCTGACAACAATCTGCATTCCTCCAAATCCTGAAAATAAAATAGTTTTTATCTCTGAAGAAGACTTTGCTGGCAGCAAAATAAATGCCATGAGCTCCACAGTTTTAATTGTTTTGATGGTATTATCTTTTTGAAAAGAAACACAGTCTATCTCTAGTCTCCCCTGAGAATGCTCGGGGCAATGAACTTCCTGTAAAATCCAGGGACAGCGTTGCTCTTGCAGGACTGATAATTGATTTGATTTAATTCACTGCGAAAGACAAATTTGACCAACTGCTCTTAGGCAGTTGAACATGACATCTCCAGATATGTGAGTGCAATGGATAGATATATTGCTGTCTGCTTATCTCAGTACCGAAGAGAACTCTGCTGACTGCATTCAATCATCAAATGACTTAAAAGCTGTACGTGCTAAGTTGGGAATCTTAGTCCTCCCTTGGGTGACATTTTTTTCCTTGACACCAAGGAAGTTAATAAAATTTGGAAGCATTATTGATGGCACCTGTCAGGGTGTAACTAATTTTAGCTATTTTTACTACATTCAGCTGCTGTTAGTCACTTAAAAGTTTTCAGTTTGAAACCTAGCCTTACTAAAGGTTTCTTATAGACACCTCAGAAGGTGTTTCATCCCTGAGTAACACGGATTTCTAAACTAGATGGAATTAATTACCACCTGGAGGTGCCTAACTCTCCATGACAGTCAGTATAGGCGTGGACAGTAGCAATACCACTGGTAAAGCACACTGTTCAAGCAGGAATTTCCCAGGATGTACTAACAGCTCACAGGGTTGAGCTGAGGTGGTTTTGGATGATGAAGTCTAGTATAAAGTAGTCTACTAAAAAGAAAGACCCTTAGCCATTTATGCAGCCCTCAAACCAGCTGGGTGGATCTGGAGTTTAAGTCAGCCTCTGAAAGTGATACTGAAATATGTGACCACTGACACTGACCACTGAGATCACGTGACCACTACCTGGTTTGCTTTTGGGCTTCTACTGGATTTTTCTTCCTTGAATTTTTATACAGTCATCAATCAAAGGAATTGTTAGACTTCAGGAGATGCTTTTCCTTGTAGACTTCTTCCTGCTACGGTGGAAAGAATAAGGCTTCAAAGCTGCAAATGCTCATCAATATGTCCTATCTGTTTGGGAACGGCTTGGCAAGTAGAACGAGTTTGTGCAAGAAAATCTAAAATAGGGTCAAAAAATGCAGGAGCAAAATTAGTCAAGGGGCTTGGCTGATGATCTTCCCTTATGAGTCAGGGAAAAGGGTCTTATTTTTCCTACCCTGACAAAGCCCAAGCTGTTTGGCTGGATAGCAGACCCCATGAGATTGGTAGTGGAAGACATTGTATTTACATTGAGGAATACCTTGTACTTGGGTTTGAGAGACTGTGTAGCTCAGTGCTAAGGAAAGGCGTCAGGTGGTGGGTATCTTCCTTCCCTTCTTTCCTGAGCAGTTTGTGACAAAATGGAAGGTAATAACCATTGTATCTATCCATTCTGTGTCCCAAGAAGAATTAAGAAAAATCTTAAAACCACAATAAACTCAAGCAACTCTGGCTGAAGTAAGAGCAAGAACTTGTTGTTCTCTCTTCACTGCCTGCCTGCTCTCTAGTAGCATTTCTGCCCTGCCGACTGCAGATCACAGTGCATCCAGTGTTTGACTGTAAAACATTCTTGATCTAAAATGAAATGTACTAAGGATTTTATATCACAGCTGTAACAATCCTTTAACTTTTGAAAATGCAACCCTGAGTATATTTTGCATGTAGCTAAATACCTAAGAACTTAAAACATTTGGCAACCGATCGCATACCCTTAATGCTTTTGTTTTGTTTCAGCCCTTTATTTTGATGCTCTTAAAAGATGCCACTAAAGACATCCTGTGGCAGTGGTGCACCCTTGAAATATGACTGCACTCAGAGAGGGTCTCAAAACACATTAATTTAGAAAGGACATATATTTTCAAGTTTCCTTGCTTTTCTCTTTGATTGCTATGATGAGCAAAGGCAAACAACGGTTGGGTTGTTGTTCACACATGTTGTGGTTCTACTATTAGGTGTATCCAGAGTCATACACACGCAGAGGGAAAGTGACCCCAAGAGGTCATTTAATTCATCCCCTACCCTAGTGAGGCCATTTAGAAATTGGAGTAAGCTCTGATCTTAGACCCTGAACAACCTTAGTTCATCAAAACTTGGAATGAAAGGAAAAAGCTCTGGATATGCTCCCAGATTGTCACTGCTTAATAAGCATGCTAATACTGTATGCTTCTATTAGCAGCATCAGCAGCCTTTGGTGAAGCCGAATGTGAAGTGTTGCCGACTCGCCTACAGAAGTAGACCGAGGAGGGGAGAATTGCATTATACTGTTTATTTTACTGAAATAGAACTCACATACAAATTTTTCTAAGGAACACTTAAGTGTGGAGACATTCTGCAGTTGGTCCTTTTTCTTTCTTAATAGCAATGAAATAAGAAAAAGACAACTATAGAGTGTTTTGGACCAGCAGAGGAAGACTATGACACAGGATGGACTTCAAAATCATGAATAACATGATGACACCTCATTTATATCCTATTGCTTGTTCCAGAAGAAACATGTGATAAACTCAAGTTGGGCTAACATTCTTGCTGAAAGGGCTCCTCTACTCCATCAAGCTATTTGCAGTAAAATACATCACATTTTCTGCATAGTATTTTAAAAAGTATTTAATTTTTGTGCTCTGAAAAGAGCGTATAGGACCCATTTTTCATCTTACACCCAAGCCTCCACACTTAAAGAAAGCATTCTGTACAAGTGCTGCAGGTGAACATTGTCCTGGCAACAATATCATGCAGGTCTGCAAAGGAAGGAAGAAAATGCGGCAAGATCCAGGCAGCAGAACCCTGTGAACAAGGGAAGGAGAGAGCATTGTTTTGGCAACACGTTTGCTCTTCTGCGGAGATCAGCAAAAGCATCTGCATGGTTTTAAAAATGCCTGACCAGAGCACATGATGTTCCAGGCAGGAACTGTCATACCACATACGGCCAGTCTGGCTTCTTGTGTCTGACCATGATGGGTGATGAACACGCCCTCTTACATCTCTTGCCATAAACTCATAGAGTTTATGGAACAAGGCGTGCACAGTGCCATTCTTTAGCTGGTTTCCACACCCAGTCGTGGAAGTCTGTCATTCAGCGACTGAGTCAGATTGCACCTACACCCATCATGCTTAAAATCTGCTGATGACCCAGTACTCCATGAACCATTTCATTTTCGTTGGAACACACTTTGCACACTGTCCTCCACAACACATTTGTTTTAAGCTTGTTGCCTATTAACTTCATTTCCTAGTCACCTTCTCCACACTGATAAGATTTTAAGATTTTATAAATCTTTATCATGTCCACTTGAATCCACCCTTTTCACGTGCAAGGGTCCTAATAATTTGCTTTTATCTCATAGACAAACCATTCCACATCCTTGACCACTCTTCTTGCTTCACGTTGTAACTTTCCAGAGGTAATAAACCCTTTCTTTCTGAGGCAGGTTGACCATACATGTGCCCATAATATTCAAAATATGTAATTTTTTTCTGCTCTTAATTCCTTTTACATGTTACAGAACTATAAAACCAACAGCCTTAAATACTGTAATTCATAGTTAAAACTAAAAAATACTCTTCAATCACCAATAAAACAAAGGCTTGAGAAAACATACGGGCTTCGCAACATTCTTGAAAGTTGGCATTCTAACTATCAGACCAATGGAGACAACAAATTCCAGTGCTGAACGTCTTTCAGCATGTATGCCCTCTTAGCATTCTCCAGATATTTTAATCAACTGACTTGTAGATGGAATACCTCAGCTGCTATCATCTACCAAGGGAGTTCAGGCTGTCATCTGGGTACCTGGGAGCTTTCTGAAAATCAGGCACTGTTATTATATGTTGGTTTGTTGTTTTTTTTAAAGATACGCAGGCAGGTTAGCAACCTGTTTTCCTCTTCTGAACCTCCATTTATTTCTGTTCTTTTTTTTCTCTCTTGTTAGAGACTGTCTTAGAATTTAAACAACTACTCTGTTTTTATCTGCTATCTGTAAACTAAGTCTGATCCCTAGGAAGCAAAAATTCCTTTCATTCATCATCGGGGCGTGTTAAATTCACAAGTCTTGCCTGCATAATCAACATCTCAATTACCTTTTAAAAAACACTGTGAAAAATAAATCTGATAAAAGGACTGGAAGCCATCTGATAATTTCTTAGAGAAGATGGGAGTCTAGCCACCACATGTCTAGGAGGTATTAGTTTGAGACAAGATCTTATTGACGCTGGACATTAATCTTTCTTTTCTCTCTTTTTTGGCAGATTAAAAAAAAAAAACCCTTAAGCAGTTAGGCATTTAAATTTGTCACATGGAACTAGGTATTGTGGTACACCAGATAATTTCTAGTATATTACGGTATTCCATTGTAGAGGGGTTTCTTGAACAACAGGGCCACAAAGTATTGTGGGAATACGTGGACAATCCAGGTTCTGTAAACAGCGTGTCCTTGGTACACTGAAACAAGCAAGAAGCTATGAGCTAAAGCAAAAATGTGCTGACCACAAGTAGAAACTAAGATAGCTGTGTTCTTTGTTTTATATATCCAGTCAGTACTTGAGAATAAGCGCGTGGACAGTAAATCTTAAACCAATGAAAAGTATTACAGGTGCCGTCACTGTCTGAGGAGAAGCGCGTGGACAGCTAATTGTTAAGCATTTGTAACCAATCAGTGAATAGTGTACGCGTGGCGCGGAAGCACTAAGACTATATTAACCATGTTGTAAGCATAATAAATTGACATTTGCTTGATCATATTGATCGTGTGCAGTGTCCGTGACTTCCACGTCAACAAGTGGCGCCCGAACAGGGACCCTCGGATCGGTGTTGGGCATTCCGACGGAACCGAAGACGCAGGGGGCGGAAGCCGGTCGAAGGGGAGTGTCGCCCCCCGGCTCGGGGAAGACACGTGCGCGCAAGCATTGGGAATCTCGCCCTGATCAGGTGAGCAACCGGGGAGGAGATGGGGTCCACACTGACAAAGGAAGAGTCAGCAGTGGTTAAGCTCCTCCAACATATACTCTCTACGAGAGGGCTAAGCTATGACTCATCTACCCTGAAAGCTTTGCTATTATGGGCAAAGGGAAAAGACTTGATCCCCACAGTCAGAGCTGCCTTTGATGTTTCTACATGGGAAAAAATTAGGGCAGAACTGTGGGAGGAAATAAGCAAGGGATCTAAAGAGGCGAGCAAATTCTCCACAGTGTGGAGGCTGATAAACGAAACTTTAAAAAGTATGAAAGTTGAACAAGTTGCAGCGTCTGCTTTTGCTGCACTGACACCGGAGGGAGTATCAACCTCAGCTACTAGCATGTTATTTTCGGGGCCGATGATTCC
>NW_009258268.1:1699018-1707585 GCF_000687185.1 Egretta garzetta
GTAAGCGCCCGGGGGGGCGCGCCGGGGGGGGGAATGGGAGATCCATCTATGAGATGGAAAGGAGTGATCCGAGACGCGATGATAGAAGGGCAATTTTTACCAATGGCATTTCCAGTAATATTGGATAATAACAGTAGAGGGGTTTGGGAGGCTTTAGATTGGAAAATACTAAAAGAGGCAAAGAGTGCTGTTACACAGTATGGGTTAAAATCGCCGTATACTCAGTCGGTATTGCAACATATATTCTCTTCACAGTTGCTAACTCCCTATGATTCTAGAATGGTTGTGCAAATGTTACTACCTCCATTGCAACAGTTGCAGTTTTTCCAGCATTGGCAAACTGCCTGTGATAAGGCAGCTGTGGTACCTCGACAACAGGGTGATCCTTTGTTTGGCGTGCAAACTCAAATGCTAATGGGGGCGGGACCTTTTACACGTCCAGACTGGCAGGCACAATTTGCCACAGAGGTTCTGCAATTGAGCCAAGAACTAGCTTACAAGGCTCTTATTAATGTGCATGATGATAAAACCAGTCCCGCCTTCACTAGTGTAAAACAGGGACCTACAGAGCCATTTGGAAAATTTATCGATAGATTGCATGCCGCCATCATGGCTCATCCTGACATAGATGAAGAAATGAAGGTAAAATTTTTGGATATGTTGGCCTTTGATAATGCAAATGAGAAAACTAAAAAAGCATTGAGTGTCCTACCTAGGGGATCCAGTACAAGGCAACTACTAGAAGCTGCAGAACGCATGTTAGAGCAGGAGAAGGCTATGGTAATGGCAGCCACAGTTGGAGCTGTTGTCAAACCTTTGGTCACAAAAAAGATAGTAGAAAAAAGAGATAAAAAATGTTTTAATTGTGGTAAACTGGGACATTTCAGAAAAGAATGTAAAAGTCCACCCGCTCTGAGAGGACAACAGGAAAAATGGTATATGAACTGCAAAAGGGATACAAAAGATTGTAGAAAGACGGGAAACAAGGAGCGGAGCGCGATGCGCCCTCGCGCGACGACACAAGTGCAGGGTGCCTGGACCGCTGCGCAGCCGCCACAGTCGGCAGCGCCGGAGTGGACCTGGCAACAGCAGTAGATGTGACTTTGACCACCTCAGAGGTTCAGTTAATTGACTGATCAACAAGGGCCTTTGGGACATGGGTTAAGTGCACTACTTATAGGTCGCTTGTCAGTATCTAGAAAGGGTATATTCATAGTGCCAGGACTCATTGACGCTGATTACTGCGGAACAATAAAAATCATGGTATATACGTTAACTCTACCCCTGACCATACCAGCACAGTCAAAAATAGCACAGCTTATACCGTTTTATGCATGTGTTCCAAAATCACAAGCAGTTGTACGTGGCCAAGGAAGTTTTGGGTCCACGGAGTGCCAAATGTGTTGCTGGCAATAGATATAGCTCAGGGAAAGCCGGAAGAACGAGTCACAATTAACCACCAAAACAGGCAGTCATTGACACTGACAATGCTAATTGACACAGGGGCAGATGTAACCATCATTCCGACAGCAAAGTGGCCCTATAATTGGCCGTTGGTATCGGCAACTACCAGTGTAGTCGGGGTCGGAGGGGTGCAAAATACTCAGATTAGTAAGTCCCCAGTGTCGTTCAGTTTCAAAGATGGTACGACAGTTACTACAAGGCCTTATGTAATGCATTTACCTGTAGCTCTCGTAGGTCGAGATATATTATCTCAAATGGGTGCCAGACTGATAACCCCGCATTTTCAGGAGCGGCCATGGTCGAGCAGCCCATCTTAAAACTCACCTGGACCACAATGACTCCAGTGTGGGTAGACCAGTGGCCGCTGAAGCAAGAGAGGCTGCAAATATTACAAGACCTGGTAAATGAACAATTGGAGGCCGGTCATATCGTGCCCTCTACCAGCCCTTGGAATACCCCTGTTTTTACTATTCCCAAAAAATCAGGAAAGTGGCGACTCCTGCATGATTTGCGGGCAGTAAATGCTGTGATGCAGGACATGGGGGCATTGCAACCAGGGTTGCCCTCCTCTGTGATGATCCCCGAAAATTGGGATCTTTTAGTCATTGATCTGAAAGATTGTTTTTTTACTATTCCACTGCATCCTGATGATGCGGAAAAATTTGCTTTTACTGTACCATCCATCAATAAGCAAGAACCGGCAAAAAGATATCAATGGGTGGTACTTCCACAAGGAATGAAAAATTCACCTACTCTGTGCCAAACATTTGTAGCTTGGGCTTTGCAACCATTCAGACAACAACACCCATCTTTGATAATCTATCATTATATGGATGATATTTTAATAGCAGGAGAAAAAATGAATGCAGATAAAATTCTAAACCAACTAACAAGAATAGTAGAAGAAAAGGGACTCAAAGTAGCTCCAGAAAAGGTACGACGGGACCGTGGCAGTATTTAGGTTGGGTCGTAACAGGAAGTGTAATAAAACCACAGAAAATCACCCTTAAAACAGATATTAAAACGCTCACGGATGTCCAGAAATTGATGGGAGACATCCAATGGGTAAGATCGGTAAGCGGGATTTCCAATGATGATCTCGCACCACTAATGCCTTTATTGGGAAATACATCAGGAGCCAACGAACAGCGGTGTTTATCATCAGAATAAAAACAGGCATTAGAGAAAATTATGCAGAAAGTCTTAGCTACTACTGTTCAAAGGCGAACAGCTGACCTGCCTATACAGTTTTTGATTATAAATTCATCCTCACAGCGAAAACACTTAATAGGACTCATAATTCAACAAGAGAATCAAGGACTGAAAATCTTAGAATGGGTATTCTTGTCTTACCAATGAAAAAACACGGTTTGTACATGGGTAGAACTTTTAGCCACCTTGATCATGAAGGGACGAAAAAGAATTTGGGACCTAATAGGCCAAGAGCCCTCAATGATATTTGTTCCTATAGCACAGCAATATTTAGATTGGCTCCTGGCAACATCTGAACAATTCCAGATAGCATTAATGGATTATTCAGGCCTAATATCCAATAATTATCCCTCAGCAAAAGTTTTGCCATTGTTACAGAATCAGGACTTTAAAGAAATTCCCAAGAGAACTCACAGTATTTACTGATGCAGGTAGAAAATCAAAGCGTGTGGCTATCACGTGGTTTAGTGATGATCAATGGCATCACCATTGTCTGGAGGGTCATGGTGCAGACTCCTTACAAACTCTTGAACTAAGAGCAGTATTATGGGCCTTCCAACACTGGCCGAACGAACCTTTGAATATAGTCTCCGATTCACTTTATGTAGTAGGAACGGTGCAGAGATTGGAACGTGCCATGATCAAAACTGTTAAAAATGACACTTTATATATGTTGTTACTGCAACTTCTGTTTTTGCTAAACCAACGTATGCACAGTTATTTTGTTACTCATATTCGCAGCCATCAATTTGACTATGGGTTGTCAATTGGGAATAACAGAGCTGATCAGTTGGTTACGGCAGCCTAAGAAGTACCTGCTGTCAACCTGTTTGAACAGGCTCGCGTGTCACATGATTTTTTACATCAATCTGCAAAAGTATTAGCAAAACAATTCAACTTAAAATTAGCTGACGCACAGGGCATAGTACAGTCGTGTCCTGCATGTCAAAAATCAGGATTTGGGTTAGGACTTGGAGTAAATCCTCGAGGATTAGGTGCATTACAATTATGGCAAATGGATGTCACTCATGTTCCTGAATTTGGCCGACAAAAATATGTGCACGTCAGTATTGATACATATTCACATGCCATATGGGACACAGTTCAAACAGGAGAAACAGCTAAACATGTTGTGAAGCAAATGCATGCAGCCATCGCAACTTTAAGAGTACCTCAAGAGATAAAAACAGACAGTGGCCCTGCATATGTTTCACAAACATTTGCACATTTTTGTCAGTTGTGGGGTATTTGCCACCTTACGGGAATCCCTCACTCACCCACGGGGCAAGGTATTGTGGAAAGGGCACATGCTACATTGAAGTCACTTTTGCAAAAACAAAAAGGGGGAGAATTAACCCCTTTGGAGCGAATTGCAAAAGCGATATATGTGTTAAATTACTTACGGTTAACAAGAATGCGAGAGTCTCCCCCTGTTGTCATTCATCATTTATCATTACAATCAGGATTGATGAGTTTTAATTCAACACCAGTAAGAGTACAATATCGAGATTTGAGAACAGGAATCTGGAAGGGTCCAGTAGAATTAAAAGTAACAGGTCGAGGTTATGCTTGTGTTTTAACAGACGAAGGACCACGGTGGATACCTAGTCACTGGATAAAACCATGGAAGGAGGAGCGGGAGCGACAAGAGGAATGAAAGCATTGTCCCTCCTCACAATCCTTTTCTCGGTTATCCAAATCGGCTGGTCTGGATTTCAATACATCGAAAGAACATCTGGGTCACGTTAGCCAATATTACAGGCCAAGACTCCATGTGTTTAAGTTTGGCCACCCCAGGAGATCCATTTCGTACATGTCTAATAGGAACCCCTGTGTGGAGACCAGAGGAATTCTGGGGTTATGTTAGAAATAAGTCTGTATTGAATTCTACCATAGCTAATGCGACCCTAACAGCCCCAGGGCTAAACCCACAACAGCGGGATGGAAAATGGCAAGCAAAAATTGTGGAGAACTTGAATGTTACTCTGACATCCCCTCCGGAAGAGCTAGACCTATTAGGATGTCTTAATGCCTCGTCTGTCGGGAAACGAGCTGGGTGGTTTAGTTTTGAGTCTCCCTCAGTACTAGACCTCAATACTGACCGTAAGAATTGGGCAACCATGAACTCCACCCTCTGTCCTGAGGATATTTACACGGCTCTTTACTCAAAGCTCAACCAGACCGGACAGCCGGCGTGGAAATTGCCGCCGGGCATATTTTTAATATGCGGTGACCGGGCCTGGAATGGAATCCCTAAAAGTCCGCACGGGGGACCGTGTTACCTGGGAAAATTGGCTCTATTTCAACCCAGTTTGAAAAATCTTATGCAGTGGTCAATGAGTAACATTGGTTATAGATCAAAAAGAGAAATCCATGAATTAGTGTGCAACAATGAGGGAAACCCCAAGTTCTGGTCAACAACCCGTACAGTGTTCACTTCCATATTTATCCCAGGGGCTACTGCTAGCAGAGCCATGACTTCTTTGAAACAGTTAGCATGTTGGGTTAAGGAGGAGCTAAATACCACTAGTCAAATTTTAGATGAGCTATCACAGGATGTAACTAGTGTTAATCATGCTGTACTTCAGAATCGAGCTGCTATTGATTTTTTGCTGCTTGCACAAGGGCATGGATGTGAAGAATTCGAGGGAATGTGCTGTATGAATTTATCTGACCACTCTGAATCCATCCACAAGAAATTAGCTGACCTGAAAAATAATTTGCATAACTTAAAAGAATCAGATGACCCTCTTGGGGACTGGTTCAGCCAGTTTGGTATATCAGGGTGACTACGAGTATTGGTTGAAAAAGGTTTGACCCTTGTAGCAATAATTGTAGTAGTTTGCATAGTGTTTGGCTGCTTGTTGTCATGTGCTAAGAAAGTAATGTCGCACTTAATAGAACAGGTCTGGATTGTCCAAAAAGAAAAAGGTAGCAATCCAGATGAGACACTGCTTGTGAATCTCGACAGATCCGTGGGATCATGGGATCTCCAGCCGGCACCGAGGGATTCTCGGGGAGAACTTCTGATCCCCGGACCGAAGGATTCTAAGCAGGCCCCCTGGAAAGGTAATAAGGAACAACAACTCTGGATTCTCCAAAAACAAAAAGGGGGAATTGTAGAGGGGTTTCTTGAACAACAGGGCCACAAAGTATTGTGGGAATACGTGGACAATCCAGGTTCTGTAAACAGCGTGTCCTTGGTACACTGAAACAAGCAAGAAGCTATGAGCTAAAGCAAAAATGTGCTGACCACAAGTAGAAACTAAGATAGCTGTGTTCTTTGTTTTATATATCCAGTCAGTACTTGAGAATAAGCGCGTGGACAGTAAATCTTAAACCAATGAAAAGTATTACAGGTGCCGTCACTGTCTGAGGAGAAGCGCGTGGACAGCTAATTGTTAAGCATTTGTAACCAATCAGTGAATAGTGTACGCGTGGCGCGGAAGCACTAAGACTATATTAACCATGCTGTAAGCATAATAAATTGACATTTGCTTGATCATATTGATCGTGTGCAGTGTCCGTGACTTCCGCGTCAACATTCCATGTCATGCTAACCAGTAGAAACATACATCTAACAAACCAAGGGTTACTAAAATTTTATTCAAATAATTAATTTTGCTGAGAAAAGAAAGTTGTTAGCTGGTATCTCACTTATACATTCATAGTAAAACTTCATTTGTTGTTAAGGTTATTAGCATTTTCAAAACAGAAAATCTGCATATCACGAATTAACTTAGGATTCTTTTATACAATGCCATGGGTACTTGGAACATTTATTTTTGAAATATGGAACAGTTTTTCTGGCATTTTCACAGCACCCTTTCACATCACCCTTTGCTACAACATTAAAACTCACTGTACAATTTTACTCCTCTTCAATAATTCTGTATTTTCACTCAAAATTACCTTCCTTGCATTTTTGATTTTTTTATATTACACAAATTGCTTATTTTTGTGATTGGGGATTCTTGTTCAAAGAATGTTCAGCATTACTGTGGTATAAGTAATAAATATCTAGTATTTTCCACAGAATTTTAGGAAGGGACTTCAAGGTCACTTCTTCATCCCAAAGCAAAATGAATGGATCTACATCACTCCTATTATATGCTTCTTTTGCAAACTATCTAATCATATGTCTCCTCAGACAACCTATTCTACTACCACTATGGCTATCAGGAAATATTTTTCTAGTATCAAAGCTAAATCTAAGCTCCCAATAATTTGAGGACCAGTTGGGGGCTTCCTGAAGCAGATATGACTTTTATGTATTTAGTTGTCTTCTGTGGATGTTTGTGCCGTGAACTTACTAAATCAGTTTTCAGCAATCATCACATCATTTGGCAAGAACTGCAGCTGTACTATCTCTTTTTGTTTCCTTCTGAAACTGTTACCAGCTTTGTTCAGCGTCCCCTTGCCTGACTGCAGAGAGTGAACAATAGATCCCCATCTCCTCTCTCCATGTGACTCATCATTTTTCCACTTCTACTATGTCCTTTCCAGTATTTCTTTTCCAGGTAGCAGAGGTCCAACTCAGTTCCCACTTACGTGGAAGCCAATCCACATCTCTTTTGTCCTTGTTGTCCTTTGTGAACCTTTTCCAATTCTTAGATCTCTTTTCTCCAATTTGTCCTTCCAGGTTGGAGTCATTGGAACATGTCATGGCATTATCTCACAGAAGCACTGTACAGAATGCAACCATTACACAGAATACCTGGGGATTCCCACACACTTCCTTGCATTTGGAAGAAGATGATTAATAACAACTTGTTGGGGTACGATTATCCCACAATTTTTACTTTCTCACTTTACAGCATTTTCAGGTAACTCACATTTCCCTGGCTTCCCAAGTTTACGTTAAGTAACACCTGAAGCACCATTAAGGCCAAATTACCTGACACTGAATGCTTCTTCACACTTGACATGCGTTATCCTGCCAGAAGAAGAAATGAATTGACAGGGCCACTCTGGCAGCTGTTCCCTTGTCGACTTCTAGGCATCTACGGTTTTTGTTCTGGCACTTTTGCTGGAATTTAGGTTATACAGACTTGCTGATAAATCCCTGGGTTTTCCTCCCCCACACTGGCAGGTACTATGCCTGCTCTTTTTGAACCCCACCTGCCCTCCATGAGTCCATTTCAGCTAGGTCTTGACAAGTCTTAGGAGGGAGTTCATGAGGTGCAGCTGACTTGGGAGCACCTAACTGATCTTTCCTTAGTCTGTTCTTAGAGTATAACAACTTATCCTTGGATTGAAGTGCTTCATCTGCTTCGTTGTGGTTGGGAGTGGCAACTGAAACACAAAAAATCTTGTTGAATAATTTATGAGCATTTCTTCTTTGCTTCTTGTGTCTTACCCTGTTATTAAAAGCTATTATTAAAAGCTGCTTGTAATTTTTTTAGGTTGCAAGTCCTAAATCTTCTTTTTCCTGTGCTTACTTTGAAGCGCTAGTAAAGTCCATCACAGTTTTCATCCTTGCCACGCATTTCCCTCTTCATTTTCAGTAACTTCTCAGGTCTAAAGCTCTCAAGAGTTTGGCTGGTAAAAACCCATTCCCCTCCGGGCTGGGACTTTTCTGATGAGCCTGGCTGCAAGTCCGCGGCAGGGATTGCAGCAGAGCTGCCCCACGCCAGGTGCCATTCGCCACGGGTGCGTTCGCCAGGTGCCATTACCCCCTGTAGCTCTGGGGAAACGAAGGCCCCGAGCCCACACCGCCAGGAGCGCTCAGGAGCGGCGATTTCAAAAGGCAGGAAGTTTTGTTTTGTTTTGTTTTGTTTTTTGTTTTGTTTTGTTTTTTTTAAAGGGTAACAAGCAGATGTTAAAATAGTCGTATTCCAAGGGTTCTGAACATTTATCCCTCCCATCCCTATTATTTTGTTCCCTAGGAA
>NW_009258268.1:1707941-1749803 GCF_000687185.1 Egretta garzetta
CGGGGTGCCCCTGGGCCCGGGCGAGCGGGTGGCCTGGGGTGCTGGACCCCCTTTTTATCCGGTTTTAAATCCTTCGTTGGGTGCTTCGTCGGTGACACGCTAGTGATGGCAAATCTCTGGGTTTTGTTTGTTTGTTTTTATAGTGCTGAATTTTGTCTGAAAAGGTGGTGTAAGGCAGTGTCACTTGTCATAGCCTAAGTTTTTTGGCTCTAAACTGCTTCTCGTGGGTGCTAGCCACCTGATATTGGAATGGAGTGCAAAATACAGCTTCAGGCTCCTATGGCAAGTAGTTTAGCGTTCCAGCCAGGTCCAGCCTTTGGGAAGACCACCCCTGCAAAAGCTTTCGGATACGCAAAAGTTTCTGTTGTTGTGAGTCATGTGCTGTCGTTATACTTTCTTCAGGGTTTATTTTTATGGACGAGTCTTTGGCTGTATGTCTGCATGTCTGCCAGCTTTCATTTCCAGTCTTGGAGGAAAATGAGTAATATTCTGTTTTCTCTGTACGTTCCCTGTTCGGACTTCCTGGCTGGTCCATATGGACTTCCCCCTACGCTGAGCTGCTACACCCTTTCCTTATTGTCACCCATCAACAGTTTCAGTGTCTGCCAGTGCAGTTGCTCATAAATTTCACAAAATGACAGACAAGTTTCAGACGGATTTTGCTGCTTTGTGTAAGCTCTCGAATGGCAGCAGTGAAAGCTGATGCAATACTGTTAGTGTAAGCTCAGACTCACAGAAATAATGTAGTAGCACCAGTTTAATTGATGATGGAAATATGAATAATGCTTAGCACAACCTGTGCTGGTTGGAGCTGCTTTAAATTTACTCCAGTACTAGTGTAGGCAAATTCATTCTGAATTTGAGTTCAGCTGTTTTCTTCCTGTCTTTGGCATTGTCATACGCTTCGGAGGTAATTATGTCTGTGATAGTGCAAATGCAAGCCCTGTGAGCTCCAGAACAAGTACTTGTCTTGCCCTGTAGTGCAGAAGGAATGTCAATCCTCTGTAGTTAAGAATTATGTGAAACAAATCACAGCTAGACTGAAGTAAGGAGATAAATGGACTTCAGGCACCAAAGGCTCAAACTACATTCCAAGAAAACCTCCATTCAATGGCCATTTAACTTCGGGTACTTCTTAGCTCGTTACGTATCTTCTTTCTTGACCTTGGTGTTCCCTAGGTTCATGCAGGTCTCCCCAAACTCTTCTTGAGAAGCAGGTTTGGGCTGTAGTGTTTTGCTCCAAACATGTACTGACAGGATCAGCTTAGAAAATACCACCACCAGTTTATCATGGCATGTGGTTTGGTGGCTTCTTGTGTGCTGTGTCCAGCCTCTTGAATTATGATTTTTTTTTTTCCCACCCACGTATATTTGAATAGCTTTAATTTGAAAGATATATGGTTAACCTCTGCAGCCTTAAAGTAAGATTCATAGTACTCTCTTAGGAAATGGAGATGTATGTTTGAACTTCCTTATGCTGAAGAAGGCACTAAATCCAGGTATTTAATGTCCTGTGCATGTGCTGTAGCCATTAGGGTATTATATGGATGGTGCTGACAGTTCCTTAAGACTGTGATCTCTGCCAAATTCAAGCCAGTATCTTTTATGAAATAAAATATTAAGTGTATCTTGTCAGGGCAGGATTTTAGATGATGAATTTCAAGTGATTTTTTTTTTTTTTTAAGTAAGTATTAACACCTGAGTCCAGTGCCAGTGAATACCCTGAGCTGACCTTGCCAATAGGAAATAGTATTTTTTTTTTTTTTTCATCACTCTTCTGCAGTATCCTTCAGCAGGCATTTTCTGGGCACTTAAAAGCTTGACACAAATTTCCAGATTGTACTGTTAAGGCTCAGTGCCTGAAAATTAGGCCTTGCAGCCTGAAGTTGTAGGTTTTAGGCCCTTTGTTAGCTCTGACTCTGCATTTTGGGTGCTTTTTTGTCTTTAGATATTCATGACTTGAAATGCAAGCAAGTTAGATAACAAGTAAGTTCTGTAACTGCATGAGGTCTATAATGCTTTTTCTCTCCCTGGTGTCATGTACTTTTACTTTAACTCAGTAGGAGTTTGTTTATGAATAGGGATAATATTTACCAAAAATAGGCACAAAAGCTCCTTAGTATGACACCCTTTTAGTTATTTCTGTACAGAACAACTCTGGGAAAATCTGCATATGCTCCACAGTGTAGATTCTGTTAATAGAATAGCAAAGGGCTTAGTTTTGTAACTATACCACAAACTCCCTTTATGGCCCCAGCTACACTCATATTTGTTTTTCTCTAGATCACTGTACTTGAAATAGTTACATTTAATTAGGTTCAGTATTAAGCATTTCACTTAAGCTAGTGTATTCAAAGCTTTTTTTGCGTGTCTCTTTAATAGGGCGTAAGTGTGAGAATACATAAGGATGTCATGTTCAGATTTAGCTGGTGTTCTCAAGTTCTGTTTTTTGTTTCAATTAGAGAGCTTTATCTTCCTGCCAAGAGATCTGTGGAACAGAGCTCAAGCAAGATTTTTTTTTTTTTTTCTTTCCATTTGTGTATACTGGGGGCTAATCATGGGTACATTTTTAAAAAGTGATCAAATCTTTTCCACAATTGATATCTTTATTTAGCATCTATTTAATTTTATTTCCAAGACTCTTCTTCCAGCCTGCCCCCACTCAAATTCTAGTGGTGCCTGTTGGGGATGGAGTTATCTGAGGTTCGTGGAGCTCTGCCATAAGAACAATATATAGACAGTTCAGACTCTTGAACTTGGTGATGGTTAGAATGACTCTCTTCAGCTTTGAAATGTCATTTGGTGTTTTGAGAGACTTGTGTCTCTCCTACCATGCATTCACTGTTAGCAACATTTTTTTTTAAATAAATAACAGAATTAATGTGATTTGGATTTGAATACAACTTATCTCTCTTCAGTGTTCAAAGATAATACATTAACGTTGCTTCTTTCTTTTGTTAGCTACAGACTGCTTCAAATACTGGGTAGCAGCTCTAATTTTGGAGCACTGTAGAGGAATAATGATGAATAGCATAGCTGCAGCATGATAAGTGTTTCTTTGACTCCACTTGATAAGTCTGAAGAACTCTTTAATATTTGGTAAAATGTCAGCTCGCCTATCTAGTGGAAGTAGTGAACATATAGAGGCATGGTATGTATAAGATATGAGAAGATACACTTGTTTGGGTCTGTTTTAATTCTTTCTGTTCCGATTGCTTTGTAACTTTGGCATTTGGGTCAATTAAGATGATGAGGAAGTTCAAAATAAAAGTTTTATGAGAACAGTCCTGTGTTTCTGTATCCTGGAACCGTATACCTGGGTTCTGAGAAAGTGCAGTCCCTCCTGTGATAAGCCATCATCTATGGGAACAGTCTGTGGAGATTGTACTCCCAACAATGAGTAGTTGGCTTCAAGCTAGAAAATATAATAATTATACATCAATAATAATAATTATTGTATGTTAATTAATAGTTATTATACATTAAAGCCTTTTAAATTTTGTCAAATTCGTTCTTTAAAAACAATATTCTTACTCCAGAAAGTCTGTAAGTCACCAAACAGGCATCTCATACCCATACAGTGTGCAGGTATGTGCAGCGGTAGTACTGACAGAGACTGTATAGCTGAATGTCGCCGTATTCCCACTGTTGCCTTTGATCTTTGTGTTCTGGCCTTTTTTCATTGCCTTCAAATGTGGAATATGAAACTCATGAGAAATTAAACTGAAATCTCTTGCATTCAGGTATTCAAGTTTAGAGACAAAAATGAGTGGTTATGGAGTAACTTAGTTTAAAGAAATCACTTTTACAAACTCCTAGGTATCAGGACTATGGAAGTCACCTTGGAATGCAGGAAATTTCCTTCTTTTTAAAATAAGCTATTTACTTTTTGTTAATGCACATTTCTTAAATACTTTGATTTAAGTAACAGAACTCTCAATTTAAAGAAATTGATACTCCATTGAAAATTCTGTAATTGTTACTTTGTAAAAGAAAAAAAGGAAAAAAAGCCACATTGCAATTTCCTGTATCGTAGTCCTGTTAATTAACTCTTCTATCTAAGTATGGTGGCTTTTTCTTTATAATGAAACTTTAGGTACATATAACCTGTGTAAAAAGAATGCTCTATTGATCAGTGGACCCTTCAAAAGGTAAATAAGTGTTGCTAGATGAATTTATTTTACATAAAAGATTTCTTTATGATAATGGAGTAATTTAATTTTTTCACAGATAATGAAACTGCTGTCTATACACTAATGCCGATGGTTATGGCTGACCAGCACAGGTGAGAGCTTTGACTTTCCTTTTTTTTTTTTTTTAATTTTATTTGTTTTGGGTCCAAAAAACCAGTGTGTTGGCTGGAGTTGTAACTGCTAGAGCACTCTCAGGAGCTGTGCTGCTGAATTGCTGAGATCGCTTTTGTAGCTGAAGTTAGTCACTGACTGTGTGCATCCCAGCATATTCTTACCTGAGAGATCTGGAGCTGGGATTTATTCTGCTGATGCACATAGAGAACTTTCTCCTAGGATAAGAACAAAAGCATTGTTTTGTAACTGGGGTGTAGCTCTGAGTGTGTATTTATTGATGACACAGAAGCTCTTAGTCTCATTAGATGTCTTGGAAAGACGTGGAGTAAGAGTTAGACAATGAGATCGATACTTCTGGGATTCTTCAGATGAGCAACTGTTTCCCTTACCCAGTTGTCCTCAAAGTGCCTGGGAGCTGTATAGTGCCAGCTAAGTGCTGCTGCCTTCCACCGAGTTTTGCAGGCAAGCAGGTAGTAACTCCTACTGAAACTGTAACTGTTTACCTAATTGGGATAAACATTTATTCTGCTACATAATATCTTGTTGATATTGTGTGCAAGGGTTTTAAATTACATGATCAGCTCATTACTGGAGGTTGAAATCAGCAGTTCACTTGCAGTTTTGCCTATTTTGAAATATTTTATCTTAACTAATATTTTATCTTTACCAATTATTGGGGCTTGAAGGGTCCAATTTCAATTTCTTATCCTATTGGCCTATCATGTGTCCTTCTACTTCATCATCATGATTTCACATACCAGGCTTCATTCTGAACTTTGCCTATGCTTGGGAAAGCTGCTGGATATCTGGTTAGGGTGTCTGTGTTGAGATGAGGAAAATGGCAATTCATTATTTTTCTAACCAAAGATATTAATACGCTTGTTTTCCATATTTGTAAAGTGCTTTGGCTGCCTGGTGTAATTCTTACTAGTTTACATTTTAACAGCCGCTCAGTGTCACAGTTCATTTTTTTATGTACAAGTAAGAAGTGAAAGAGTAAAAGTACTATTAATATGCAGATGCTTGAAAGCTGTTGGATCTCTTGTTCAGAAATTAGTTGGAGGGAAAAGAAATAGTGAACAAGTAAGAAATAGAGTACTTGTGTACAAGTTACAGTATATACTTCGCTTGGCTATTGTGAGCTTTTTTTTTAATTGAAATTATATTTCTGTTTGAAGGTCTGTCTCAGAGCTGCTATCAAATTCAAAATTTGATGTGAATTATGCATTTGGACGTGTGAAGAGAAGTTTGCTTCATATTGCAGCAAAGTAAGACTTACTTGAGTCCAGTCCAGAAGTTAACAATGAAAGTATTACCGCAAATCTAAGGCACCAATGTAAGCTGGAAAACTCTGTAGTATCAGTTAACATTTTGTTTTTACACTTCTTTTTTGTATTTTGTTTGTTCTTTTAGCAATGTGTCTGCCTCATTGAGAGGACAGGTTTTACACATGAGATCAAATGGCTTTCCAAATTCTAGTGAAGGAAGTCTTGGTGGATACTTTTTTTCCTTTCTGTGAAACCTCAGTCTGTGAAGAAGCGTAGCGATTATGTGTATCCTGTATAGCTGGGCTACCCTTGCTTTTGTAGAGTTAGAGAAACCTTGTCTGCAGGTGATGCTTGTTTCTGAAGTATTCTAAAATACTAAAATGGGTGTTCATTGGAAAGCAGCTGTTCCAAAGTACTTCCAGTGACCATAACTGAAGGGGATGTAACTAAGCCACTCACTTCTAATAAATTTTTGTATTCTTGATAAAGGATTTAAGTGCAAATTTCAAATTCGTGATCTAGATTATTTATTATTTATGTGGCTCTATATTGCCAAGAAACAGCCAGATTAATATAACCTTAATAGAAATGAACCAGATAGTTTCTGAAATGGCCTTTCAGGAAACTAAACTTTAAACTAATGAATCAGTGTTCTGTATTTGGATCCCATTTTAAATATCTTGAAATTAAAATTAAAACTAAAATAGTAGTAGTATTGCATATAAATAGCAGGTATTTGGGCACAATAAAGGTAGAAGTTCCAGCTTTCTAAGCAGACTGTTTTAGAAATTTGTTTCCCAAACATTTTGTCTCGGAATTACATGCTGCTTATATAAAATCTACTTAAGAAAGTACTTGAAGAAAAACATGCAAGCAATTTTCTAGCGTGCACCTTGGAAGTATCTTTGAAAAGCTGATTTATTAATCATAAAACCTGAGAAATTGTCTTAAACTTAGCTTCTGGATTCTCTTTTAACTTGGCTAGTTGTTGTGTCATTAAGAGGTCATCGAGATGCTGGTTTTGCAACTTACTGTACAGCTGGTCTTCAGTTTCTTTGGGTTGTTGTGTAGCAGTTCTGTCATTGGGAAGACTAGTAACAATGGATAAGCTGGTTGTGACTGATACAAACATACTATATGTTTATCCTCCCAATCAGCTTTTTCTCCTGAAGAGTTCAGGAGTAAGATAAACATATAATGAAGAGTTTGTGTTCTTGGTGGCATAGATTGCCCTGAAGAGCTGCAATGTTATGAAAAGTAAAAGGGAGCTACAGGTTCAAAACAAATAGCAAATAAATATTTGTATGAGTTTTAGAATTTTTCTGATATTTAAACTTTTAAACATAACTTCCAGACACTGAAGTGTAACAAAGTGATATTGGAGTTATTTAATGGAAAATTCAGTCCTGTGAATAGATTAAAGATGAGGGAGGTGAGAGGAAATAGTAAGCAAAGCATTTTTAGCAGTTTACACTTCAAACAATTGGCAGTCTTAAAGATTCACTGGTTTTGAAGTCACTAAAATCATATAGAAGGCTAGCACCTTTATTCGTACAAGTTATGATCAGTCAGTTCTTACTGCATTTAAGTGTCTTCCCTTTAGCTTTGTGTAACTCGAACTATGAGGGTGTAAAAATGGTTTTGTGTTAAGATTTTCCTACTGAATGTAATCTGTACATAGTATTGCTGTTGTCTTTATGTCAATATAGATTTGGTTTGTAAATATCCTTGTTACAGTTTTTTCTTTCCTTATTTTGTTCTTAGCTGTGGATCAGTTGAATGCCTTGTTCTATTATTAAAAAAGGGGGCAAATCCAAACTACCAGGACATCTCGGGATGCACACCTCTCCATTTAGCAGCAAGGAATGGGTAAGAAAAAAGTTTTTAAAACTCTTAAAAAGGTTTTGTGCATAATGATAATGGCTTCAGCTGACATGTTCTGTAAAAATTTTGCGTAGTTTCAGACAAGGTGCTTTGGTTTTCACTTTTGAAAATAGGAATGGCACGCTTAGAGGAAATGTGGAGGTTAAAACCCATACTTTGAATACTTGGAAAATAATGTTATATAAATAGGAGGTTATGTCTGAAGTGCCAATTTCAGTGCCAGTCATTTTAGTGTTTTCTGTTAACCAGGAGCTTAATGATTCTTACAACAGTGATGAAACAAGGGACGCGTTCACCTTCCAGTTAACTATGAAAGGATTTCAAAGAGGACACTGGAGGGTTTGGGAGGGTTCAGAGATTTTGTTTTTTTTCTCAGATAGTGTCTCCAAGGAAATTTTTACTACAAGGAAAGGAATACAAAGTTTGCCTGCACTATATTAGGAGAGTGTGTGTGTGTGTAACCCTAAAACAGTGTGCAAGCACCTTTTAAAGATTTTTTTTAAGATTTTATTTCTTGAATTGTAGTATGTGGAAACACAGGGCTGATAATGGTAACAGTGTCTTTTTTGTTTTAGTGTGCATGTGTTACAGTAACCAAATTATATCATGGCTGGTACTTCAAATGAGGAGGAGGTAGAGTTTAGTGGCTTTTAGGTATGTGGGAGGAGTATTGTAAGAGAAGGGAGAAAGAAGTAGCCAAGTGGTACAGGATGAAATGCAGAAGTACACACAGGAGACAGTTATGTGGAAAGGAGGCAAGAGAAAGGTGTGAGAGGTACCAAATAAGGAGGAGAAGTAAGGATAAACTCTTAAGGATAAAGCACTTGGAGTATTAGAGAGTGTTGAAAGACCAAACAAAACATTGAATAGGAAAAAATGCCCCTACTTTCATTAAGGCAGTTACTGTACTTGTCAAAGATTTACATAGTGTTACTATGAGTGTTGCATTAAATAATGATTTAGTGGTGTATGGTAAATGTGTTCACTGAAGTGTACAGACTATGATGAACTTCATGGATTTCCATTAGCTGAACTCTCGCTTCTTGTCTTGAGAGCGTAGTTCATGCTGAGCTAAAGCTGTTAGTCATGGTGAAGTAATTCTACACTTTCCACAAAAACATTTAGCTACACAACTGTGTTTTCAGCCCTGTGCTGTCATGTGCTACGCTTGCACCGTATGAGTTTCTTGTGCTACTGATGATCACTTCTCTTTTTCACATGCTCAGTACCATACTTCTTATAGAGTAAAACTGCCTGCTATGGTTTGTGCAATCATGAATTGGAGTGAGTGGGGCTCTAAGAAGATACTTGGTCTTTGTAAATTATTTTTCCTGGCTGCCTTTTAATGTATTCCTTTGTTTGTAGCCAGAAGAAATGTATGAGCAAGCTGCTGGAATACAGTGCAGATGTCAACATTTGTAATAATGAAGGCTTGACTGCAGTAAGTGCTATTTATTCTCATGGTGCTCTTAAAATTAATGAAGAACTTGAAGAGTCTCATTTCTTAAGCTTCTGTCTTACATGTAAATAAAAAAAGCCTATTGTGTGTCCAGTGCACTTAAGAATCAAAAGATGTGATCAAAGTACCTAAGTATATGATAGTATTGTTCAAAGCTTCTCTTTGTGAAAATGTTGACAGTAGTACAGTTGGGTTTAAAATCTTATTTATGAAATACTTACATGATTGCTAAAGGAAATATATATGTCATCATTTTGTACTTAGATTCATTGGTTGGCTGTCAATGGACGAACAGAATTGCTTCATGATCTTGTTCAGCATGTCAGTAATGTGGATGTTGAAGATGCAATGGGACAGACAGCCCTTCATGTAGCTTGTCAAAACGGACACAAGACAGTAAGTTTCTAAATTTTATTAACACATTGGATTTGTGAAGAATTGGGTAAAGCCTCAGTGTTGTTGTATGTGGGTTTTTTATAAACTTCAGGCTAGTAGTCATGCACATGATAATGGTTTGAAGTGTGAAGAACTCTGTTGTTTGTCTCAGTATTGACTGCATACACTTCCATGGGAACAACTAATTTATTCTTTTGGAGATGATTGATCTCAGTGTTTATGGGACTGTAAGTGAATTCCTGTATACTATTCAGCTGTTCTGAAGTACTATTATTGCCTTGTTGATTGCAGGTTTTGATGTAATGTTAAACATTTGAAAATGTTCTTCCTTACTTTTTAGAATGTGTGTGATTCATAATTGTACCAGCTATTATGTGCTTTAGAAATCTGAAATGGTGTTAATATACTGTGAATAAAAAATGAGCACAAAGTAGGGTCAGTCAGATATTTAACAAGTAAACAAATTCACATAGACTCTTCTTTTATTGATCTCTGTGAATAATTTTTAGACCTGGCCTTGTGTTAGGGCTGACTATTTGCTTTCAGAGTACAGGTCTGGATGCTTTACTTGAACTGCATTACAGCCATGTAGAGTAGTGATCTTGAATTACACAGCTTGTCTCCAGGACTACTTACTCTTCAAAAGAAGATTATCTTTCTACCCAGATCCTTTCTGTTGTCATTGTCAGAGCTCAACTTTGGAAGACCAAATTCTGAGAAACTGTTATCTATAGACTTGCCTACTTTATGCAACTGGAATACAGCAAAAGTTGTTTGAGAGTCTGCTCAATGTTTTCATATTTTAGAATTTGCTTACTTATTTCTTCTATTCTAGTATGCATTGAAAGCTTCAGCTTGTGATAAGGCTGTTTATGGCTGTCACTAACTTGAGGTTTACTTCTCTGAAAAGTGTCATTTTCCTTTTTAAATGGCTTGTAGTTCCAGGGGTCTTTGGGATTAGCTGAAGTTCAGTAAAAGGCATTGTTATTAAAATGGGAAGTTCAAAGGAAGCTTTGAGCTGACAGCCATGATTTTCCATGTAGTGTTTGGGAATTTTGCTTTTGAGATTTGTTACTGAAAATTAAATATTTCAGTGTAATTAGACACTATATAGTTGCAAGTAGACTTTTCTTTTGCCCTTCTTCTAATGCTGATATTTTCTTCTGTTCTAGACGGTGCAGTGTTTGCTAGACAGTGGTGCAGATATAAACAGGCCGAATGTGTCAGGGGCGACTCCACTCTATTTTGCTTGCAGGTATCTATTCTTAACTTTTGAATACTGTGCTAAAAGTGAAATTGATTCCCCCCCTTCTGCAATAACAATGATTAGAAAGAACAAAATTCAGGAAACATAAAAGCTGACTGGTATTTAATCTTGCCTCATGTTTGAAAGTGACTCATCTAAATACTTATCTTAGTACAGCAGGCTTATATACCTCTTTCTATGTTAAACAGATAGCTGTGCATGTTCTAGCATGAGTCGTAAATCAATGACTGCTGAACTTTTTTTCTGGAAAAATGAGATCTACTAACTTAGATTATTTTGAGTGAACTAAAAATGCAGCCTTTCATAAGGCAAGTCTGACTTCTTTAATGTACATTATGGTATTACAACGTACATGAAATGTGCATATGTGCCTTAAAGTTACAACGTTTAATTGAAATTGTATTATTGCTTTGATCAGTTCTGGTTTTTTCACAGTTTAGTTTTATTTCAAAACTAATCACATATGATAAATGATCTTTTGTTTTAATTGGAACACTTCTGCTATTTGGTAGAACATTTACAATTTTATAATCCCTGTGTTTTGGTTACAGGTTAAATAGTTCACCTATGATTAAATGTTAATATAAACAAAAGGAGAAATGGACTCACCTGGTGGCCTGCCAGGAGTTATGTTGTGGGAGCCCTGGTCTCTGGAGCTAGTGTATGCTGGCTTTTTGGCAGTTGAAAAGAAGGGAAGTGGAGAATGAATAGCTTCTAGTTAATTGAATGCTTTGGTAGTTGATTTAGGGAGGGGTATTGGCATCTGCTTTGAAAGAAGTAAGCAACTTGCCTCAGCTTGGAGGTTTTCCATGAGAAGGGTATGTGTTGCAAGTGTGGTGGTGATGTCCCTTTAGAAATTAACAACTGGAACAGCTGGCAGAGTAGAATGAACAGGGTGCTTAGTGGAAGTCATGTGGCAGCAGTGCCTGGTAATGGCTGGAGAAAGGATATTGGTGCTCAAAGTCTGACTCTGAAACCCCTATTTTTTCAAGGTGTTGGGTTGTGCACTTAGTCTAGAGAATTGCAGTGAAGAGATGCTTCAATTAGGCCATTAGTCTTAGGTCCTTTCTGAGATCTGGTAGCTGACTCTGCATTAGGAGAAAGGGTGGTATGTTAGTTAACCTGTTGGTTTCCTGGGCTGGAAGGACATGAAGAACAACTCAGCTGGGAACTATTGAGAGACCAGTGAAGCTACCTCTTGTCCCTCAGCTGTTAATTGTCACTTTTCCTGTGCCCTTCCTGAACTGTTAGTGCAGGCAGACTTGGCGTGTTCCAGGACAGCAATTACCCATATATATTTATGTAAGGGGTGCACTGCAAACTAGCTTGCAATGGAAAACTTCATTGAAAAACTTTTATCTGTAACCTTCATTGCTATGTCTTTTGTATCAGTTTTTCGTTTCACCTTTTAGATACTTCTGTATTACACTTGTCAGTATATGCACTAAATATCGGCGAAGGCAATAGTCAACTAGTCTTTCAATGTGCTTTTAATGAAGTCAACATTTAATTGCTGGTACCCAATTTCTCATTTTCTTCAGAAGAAAGGATTTTGGAAAGTAGATGCTCTAGGTGTTGAGGGATATAAATAATCTTTGGTCTTACTTTTTTCTAGGCAATGATGGCCTGTTGGAATAGTTGTTTATGAAATTCTTGACTCAAGGAAACATAAGTGTCCTATACAACCTATAAGTAGATGAGTGAGACTGTGAAATAGACTCTGAATGGAAAAGTAAAACTCATCGCACTTCACATTTAAAGGCTAGTCAAAACATTCACATGTATCCGTTAAGAGATTGGAGCCAAGAGTGATGTATTAAACTCTTGTGCAAAAAAGGATGTTTTATTACTAAAAAAACCCCACCTTGCTAATGTTTTACTGATGATTAAAACACAATTAGATTACTTTTTACCCAAATCTGGTAGCAGTGAGAAAAGAACTCAGTGAAGAGAAAACTTTCTCTGTGAAGTATATTAAGGTGTAAATTGAGAAAGAGCTCTTTTTTTTTTTCAGGAAATGCAGCTCGTACATATTTATGAGGCTAGGCTAAGATGAATCATTTCTGAAGGATGAGGGTGACTCTGGCTTGATAAATGGCCCATACCTAATTTTGCACTGTACTTCTGCACTGGCCTTGAAAGGTAGTAGAAGAATATAAGTGGCATTATCTTCCATCCTGTGTTTCTGCTTGGTTTCATAGCACGACTATTTGTTTTCTCCTAGCTTATGTTGGTTTTGTTTGTTAGATGCAATAAAGTCTGATTTATCACTCATAGTAGAGCATAAGTGCTGCATTAACTCTTTCTTCTCTTCTTTTGAATAGCCATGGTCAGAGAGACACTGCACAAATTCTTTTGATGAGAGGAGCCAAATATTTACCAGACAAAAATGGTATTACTCCACTGGATCTCTGTGTACAGGTATTTCACTTTTTCTGTGAACTTCTGTCACTTACACTCATCAGGCAGCACTGTAGTATCCTTTTTATTTTTAAGGCCTATGAAAGATGGTAGTCCTTTGGCAAAACAGAAGTGCAAAAATAATTGTTTTGCAATTAAACTGATCCTACAGGCAGGTTCCAATTTATATCCTTTGCAAAAGTCTTTAACATCTTTAAAGACCTTGCAAGATTGGAGCTCATGAGAAACAAAGAATTTGCAGAACTCCATTTGAATAGAAAGTTTGGGAAACCTTGGTATAATGGCAACAGACTCTGTTTAGGTGCTTGACTGTTAACAACTAAGAGTTAAAGGCATGCAGAAAGGAGTGGTTTTTTGTTTTTTTTTTTTTTTTTTTTTTTTTTTTTAATCTCAACTAATAGATTCTCTTTTCAAAAACTTACATGGTGCTAACTCTGCTACTTTTCAAGGGTATTCCAAATACTGTATCTGGATGAGGGGAAAAAAAGTCTTAAGCATTTTCAACTATTGTGCAAAACAGTCTTTCTTGTTTGATACCAAATATTGTTTGTACAGCTTGCTGGGTTGTCTTGTCTTGATTTGTGAACAGCTACACATATTTCTGTGGATTAATTTAAGGTCAGTGTGTAAATAACACGCAATGAATGAATGGAAGCTTTTGAACCTTTGCAGACTAGAAAACTGTGAACTGGAGGCTAAAAAAAAAAAAAATCACTTAGTGGACATCACATTACCTTGGTGCATGTCATGAGTCTCTGAGGATAAAGCTGAAATGTTGAAATCTTTTGCTGTACTAGCAGATTATTTTAATCTCAAGTTACTTAATTTCTGAAGATTCCTCATGTGCCTGAGGCCTCCAGGTGAAGCAGCCGTGTGTATGTGGTAGAAACTGCTGTCTCTGGTACCTGTGGGATATTTTTGGAATGTTTAACTCTGAAAGATTTATTTCATAGACTATCTGTGGAAGGTCCTGATCAAGTTAGGTTACTTACAGCATTTCTTTTCACATAGAAGAAATCCTAACAAGTACTCAGCTCTGGTTGCTCAGATGTGCCAGATCACTATGCTGCCTCAGTACTGACTCAACTGTGAAGCTCAGAGTTAGACTTTTATTCTTTATTATAGCAAAGTGGTTCAACATTACCATAAAACCACACGAAGTCTAGTCAGTTTTGAGGCTTTCTGCAGC
The DNA here is from genome assembly GCF_000687185.1 of Egretta garzetta. Lineage (NCBI taxonomy): Eukaryota > Metazoa > Chordata > Aves > Pelecaniformes > Ardeidae > Egretta > Egretta garzetta. The sequence goes on from NW_009258268.1 coordinate 1,722,133, forward strand.
CACAGACCTGTAAGACTGTATACCAGTGTGTACTTAATGGTACTATCCTTAGTTGTTATGATTAGTGTTTTGTATGTCTGTTTCAGTCTCTGGTCTTACAGTTCCTAGGGCACCGCTTTGTACATGGAAATTCTGTCAACTCTTTTTAGGTGTGAGTAGTGACACCTAGTGTTTGCCGTTTTGTAGTGAAAATCTTACTGTGTTCGAGATCATCTAGTTTACAAGTTCATGATACTAAGTAAAACAGGAGAAAACAAAATACTTTCTTTCCTTTTACATCAAGGATTTTATTCTTTGCTTACAGGTTTGCATTTCAGAGTAGGTAGATGTTTTTAGAAGACTGAAATAATAGATTCATATACTTCATGCCAACATGGTATTACCTTGATTTTGAAGAGCTGCCTTTAATTGTCTTGTGGATTCTGGGTGGTTTTAATTTAGTATTTAATTTCTTGGCACCAGGAGCAATTAAATGAATCTGTTTAATAAATCTGTTATCACGGAAGCTAGTTATAAACTGTCATGCAAAGAGAAGGAGCCTCTGAAGTTGCAGTGTTTAATACATTATGTGGACATCTTTCCAGTGTAGAATTTGATGTGTATTCAGGTGTTAAGTGCCTGCTTAAAAATGCAGCTGTGTTAAATAAGAGTTGATACCAGTAAACCATGAATTCAAGTTCTGTCCTTTCCAAAAAAAACATTTTTCTCAAAAGGTTGTGAAGTTAGTCTGAGCTGTTGGTCTAAGGCACAAGTGGAATCATACTTATATATTGATTTTAAAGTTAAGCAACCGTTTTATGGGTTTATCCTGTTTCTTCCTTTAACAAGTCAGATTTGTGCTTTATGAACCTTTAGGAAAATACTTGTTTTGAAGGCTTGGATTCTGGGTTTAGTTAGGTAGATGTGTATCATCCATCAGCAATGCAAAGAGAAGCTAAATATTGCACTGTTTTTAATCTCTGGTAGATTGTTAGGTGAAGTGTTGTTCAAATGTAACTTTGGCTTTCTAAGTAGGAAAGCGTTTCAAAAAACAGAAGAAAGGGAGTGGATATATGTGAGCTGCTATACTGAAAGAATTTGATTCCTTCTTCTCCCGAAAGTTTTGTAGTATCTGACTTTGATACATTATTGAATTTCAGTTTATTTTAGGATTGGATTTCTCCATTCAGCATTAAAAAAAAAAAAATTGTAATCCTCAATAGGTTTTAATGCCTATGATAGTATAAACCCCAATTCTAATGTTTCTTTTAATTAAAATGGTTTTTGAACTATTGCTTTTTAGGGTGGTTATGGAGAGACTTGTGAAGTCTTAATACAATACCATCCTCGACTTTTCCAGACAATAATTCAAATGACACAGAATGAAGATCTACGGGAAAACATGGTAATACGTTATTATATGTTTTACAGTTACTGATCTGTGTTGTGGAGATCCGACTGCTTAATATGTGCAGTTGACTGTCGATGCCACAATAGTTGACTACTATGTACTTTTCCTTCCTCCACGGGAAGTGTACAGTCTTCACATAGTTTTTAACACAAGAATTTGGGATTAAATGCAGGATCTATTTTAATTTGGTGTTCTCACCTTGCATATTTGGCAAAGTGATCTAGCCAGCGTAAGAATTGAAAGAGCAGGCTTGTTGCAAGCATCAATACAGAACTGCTGGTAGAGCATTCTATATATACAATTACTTTGAGTAATGGGGCCTATTTTCCTTCATTTAGTGGTTATCTGTAGATATCCATTCTAGGATGTGTCTCGAGGCTTGAATCATCTAGAATGAACTTGAACATTTGGAGTATGAACACTCATCTGTATGAAGTTGCCTTGCACAATTGGAGTGTAAAAGATTGCAGCCACAATGTTATTTGGTTATTACTGCTGTAGATGAATCTGTTCTGTTCCTTTTTTAGTGGTTCTTCTATACCTTGTTTCTTTTATTCTTGTTGGGTAGTGCAATCTAAAGCAAAGAAAAAGCAAGGAAGATAACTTTTGTTCCTTCATTGTGTAGGGGGAAGGAAGCATGGGCTGCTTTTTTTCCCCTTCCAAATCTAGCTTGTTGTGGGTTTTTAATATATCGTTTGCTTGAAAATAGCTGCAAACAAGTTTACAGACTGTAAATAAAAAAAAAAAAAGAAGAAAGAATAGATTCAGTAAGGTATTGGCTACCACTTCAATGAACTTGGCTTGCTAGATTTTTGAAGTTTTTATTCTCTGTGATCCCCTTACTTCCACTAGAAGACTGGGGATTTATAAGATATATAGAAACAGTGTTTAAATTTCTGAGACAGAGTTGAGTTTTACACAGTAAAATGACAGAGAGGTGAGAATTCTCAAAGTGCATGTTAGAAGCATGATGAGATGGTGTAGGTGATTTCAAATAAGAGCCAGTTAAAGAACTAAAACCACGGAATGAAAATAACTTTCTACACAAAGGTAAATGGAAAAGCATATTATTGTATATTGAAAAAGTGAAGAGAGTAAGCGAGAAAAATGAATGTTTCGTCTGTCTGAGTAACAGTGGAAGTGTGTGCAAAAACAAGATCTCAATGAGAGGGTATGCAAAATATATTGGATAATACATGGTATTGTTATGCTTCATTGCCAAAATGGAAGCATATTTTAAGTGTGGTTTTCTATGGCCAAGTCTGGGCTGTTCTGCCCAAAGTCTTGCATAATGACTGGTTCATATTATCTGAAAGTGATGATATGAAGAGACTTGGATGTATGTTAGGAGTCAGGACTCTCATTTTAAATGTTCTTGACAAACTGGAAAAATGATCAACAGACTGTCAGGAGAAGGATATTCCCTTTAGCCATTTGTAGCTAGAGGTTCAGCTGAACCTTGAGAAAAACTTTCACATAGTCAAGGACAGTGAAGTATTAGGAGAGATCAGTTAGTGAAAATGCAGGGCTTCCAGGGTAGAAGACATCTGAAAACCTGGCAGGTGAATTAGGCAAGCCAGTTTGGATCACAGATACAAGTGCTCCTGCCTTGGGGTAGAGTGTTGGACTAGCTGATCTTTAAGAGATTCCTTTTCATTCCACCTTTCCGTAGGAGAAGGTGAGAATGATTACTGAACTTTCTGAAAATGAGAGAGAAAGGAGTAAATGAGGATACAATAAGAATGCATGAAGAGCAGTGCCACTGAAGAGTGAGTTTATCTGTAGCAAAATGTGTAGGGTAGAGAAAAGTGGAGAACAAAGGGGCTGAAGACAGGGCAGTGTCTGGGCATTTGCAACATCTAGTCTTTGTGAGTCAAGTGATGGTATTAGCAAGAAAAAGGACAATTTTGAGAAGAGGGTAATCATAATTATTGATTAGCAGGGTGTGACTTCTTATCCAAGGAAGGACATTCAGTATCTTGGGCAAAAATGAAGGTAGTGAGAGCAAAGTCTAGGATCCAAGGTTCATTTACACTGTGTCATAAACTGAGGAGTGAACTGGGAGGACAGGTAAATTATGAATTAAACTAAAAATATGCTCTTAGCTTTCAGAAGTTGAAAGTGTATCTCGCTATTTTTTCAGATGAAAATAAGTTGTTCTTATGAATTAACAATACATGCTTAAGGATTCAGCATTCATAGCATTCTATAGTAGTATATATCCTGTAGTACATACATTGACACTAGAACGTATACCTTTTCAGTAATATTTGTAAATTATAATGAAATGTTAACTGAGTTTAGAGCAGACATTGGACAATATAGACATACATTAATATTGCTAGATATTAATGCTTGGGTGTTGATGTTCTAAATTAAATGTTGATCTGATGCTTCTTGACACTATGCAATTTATTTTGTTTTAATGTATTAGTTGCGGCAAGTTCTGGAACATTTGTCTCAGCAGAGTGAAAGCCAGTATCTTAAAATCCTAACAAGTCTTGCTGAAGTTGCTACAACAAATGGTCACAAACTGCTTAGGTAAGTGTGAGAGGATCATAAGTAGGTGCTGGTAGTTAGTGGCACTTAGTAGTTTTAATAATCTAAATTATCTGATGCTGGGCACATGCTGGAGTAGATGGATCTTAAATGTGAATCTGTATGACAGTGCCTGTTTAGATCACTGTCTTCATGAGGACTTCAGGAGAGAAAATTGGTGTCCTTGTATAGCTGCTGGTGCCTAGAAGCTTGAGTGTCAGAGAAGTGTATTTTTTGTTTGATTAATTTGACTGCATCAGCTCTAGGGAGGGAAGCTTTTTAGCCAACTATCAATCATTCCTTTTTTCCTCTTTTCTTCTCTTCCACATGTTTACTTTTCTGCATGCTTTCTTAGTATGTTTGAAGAGAGTTTTGTTACTGCAGACACTTGTCTCGTGGTTGTTGGCTCTGATTGCCTTCCATGGCTACTAATTCTATGAGACCAAAAATTTCATCTACTGGTGTGCTGTCTCAGCATCGCAAGAAGTGGTTACTTGGGAAAACACACAAAACGGGCAAGAGTGTTTTCCTAGTTTATGGCATCTGTTTGACAGAGTTTGTGCAAAACGCCTCGTCTGTAATCTGTTGGAACACCAGTAACATTTTACTGTTTTCAAAAGCTAGCAGAATTTGCTCAAACCTTTACGTTTTACTTGAAGCAAAGAAAAATATTTACTGAAAGAGGTCAAGAGCCTGAAAGCATGAATGGAAGTTCCTTACTAACATGTTCTGGATAGCTTTTTGGAAAAGAGATATTTAAGAGTGTTACGTAACTGGAGAGGCCTGTCAGCATAGCTGTAGAGGAATAAGACTTGGAATGCTTCTTTTCAACTGAGGCCGGGGCACGAGGAGCCTATCAGTTAGATGGAGACTAAATAATGTTTTGTTAGCTCTAGGTGCTTTTTTCTTCCCCATCAGTCATGTTAAATTTGGATGGAACTTGTAGATAGCAGGTCAGAACTCCTAGATAATGCTAGGAAATTCATGACATCATTAATCACAGTCTTGTTCCAATGGGTGTTTGCCTTGATGAATGAGCATAAGACTTAAACTCCTCAAACGTTTGGGGTTAAAGTGCATAGACATATTAATGACATTTTGTTGCTGCAGAGATAACTTTTTGAGGAACTTTAGCTGTTGTTGGGCTTCAGTGTGTAATCAGCTTAACTTGTACCACGTTCCTTTTGTCTCCGGACTTCATTAGAGCCCATGAATCTCCCCCAAATAAACTGTGATAAAGTGTAAAACCATTTTGCATGAAAGGGTTTCAAACTTGCTTTGTATGGGGACATTATCAGAAGTCATGGTAGCTGGATTAGATCATATGAAGCAGCATTTGTTTCTATTTCAGTATCTTCAGAGATAAATTAAACAGACTGTGTGTTTAGATTTGATTTATTACTGTTATTGCTCCTCTGTATTGAGCAGCACTCCTCAGTATGACTGTAGAAACAGTATCTATGTGCCTCTACTGTCTCTGAACTTGAGCCAGTATGTACTCTTGCTGCATGTGGGTTGACTAGCAGAGGCTGAAGAAGAGTCAGAAGCTTTGCATTGCTTTGGATGAGCAGGCATTTCCTGAGATGCCTGTACTTAAGGTGCCCTGTGGACTCCTACTGGCCCACTTCTCTTTAGAGAATCCAGTGAGGATGAAGGTAGTACTTGGTGAATATGAACCCTCTGAGCTTGGGCCTATTTTCTCTCCCTCCTCCTTCCAACAAATAGCGTGTAAAATGCACTCTGTACATGAAAACCTCCAATAGTGGTACTCTTGCGTGGCTGAACCATGCCTGAGGACTTCTGCCGTGAATACCAGAAAGGAGCCTGTTCAGTTAGCATTACCTCCATCACATATTTCCTCCTTCCAAGAAATAATTGTAGTGTAGTGTGATTTGGTCTTGCTGGTGCAGATTGGGCCTAGCTGAATGTTTACAAACATGCTAGTAAAAGCTTCAGTAAACTATTAAAAGCACTTTAAGGTTTTCTTGTATATGTTGGTTCTCTACTGGAGACAAGGAGATTTGAACTGAAATTTCACCAGGAAAACCCTGCTGCTGAGGGGTGATAAACCTCAATCAAAATGGTTTGGGGGTTTTTTGGTTTGTTTTTTTCAGTACTTGTTAGCTTCTTAGATCCTAGAATTCATAGATTCTTTTGGTACATAAGCAAAGATTTTTACAAATACTAATTTGTGTCTGTGACCAGAGCTTCTAGTAATACAATTACAGCCTGCTAGTCAGGGACATTTCTTTACCTGGTTAAAAACTTTACGTTCCTACTGTTGCACTGTTTACTCTTTGTGTTCTGTTCTTATCTCAATTTACTGAAAACTTCTCTGGTTAAAGTCTACATTGTGACAAGAAAGTCATACTTTCTGTATCAGTTTGGTAAAATTCTTAGTAAGTAGCTTTTTAAAACTAAAACCTCGCTGGCAGTCACTAAAATGCAGTGCTGAAAACAAGTAAGTTCTTTTGCATTTACCCATGCCATATGGAGAGAGGTCATGATAAAGGTACTGTGATGTTACAACTAGCTGTGTTTCAGATTTGTCAATTAACAGATTATTAATTGCATCAGAGGTTTACAGCATCCTCTAAGATGTCAGTTTTCTGGTGTATACTGATCTTGTAGTTAGAAAGCATGCTTTTAAGTTGCAAGTACTTTAAGGATAGAATCCATATGTGCTCACTTTATATAATATTTATAAGTGAGTAGAGTTCAGTAGAAAAAGTTCTAATTTCTTGCAGTTTTTGTTACGTGTTCAAGACAAGTATTCTTACTACTTGGGATTTAAGGAAAGAAAACCAAGTTGACTTTGGTGGAGAATGTTCTGCTTGTGCATGGACTCATTAATATCTCCTATTCTACACTGTATTGGTACAGAGTTCAGTGTTGGCCAGTTCAGCTAAGAAGACATAAACCTTTTAACTTATTTATTAGATAAATAAATAACATAGTGGTGCTTTTGTGTAGTATCTTCTAGATGATGTTTCTCTTGAGTAGAAATAGTGGCATCTTTACCATCCTGATCCCTTGTCTGATTGAGGTAGTTAATGGGTGTTTAGGGTAATAGCTAGGTGAGGGTGGGTTGTGGCAGCATATCTGATTATCAGTATGCTTTTACTATTGGATGCTATCTTTTCTGGATTGAAAAACATTTTCATCTGGATATCCCAATTTGTTTCATACATGAAGATGCTTACTATAGTAAGTTGAATTTCTTACCAGCGGTTCATGAGAAGTGTACATGTGCGTTAAAAAAAAAAAAAGTCTTTTGCAAGGTCTGGAATTTGCTGTTCTTATTTCACTTTAGTTAAAATTATGAGTACATGTTGGTAAAATTATAGTGTTTATATTTGACTTGAGGCAGGAAATGAAAGTTAAAATTCACAAGGGTTTAAAGATTAGGGTTTTTTCAGCATGTGTGTCAGACCTTATCATCAGATTGCTTACTCCTTAATATACTGAATTGTTTAATCTAGGAAAAGAAACTTAAATATTCCATTTTTTCCCCCAGCTTGTCAAGTAATTATGAAGCTCAAATGAAGAGTCTCTTAAGGATCGTGAGGATATTTTGCCATGTCTTTCGCATTGGCCCATCCTCTCCCAGTAATGGAAATGACATGGGCTACAATGGAAATAAAACTCCAAGAAGTCAGGTGTTCAAGGTCAGAAAAGTATATGATGTTGTTAGGAAGATAGACGTTAAAGAGATGAATTTCACAAAGCATGCATTCATTAATCAGACATCTCATGAACAGGAAGTAAGTTTGGTTGATGTCCCTATCCTTTCTTAAGTTAAGCCTACCTCTTTCCTTCTCCTTATTTTTTTTTTTTCCCACTGGATTAATTTAACCACTGATGCACATCTCATCTTATGATTTCTGTTCATTTCTCATTTAATATACTGTTTATTAGACGTTGAAAGTTTTGTTACCCAGCTGATTTTGGTAAACTTTGTTTTTATTTCTATTATGTTATTTAAGAGTGTAGTAATCTCAAAATGTGGTAATATTAGTATAATAGATTTATATTAATGTAATTTCAAAATTATATTTGGAGATTCATTGGAGGTTCTGATAATTCAGTATTTATCCAGCTTCACAAGATGAATGAAAATAATTGAATTCTTAATCTGTTCATTGTTTTCACTGTGACCATGAAGTTTTCTCTCAAGCTGTTCCTGAATTTTATTATTACATGCTTTGAAACATACCAGCTTACTACTGCCCTCACAAGGTTATTGGTTTGTAACTGTTTTCAAACACTTGCTTTAGGTACTTGCCTGTGTAGAAAATCATAGCTTGCCTTTCTGTAAAGAAATCCTGGTTTCCTGCATGTCACTCAGTCTGCATTGGGTATATGACTGACAATATATGACACATATTCAGAGCACCTAAATAATAAGAACTGAAGGGTAGTGTCTTTTTTTTTTTTCCCCATCTTCCTCCATGCTCTTACATGGCAAGTTAATATCACCAAATTTTTTTATTGCCAATGGTTACATGAGAATTTTCCTTAACCTTCACATTTCTTCCAGAGCGTTGTGAAAACGGTATTTTAAAATTACTGCATTTATTTGATGATAGGTGTTCATCAGGAGACTTGGAATGACTTTTAAGACAGAGCTATATTGATAAGGTTATGAAAGATGATACTCTTGATTCCAGCTATATTTATTAAGTAGCTCAGGTTTTGTTTAAATTTTGTCTTGGAAAGAAGGAAAACATTAGACTGTTTAAAAAACAAGCACAAATATTTATTTTTCTGATAGCAAAATAGTTTTAATAACAAATTGATTATATAATAAATATAAAATTAGTGGCTGAGTGTGAAAAATACTGTGTGCAAAATGTAATGCAATGTACAGTATGCAATGTAATAATTGTCCTTTAGAGTTGTTCACTAAAATATGTTGAGCTAAATTGGCACATTGTGAGTTTAACCAGATTTCCATTTTAAAAAAACAAAAGCCCTACCCAAATCCCAGGAATAATTTTATTAAAGACAGTGTTTTCTAACAGTTTTAATGAAAATTGGTTTAAATATACCAGATTAAATAACAAGCAGACGTTAAACACACTTAATACAGGAACTATCTGCAGTGAGGTATTCTGTTACCTTTCTGTGTAGATATTTTGCTACCTCTTCAAGGTTTTAGGAGTAGCTGACCTCATCTCCTTGTATTTTATGTTTGTTCATAGTCCAAAAAGGAAAAAGGTTTCATGCTTTTGAGTTTCAGAATGCACTATAAAACAAACAAAAATGTTCAATTGCAGTTTGCAAAGGAAATTGTATTTCAGCTGAATCACCTGTGTGCCCAAACTACGTGTATGATGAAAGAATTGTTTCCCGTTTTAGTATGGAATTAAGTCTTGTGCAGTAGACTTACATTACACAACTGGCATGGTTGTCCCAGAAAATATCAGTTATTCTTAATTGTGTAAAAACAACATTTATGTTCTTTAATGGATGAGCAAAGTATATACTGCTGTTGCATTAGCTAACAAAACAAAAATTTGAGGATGATTTAAAAATTATTATTGCTATTACTTGAAATTATTTATTTTAGAAGTGTTAAAACTGAGGGAGCCCTTCATTAGAGCCAGTGTTGTCTCTGTGATATTTTTAAGGTTGATTTAAATTTCAATCTCAAAAATACAAAACTGCTGATGAGAACTTATTCTTGTCTGGAAATGGGGCACACAGGTCTGGCAACGCTAAATTAATCTTCAGTTGTGATTGGATTAGTCTGTTCTTCCCCAAATTTACAGTATCTGGGTAGTGGGAGATTAGACATAGTGCTGAGTCAATTGAGTGACTGCCTGTTCTCTCTTATTCCTACCTTCCCTTTCCTTTTTCTTTTTTGTCCTTTCCTTGAAAATGTGGTTGTGATGATCCCCTTCACCTTTTGGGAGAAGGGAGAAAAGCCCACTATATCTCTAGATTATTACAATAATTTGGAGGCTACTTGGAGACCTGTATGTCTCTATTGGTACCAGTACTTGCATGCGGGACATGCAGGTCAGTGACAAAGAACTCCTTTTCTGGTTTTTGTTTTATTTGAGTTTTCTTGAATGTAGGCTGTTTAGCTGTTTAGTACAGACTATTAAGGAAACGACAGAGGTTGCTGCTCCAAACTGGGAGTTAAATCTGTATTAAAAATGTCAATATGGAACTTAAAGATTTTAAATTGGAGATCAGTATTGAAAATTTTACAGGAAAGTAGCTTTAAATTGGAATTTGCTGCTGATCTTAAAATTCAGTTGTGCAGATAAATGTAGATAATTTGAATTTTGATACAGGGTTTTTTAATGAAAAATAAGTCTCTCAGACTGCTGATTCACATCCCATGTAAGGTCTTGAGTACTTTCCAGAGCAGGAGAAAATGACACAGATCACCACCAGCTTCTCTGAATGCTGTTTATTTGAGTGAGTGAAGACTTCTAGATACTGTCTTTACTATACAGGAAGCTAGTCTGTTGTTCAATACTGTCTTCTTTCAAGAATGGACCTAGAAACTTTTGTCTGGGCAGGATTGAGGGTAGCAGCAGCAGGAGTTCCGTCTTGTAGTACCCTTGTGGGATATGTGGAGGAACATTATCAGGCCTTATTGCATGGTCTAAGGGTTTGTTTCCTTTCCTTCTGAATGCACCCCTGTTGGGTCCAAATAGATCTGTACCTGATGACCTTTAAAGATGTACTTCATAAGTCCTTTTAAAAAGCTGGTGCAAAACTATATTTTATCCAGTATAAGAAATGAAGAAAAATTTTCTTCTGACTTTTTTTTAAATTAATAATGTGTTAAGGTTTTCAGTATTAGTACACTGATTATACATATTTTGAAGAGCTGACACTAATCTAGCTTGGAAGGGATTGAAAATGTGAGTATATCTTCATCTGAGGCTATTGAGGAATGTTTCTGCTTGACAAGGACAAGAAAATCACAGGGTCATCTTTGCTTTACTGAAGTTCCTTGTATGTAATACATTACAGGCCTGGTCAATTCAGGCCTATGCACATACTTTAAAATGGAAACACTAGCTAATCAAGACACACTCTTGTACTGATGTAAGAAAATAGTAATTGAATTTACATACCCAGTCTTGAAACAAACTACTGCTAGCTAAAATGAGATCTTCCAGTGAGAAACTTTATGAACAGTAATTTTGACCAGGTTTACATTCATTACTTTCTCATGTATTGCTCTTCCAATTGCTGTTCAGTATGATCACATATTAGGGAAACTTGCAGCAAAATCTCCCTGTCTAGTTGAACAAAGTTGGGAAGCCCATAACTTTTCCCCTCATTTCAGATACTATTCTTTTCTGGAATTGAATTGACTTCTCTGCTGTGACTCAGTCACTTAATGAATTAGTGATCTCCTGCTCCCTGTGTCTTAAAAGACTATCTGTCACCCAGAAAAAGATTTTGCTCCAATGTCCCAGCTTGAATATGAGTTTGATTTCTAGTGTCTTGCTTTCTAGATGGATAAAGAGGAAGGCACTGCATGGCTAAATTCTTGCATTTGAGAGATGAGGTGTGTAGCTGTCAGACTCAGATGTATAACTCCAAAGAAACTTTCCTGGAATGTGAGATATGAAAACTAAAGGTTGAGTAGAGGTTTGTGTTTAACATGCGGTTCATGGTAAGAATCGACTGAAGAATGCTGACTTGTAGTTTTGAAAAAATGTGCAAATGATTTGATTGAATATGTCCATATTACACTTGAAAAGGTCTGATCATGAATGCTAACATAAAATGCTGACACCCATGGATATGGAGGAGTGGGCAATATTTAGAGGATTGCTTTACATCCTGAAGTTAGACTAGAAAAAAAGAAAGTGAAATGCTGAAGTCACTCTGCTTGACTACACTTCTGAATGCATTTGTGATCAGAATCTGAAAAACTAGCTTTGGAAGAACAAATCAGTTGCAAGAGTTCTGAAAGGCATGCTAAGTCTGCGGGAAAGAAAAGGTAAAACACAAGATATCAGTGGAAAAATGGTGTCTAGCAAGCTAAGCATCGAAAAGTTTGGGAGAAGAAAACTACATTTTAGTATTCTAGTAAATAACTACCTAGTTTCTTGTGAGTTCCATGTTAAGAACACAGCTGTATTTTAATTCTTCCATATATTCAATGAATCCTATTTTTCATCAGAAAGTTTTTCTACATTATGTTTTGTGGTGAAGGTCTGCCAGGTAGGTCTTGGAAAGAAGCTAACCTGATCCTATATGCAGACATTTATGTAGAAAATGGTACCTACACTGCAGGTATTCAGATCACCATCTAGAGAAATGTGTGGTCACTAGGAGTACAAGGATTAAGTGGGCATCATACCGTATGTTGAGCAAAGCCTACCAGTCTTAGAGATTGGGCAGGTTCTCCCCAAACTTCTTATTGGGGAAAAAATGGAAGCATAATGGTAAATTTGTTAATGGTAAATTTCAAGAGAATTTTTTAATACACAGCTTTTATGAGAAGTAATTAATTGTGTATTGAGAGCATGTTGCTATTGGGTGTACTGACAGTGCTCCAGATTGTGTAGACTTCTGGTACGGTGTGCTGCGAATAGCTCTTAATCTTTAAAGGCAACTTTAGAAGATGAGACCATAATTTTCAGTATCTGCTAAGTCTTTGAATGCTGTAATTGGTGAAAAGTGTTGATGCAACAGTAATATATGGAGAAAGGAGTGCATTTAGAATTTTGATCTCGCTTTTGGAATGCTATGAAAGACTTGAGTCAGAATTGCCTCCCTGTAAGATACACATCCCTGTGTTCACTAGGCTGTATGCTTGCAAAAAATCCCCTTAAACACCATGAAAGGACAGCACAGTCAGCCCTCATGTTGTTTTGAAATGTTCTTGAGAAAGCTGCAGGTCTCTCAGCCCTTTCTGTCCTCTGTAGTATGCCTGCACCTCAGACCAAATGTGTAATGGTGGAATTGTACCAGATTTCAGTTACATTGGTTTTAAGCTGGTGGTAGTGAATAAAGAATGACTTTGTTAAAATCAAGCAAGATTTTATAGCTTTAAAAATTGATATGTGATTCTACTGATACTTGTTTCTATTTCACAAAGCTAGGTATTAGTGACCCTTACTCTTAAGACATCTGAGATGCTGCCCAAAGTGAGCTGTATGAGCTCATGCTATGCAGAAAGCACATCTATACATATGTGCATGAGTCTGAATCTCAGTGGCATTGTCTGGGGTTTGCTTCTTGTACCTGGTAGAAGGAGCTTCTTTGATCAGGTCCTTAACAAAACCTGACACACACTTATTCTGGAAACTCAACATGTGTATTACTGTGTCTCTGCTTGGCTGCAGCAGTTGGGCAGTAGGGTGCTGTGTAACAACTGTCAGGCCAAACTCTGCCAAATAGTTCAGTGTTTCACCCTTTCTAAATTATTTCATTTTTATTCCATCTGCTGCTTGATTGTTTTTCTTCTCTGTGAAATTTTCTTTGTGCTCTGTGGCTACAAGTACAGAATTTTTTGAGTGTTTGACTCTTATCTCTAACATGACTTCTGAAAGATCTCTTAAAGCTTTTAACTGTGCATAATATTTATTTGCCTTAAGAGGATTATCACATCATTAATATTATCTAATGTCAACATGTTCCTTTTTTGTCTGTTTTTGCATGTGTTTATTGCAGCCACTGGAGCTGCTCTGGCATTCTCTAGATGAATGGCTCGTTCTTATAGCCACGGAGCTGATGAAAAACAAAAGGGACTCTGCCAACATTACTTCCATTTTACTGAAGCAAAAAGGACCAGATCACCAGGATGCTACTCCTACGCCTGCCTTTGCTGCTGCAGGAACTGAGGGCAGAAAAGAGCTATCCACTGACGATGGCGAACTGAAAGCATATGATGTTGCTGGGAAGCAGGAAGCTTGTGCTGATTGCCAGGATGTTATCTCCATGACAGCAAACAGGCTAAGTGCTGTCATTCAAGCCTTTTATATGTGCTGCTCCTGTCAGATGCCTCAGGGGTAAGGAGAGGATCCTGTTTGTTACGTTTCAGTAACAAACCATGTTACCATTTTAAAATCATATATGCTTTCTTGGAAGAATGTTGGTGCTAACCAGAGGATTTTAGAGATAGTCAGGGGTATTCTTTTTAATGCTTTCACTAGTTCAATTATTTGAATATTTTTTTGTTTTTGGCTTTAATGGCACCAGACAGCACAGCAAATTTCAAATTTTCCATAGTGCTGCTACCTATGAATGTAGTTGTGTTGGCGTAGATTTCGTATTGAATGTCTAATGGCTCTTTTTAGTTGTGTGGGATGCTTGCAGGAAATGTAATTCTGATCTCTTGAAACTTGGTTGTTTCTGCTGTTGGTTCTTAATGTGAAATTATCCCTAAATTTAATGTGATTATCAAACAACAGCTATGAGCTCAGAAAAAAAGTCCGCTATCTTTGTGTATGACAGCTGGGGCAAAACTTGTTTGGCTATACTGCAGAAGTTTATAACAAGGAGAGTTCAATCTCAAAGTAACACTCACTTGGAATCCTGTCCTGGGTTGGCAAACACAGTTTTGTGTGGAACAGGCACTACAACTTAGGTAAATTTGTATCATCAGTGTCTGGTTTAAAAAGAAAAAAAAGCGTGTCCAACTGTAACTGAGGTTTTAGTCTGTCCAAGATTGTTATGGATTGTATTTGTGAACTTGCAAGGAAAGGATCCTTCGACCTTCTTGAGTGGAGGATTAGGCAAGTATGACGGTATTGCAAGCTCCCTGAGGAATCTGGAAGCAAGATATCCACTACATGACAACTCTTGGTTATTCCTAGTGACTGGAAGGGTTTTTCTTTCTCTGCCAAATGTAGTGGAATAAAAGCTTCCAATTCAGCTGGTAGTTTTTCTGGGCACACTCTATGGACAGTCTGAAAGATGATCAGGGGATCAGCATGTTCTGCAAGCACCTCAGTACTTTCCCTTTTAATTTTACTCCACCTTGAAAAAGGAACCGCTGGTTAGCCATTTCTCTTGAAATCTCCGTCAAACCTTGCTAAGATGAAATGCCAGTAAAGTATTATTTACAGCAGCCAAATGAGAAGCAAACGTTTGTAGAAGTGATGAAATACATTTCCCCCCACCAGTTAATCTCTTTATACCAAAATTCAGTTGGAGAGGTGACTGTCTCCCTGTGTCCAGGTGACTTGCTTATGGGCCTTGCCCAATGGGTCTGTGCCTATGCATAATTTACACTTCAGGTTAGGGAGGACTCCTGTGGATACTGCATAACTTTAATTGAGAGTTATCATAGAAGCCAGAAGAGTAAGAGCCAGTGACAACTGGGAGAACTCCCTGGGATGCAGAAAAGTAAGGCAGAGCACACCTGAATTCTGTGTTCTTTTGGGCTTTTCAGACTGCATAGAGAAGTGCAAAGATCTGAGACTTACTCTGTTTTACTGAAGTTTTCATATTAGTAGAAGTAAATGGCATAATGATGTAACTCATTACTGCTGCCATCTTCAAATAACATTTGAAATTATAAAAAATGACATTTCCAGACAAAATAATTTAAAATGGCTCTAATTTTAGATTTGTCTGTCTTTGTTTAATGGAGAAGAGTAAACAGAGCTCATAGTTTTCCATTATTCCTAATATTCATACAATAAAGTTGGCATTTCATGCTTAAATGGAAAATTAGCTGGTTAACATTTGAAATATTGAGGTTATTTTCTTTTACTTGCCATGATTGCTTTTCTTCTGCAAATGCTGGTATTGAATCTAGGCATTCTTTGTTAATAAACTGAAATACAATGTTCCAAGTTTTCATTATCAAAACTGATGAGTGTATGCTAAGTTTTTTTCCCTTCTCTGTGTGTTGCATGTTACAGCTTGTGTGGCAATTTACAGGTAGATAGTGTTAATTTCCCTTTAGGGAAGAATATTCTAGTTGTTTAATACTTTCAGATAATCTCTCAGACCAGAAGTGTGTTTAAAATGTTCGTATTTGGTACCTGGAAGATTTTATTTGCTTATTTGTTTGTGGAAGAGGGGAAGGATATCGTGGATTTATTTCTTCAAAACAGAGTAAGGGAGAGAAGGGAAATAGCTCAGTTTTACATAAAATGAGCAGCTCTTGTCTGAACTGGTGTGGGAAACAGCAACAGTTCTAGAATTGTTATCCTGGACTTTAAAGTACTATTTTTCACAACCTTGCAAGGCACTTGATGAGAGGGTTTTATTCTTGTTTGCAAGTATTCGTTAGCTTTTGCTGAAGCTAAAGGATACAGTTAAGAATTTATCTTTTTAAAAAATGCAGAACATGGATGTAAATAAATGCAGTAAAATTTGCACCCATGTTAACCCTTCCCTTGTTCTCCAGTTATTTATAGGAGAAAAAATAAAATTCCATACTAGTGTATGACATGCTTGCCTGGCAAGTAGTTTTGTTGTTTCATGAAGCCCTTAAATACCACATTGCCCCCCCATTATTACGTTTTCTGAGTTTGTAATGTTATTTCTTCCTGGCTCTTTTCTTCACTACAATTTACGAGGTGCGTGGTAGGAATGTTATACTATGAACAAGAATATAAAACAATGTGCGATTCATGTTTATTGTGCATATATTATCAGTCCTTCCTCCTGTAGCTGGAAGGATTCAATAGAAAAATGTGTGTTTCCACTAGTTTGAGCTTTTTTTGTTCATATTGTTAATAACATTTAGTGGTTAGATTGCTTGACCTTCTTCATTATTGGCATTTTTGCCTTTTCTATTATGAAATGTTAATGCTGCTGAGTAATTAATTTTATGATTGACTAGTTAAACATCGGTTTCTATTTGCATCGTTTTTTATTAAAAAGAAGCAATGCTTTATGTAATTAAAATTCTTCTCAATTTCATTAAAACCAAAAACATCTTATGATTTTTCTTTGAACAGGATGACATCGCCTCGTTTTATAGAATTTGTCTGTAAACATGATGATGTCCTTAAGTGTTTTGTTAACCGGTAAGCTTCAAGAAATACAGAATTTCTAATTTCTTTTTTTTCCCAGGGTAAATCAGACTTGTATTTATCTTCTTACTGAGTTGTATTTTTAGGTTTTTGTTGTGACGTGTGTACCATATTCACTTTAATGGTCCTGCCAAATTCAAGGAAGTGTATATTAATGATTCAGAGGCTTAAATGAACTCTTCCGCATATGTAAGCGATCCTTTTGTGAGATTTGGTGAGATTTTGTGAACAAAATCTTTTTCACAGAGGAACAGAATAATTTCCTTAATGGATTCTTTCCTCATCTTTGTTCCAAATAAAGCCTTCTCTGTTGAGGCAGATGAAAACTTTCATTCTTCCTCAAACATGTTATACTTGGTGACTTCTTAAAGGAGCCTCAACCATCTTTGTACACTTGGTTCTTTTCTAGAGTTTTTCTGGGACGGCCCAGTTCATAGCCTTGCTTTTGTCTGGAAAGCTGCTTATATCCTTCATGCTCAAAGGATGAGATAGTATAAGCCATTTGGAAACAAGAATTAGGAAAACATTATGAAATAGAAGAGTCTGTTGGAACTTTTCTATATGACTAATTGCAGTCTCTTTATGTAGACTTTGTGCATCATGAAGCATTATTATTAGATCTCTGACTAACAGCCTTCTAAACTATTTTTCTTTCAGAAATCCCAAAATAATTTTTGATCACTTTCATTTTCTTCTTGAGTGTCCTGAACTAATGTCCAGATTTATGCACATCATAAAAGCTCAGGTAAATGTCAGGAGATGCTTAGTTACAGCTTCTATGAATATAAAGAGTGTTTTGTTTAAAAATAATATTGGAAAAAAAAAATCCGTTTGGGGAGGATGGAAGAACTAAGTGTGGCCTCCAGTGCTTTCTGAATCTGGGATGTTGAAAGAAACAGAAATGGCAGCCAGATTTCTGTACTTTTAAGTCTTTGAAATTCATGTGTAAGTTCATTTGAGATGACAAATGTTAAATATGTCTTACAAGTCCAACTTTCAGTTAAACAGAGTTAACTTTCTATTATTAAATGTATTTGTGCGCATCTAATAGATTGAGCTTTAAAATTATGTGCTTTTTCCTTCACTGGCTTACATTTTTGAGACAAACCAGATTGTCTCAATGTTGACTTGGTCATAGTTAATTAGTGGCGCCTTCTTCAGTGAAACATCATATTGTCTTGTTACCCTTTGCTCTGTTTCCTACCATTTCCTTTTGTTTGTTTGGAGTTTTTTTGAGTAAAATTCTAATGTCTTGTGTAACCTAAACTCACTTCTCAGTTTAACATGGGACATGAATTCAAGACTGAAGAGTTACTCTAGGGAAGACCAGTGTAGTTAAGTGGAAAAATTAGCAAGCAAACCTCTCTCTGGAAGTCTGCTGCTTTACATAACACTGCTTATGTAAATTCCTTCCCCTGATGCTCTGGAAGAAGTTTTGTGCTATTTTTCTCCTTTGTGGTGAACTCTGATAGCTATTTCTAGTGCTGGTGGTCCAGCCTTTTTGCATACCAGACTTCTGCAAGCACTCAAGGGCATGTCTAGTCCTTTCCTCTTCCCAAATTACTTCATAGTGTATTGAGGTAGCACTGAGTAATTCTCTGCATATCTCAAAAATTAATTGAGAAGTTTGCATAAGCATTTTGCAGTCACACTTAGGAGAAAGGAATTATTTAGTTGAATTCATCTATATGGTATGGTTTACCTCTTGTTTTGTAGCCATTTAAAGACCGCTGTGAATGGTTCTATGAACACCTGCATGCTGGGCAGCCGGATTCAGACATGGTGCACAGGCCTGTCAATGAAAATGACATCCTTTTGGTTCACAGAGGTATTGTGTTATAAACAGAACTAGTATATCTTTGAAATGCATTGAAATATAATTAATTAAGATACAAAAATTAATTGGTGCTCTGTATTTAGATTCTATTTTTAGGAGTAGCTGTGAAGTTGTGTCTAAAGCAAATTGTGCAAAACTAAAGCAGGGGATTGCTGTGAGATTTCATGGAGAAGAAGGCATGGTGGGTAAAATTGCACGGTTTTCCTTTATGGTATTTATATATGGAAATATTAATTCTCTTTCACAAGTATTGTTTTGAACTAAATCCTAATTTAAAATAACTTTTATATTTTATCAAGAAACATGTAGTTACCCAGTGTAACTGCAGTGAAAGGTCTATGTACTAATACATTTTATTCTTTTGACATGCAGGGACAGGGTGTGGTTCGTGAGTGGTTTGATATCTTATCCAGTGAAATAGTTAACCCAGATTATGCCTTATTTACCCAGTCAGCTGACGGTATGTCTCTGCCTTTTTTTTTTTTTAAAGTAATTTTAGGGTGTCTTCTTTTTATAAAAGCATTTTAATAATCCAGGAAAAAAGTCACTTAATTGGTTTCAGAATAAAGATTGGTACTTTTTAAAAGCAAAGCTGACAGAATTGATCTCATATATATGAAGTGACATATTAATTGTACATTTATATAACTAAAAATGAAATACTTATCTTAATTTGAAATTTCCTTGATTTTGTTCTCCCTTTCTGTAAGAGGAGAGTTGTTGGTTTTAATGACTCCATGCTATTTCTGCCTGGTAGTAGAAGGACGTAATACCTTGAGAGCAGTATAGAAAGTGTTTTCCTTTCTTCTGCATCTGCAACGGAACTGTGGAGGTATTCCTTTACTTCCTTTTAGAAATCTACAAATTCAATCTGTTAATTTTTGTGGCAAAACCAGTTGTTGATCTCCACAGGTCTACCTGTGGAGACTTTGTCTTTTGGGTGCTTCCTATAAAGCAAGTCTTTATCACTAATGGATTTCACATCATCAGTGATAAATGTTTTGCTTTCTACCTTACAAATTCTTGGGAAGTGTCAAGGAATTCAGTCAACAGCAGAGGCATAGATTGGTTCCTGGAAGTTACAAGGAAAAGTTCAAGGATGTCTGAGATGGTCTTTTTCAAGGAGACCAGGACTGGACTGTCTCCGGTCTGTATCATCCTGGAGCCAGGTGAAAGGAAGTGGATGTGTTCTGATCCTTCCTTTGAGCATGTTCACAAGATGATAGAAGCGTGGCCCATCAGAGTGAGCGAAAAATGCACATGGCAATATAGTAAGATGGAGGACCAAATTTAGCAGATCGTGATTACCCTTATGTTGATGATAATTATTTCAGTGGTGCCTTGGAGAGTAGCTAAGCAGTATGATTGTAATAATAGGATGCCATTACATTCTAATACATTTCTTTCTGATGTCTTTGTGGTGTAAACAGCCCCAAACAATCTTCCAGATCTCCAAAATAAAACTCTCAGTGGTTTCAGATGCTTAGTGTATTTGACAAATATGAACTTCACTTAAAAAGAAAAAATAAAAGTCATGAAACATGATAATCTTTTTGTTTTTTAGGAACAACTTTCCAGCCCAACAGCAACTCTTCTGTAAATCCAGATCATCTGAACTACTTCCGTTTCGCAGGCCAGATCCTGGGGCTAGCTCTGAATCACAGGCAGTTGGTGAACATTTACTTCACAAGGTCATTCTACAAACACATTCTTGGTATGATTTTATTAAAAGTCTGTGTATTAGTCATAACAGTTGCTGAGCAGTAAACCTTTTCCTTTTGTACTTTTGTGTGTGTTTAAAAGTGAAAAAGTCTTGGAAATTAATATCTTGCTAATCTTTTATGTACATCAGAGTTAGAACATAATATGGCAGTAATTGCTCTTCCAGTCTGAGCCTGTCTTAGGATTTGTTATAGTTGCAAAATACAGAAATACATTAGCAAAACTATGTGGGAATTTTATACAGTTAGCAACTTTTAATAAAATAGCTAATCTTTCAGTTTATACTTGAATATGAATCTTAAATTAAAAGTAAGTCAGGCGTCATTAATTTGTCTAGAGCATGATCATGTAATGTAGTTGTCTTTTAAGGCTGGTGACTAGGAATGCCTGAAAGGCAGAATAGTGCAGCCAATTGTTTTTGTGGTATATGTAATTCTTTGCATCACAGTTGTGAAACTCATCTGTCCTGTCATGTAGTGTCATTCTTGAGAAATGAAAATAATCATTCCCTAGTTAACTTAGGACAGACTTAAAAAGTTGGTGATGTTTATGAACTCTGGCAAAAATCTATTGGGCATTCTTTATTATGTCTGCAGTTCTTCAACTGTGTAAAACAAGGTGAATTCATGCTGTTGTAAACCTCCCTGTCTACCCATTCAACAAATACTAGTTATTTCCTGAAATAGTGGTTCAGAACTGTCTCCTTTCTGAGGAAAGTTAATTCATATACTTACTGTAGCATTCAAGAGGATTGGTCAGAAGTCTTTATAAAGATGTAACTTGTCTTTTTCATAGAGGAGGATTGCTGTTAGCTGGTGGTATCTGACTATGTGGGAATTTTATACAGTTAGCAACTTTTAATAAAATAGCTAATCTTTCAGTTTATACTTGAATATGAATCTTAAATTAAAAGTAAGTCAGGCGTCATTAATTTGTCTAGAGCATGATCATGTAATGTAGTTGTCTTTTAAGGCTGGTGACTAGGAATGCCTGAAAGGCAGAATAGTGCAGCCAATTGTTTTTGTGGTATATGTAATTCTTTGCATCACAGTTGTGAAACTCATCTGTCCTGTCATGTAGTGTCATTCTTGAGAAATGAAAATAATCATTCCCTAGTTAACTTAGGACAGACTTAAAAAGTTGGTGATGTTTATGAACTCTGGCAAAAATCTATTGGGCATTCTTTATTATGTCTGCAGTTCTTCAACTGTGTAAAACAAGGTGAATTCATGCTGTTGTAAACCTCCCTGTCTACCCATTCAACAAATACTAGTTATTTCCTGAAATAGTGGTTCAGAACTGTCTCCTTTCTGAGGAAAGTTAATTCATATACTTACTGTAGCATTCAAGAGGATTGGTCAGAAGTCTTTATAAAGATGTAACTTGTCTTTTTCATAGAGGAGGATTGCTGTTAGCTGGTGGTATCTGTGGTCTAAGGCTCTTCTCTGCTCCTCTTTGAGAACCTTTGTGCCTCTTGATTGTGGAACATGATGACCCTGTTCTGCATTGTCATGAAAAACTTTTCCTCTTGCGTGAAGATGTAGTGGATAAATTCCCTTTGCATTCCTGTTACTCCTTTAAGTACATAAATGCCTTTGCCACTGCATGCAGAATTTCCTTTGTGCTTAAGCACTATTCTTTAATCTTTTTTAGAAGTATAAGATAGCTTGATGTCAGAAGTTTTACTTTTCCTCCAGAACGGCTCCTTATTTTAAGACCTAGCAAGGTTTTCAAGGGATTGTTTGCATCTCATTCTGGTTTTTGGTAATCAGTCTACCTACAGTCTTCCTGTGATGTTTGCTGAGTCCAGGACAGATCAACTTCAAATTTACTGTTTCTCTTCCCTGAAACTGTTCAGAGAATACTGCTCCACTTCGTTGATGGTGCAGGCTCAGTCATCTTTGTCAAGATCTTCCTGACAAAGGGATGCATTTTACTTCTCTCCCTCAGTACTGCTTTCTGCTGCAGGAGAGTGACTGTGTACTGGGCAAGAGGCAATGGAGGACAGCCAATCTGAAGCAGCACCATGTTGGCAATGCCTCATCAGGCTTCCCTAGTCATTGATTTTCACATACAAAAGCAGTTTCAAAGTAGACATATCTTTGTGTGTCACATTTGGCACTGACTTAATGTTTGGCCTCTGATATCAACAGATTCCTCTGTGTGAGAAGAAGAATGGCCTAATCTCCACGTGATACATTCACAAATGAGAAAAACATTTTTCTGCTGTTCAATGACACCTTGAGAATAGTCAAGTGTTGCTCTTTCACCTCTTTTTGGAAAAGACTACTAATTAATTTGGGTTCTTTTCTAGTTTGAACTGTGATTATATACTGGATTTGTTGGTTTCTGAATTGACAAGATGACCTATTGTTTACTTTTTTTTTTTTGCTAGAGGAACTATTGTAAACCAAACAGCCGTGAGTAGTCTGTTAGTATGATCTCACCAGTCCCTCTTAGTAAGGTCTTGTCATTCTGTTGAAGAGGCATCCTGGAACTCTAATGGTTTGTGCATATTCAATTTCTTGAATTTCAAAAGGTTCACAGGTTTTTATCACTTCTTGTTACTTATCAGACACAGAGAACTGGAAAAATTACACCTCCACTTCCCAAAGTAGTTGCTTTTTCTGACTCATAGTGGTTTATTTAAACCTTTCCAAGGCCTTTTCCCTCATCTTTGTGCATCTCCTCTCTTCTTGCTTAAGGAACCTGAGTTGCACAGCAGCAGATGCTCCTAGGTGTTTTTGTTTTATTTTTGTTTCAGGTTCAGCTATGGGTTGTGCTAACTGTTGTTTATGACAAATACAAGTTACCAGGTTACAAACGTAAGAGATTCCCTTCAGCTACTTGTCAGGCCTTAAGTAATGAAGCCTGAGACAGTTTCCATTCCTTTGGTTTATCACCTTGCATGGAGATCCTTGTTTTCTGTAGCCTTTCCTGTTGATGGCACTGAATCCACAGTTGTGTGGTAAAACCTCCTGTATCTGAGGAACAGTGTGAACATCTTCCAAAGGAACTCTTCTCTTCAGTCAACAGACATGACATGTAAGTGCCTTAATTAAAATCTGAAATCTGTATTAACAAATATGGCTACTTTTTTGAGACTCAGGTGGATGCATCACTTTTTTTCACTGTGATAAACTGAGATCTTTCTGCAACAATATCTGGTAGGCGAGGAAAGATCACCAACTTAAGTGATGACCCAGCTAACACACAACTAAAGTGCTGTATAAGATGTTACATGTATAGCTTACATGATTTTTTTTTTGTGCGTTGTGCAATCAATCGTTATTCCATAGGTCTTCATGTTTGAGGGCTGCACTCTATTACGGATGTACATCTGAGGCAGAAATACAGTCAGCAATTAGTAAGGCCTCTTAGGTATGTTTTTCTCAAATCGCCTGTCTTCGCTTAAACAGGGGTGTAGATGATAGTTTCTCTAGTTGTGTTGTCCCGTTACTTCGTATTTTTTCTAATGAGCCAATTATTTTTCTGCTTGGAAAAGGAAACTTCTACCTCCTGCCCACAAAGACACACAGTGGATAAATTCCTAGCTGTGCTATTTGCTGTTAGACTTAAGTTTCCTCTTTCACAGTGTAATAGAAAACAATCCTTGAAATGGCATAAACAAAAGTGAAAATTAATTTCTGGGTCAGTGTATGTTGAGCTGGAGGCCTTAAATCTTTGAATAGTTACTGAACTCGTCTCAGAGCTTACCTGTAGTATCTTTTTTAAGTTTTAATCTTAGCACGATTATGCTAAGACAGATTTCTCTTCCTTTTCAAACTACAGCTGCCTTAAGGGTATAGCAAGAGAAAGATACGTGGTATTTCACGGGATTCAAATTTTGGCCTGATAAGTCTGGCAGAGTTTCTTTATAACTGCCTGGGTCGAGTCTATTGATTGGTAAAATATCTGTCAAGCAAATGAATGAGCTTAGTGCTTTGGCCTCACGACATGCTGACTGTGAGTGCAGTCTCATCATAATGTTCTAGTTCAGTTTCTTCTCTAAAGGAGTCTCTGTTTCCTACTTTTCAGTCTGCTTCTTTTCCCACATGTTTTGCTTATATCCCTCAGAGACATCATTATTTCCACATTTCATATGTGAAATGCACATATGCTTACTGGTTGGGAAAACTGAAAGTCTGCCATCTTCTAACAGCTGTCTAGTAGTTTCTAGAAGTGAAAATTCATTAGTAAATTATCTATCCCTCTCTTAAACTGGACTCTTGCTTGATCTTATTAGAAAAACAATGCCTTACAGCTTGTGTATGCACCATTTCAGCACTAGTCAGCTCTTCCAGGGAAATGCTGTAACAGTTTTTGCACTTACATGTTTGCACTGGCTGCTAACCTTTGAATGTTGTGTTACACTGGGGTACTGTTTCTGCAGTCCATAGCCTGCTAAGACCTCTACTAATGGGCACCCTTGTGACACTTCACAACGTACAGAAGATGGTGAAGCAAAGAGAGTACTTCCCGATAACTTGCTTTTCTCTAAACCTACTACCACCCTCACCCCCTGCCCCTTTTCCTAGGTATTGGTCTGACTTGGTAGAGTTAAAGTATCTATCATGACAGAATTAAAGTAATTGGGGTTTACTTTCTTGTATAGTGAAGAGGGTAGTTCTCTTGAGCAAACTCAGGGTCAATTTGTTCTGGGCCCCCCAGTTCTAAATAATTTTCTGAGGGAAAAGATATTGTTGTATAGAGAAATAGGATATTTGGGTTTCTAAAAGTTATGTAGAAAACTTTAAGATTTTTTAGGAAACTCATTTAACATTGTGTTCTGTATGGTTAGATGCTTTTGCTTAAATCCATTAGAGAGCTAAAATTGTGCAAATTGTGGTTCAAGTGGTATGCCATT
Organism: Egretta garzetta; assembly: GCF_000687185.1. Classification (NCBI taxonomy): domain Eukaryota; kingdom Metazoa; phylum Chordata; class Aves; order Pelecaniformes; family Ardeidae; genus Egretta; species Egretta garzetta. Next base: position 1,747,464 of record NW_009258268.1, read on the forward strand.
TGCTTCATTGGGAAGAAAAACATACAGAGGAAATGACTCATACTTCTAAAGTGTAGTAAGTACAGTTCTGCTGTAGGTAGTAATGGTGAATCCCTTTTTCCCTTTTCCTATTACTGCATTATTCAGGTTTCTCTCTAGAGGGCAATCTTCTACCATATATTAAGTTAGAACCCTTTTTGCTTTATCCTTTTTATTTGAGAGGCTTTGTCTCTCTTTTTTCCAGGTATACCTGTAAATTATCAGGATGTAGCATCTATTGATCCAGAGTATGCAAAGAACTTGCAGTGGATTTTAGATAATGATATCAGTGATCTGGGTTTAGAGCTGACCTTCTCTGTTGAGACTGATGTGTTTGGAGCAATGGAAGAAGTGCCATTGAAGCCAGGGGGTGCCAGTATACTTGTTACACAGGAAAACAAGGTGAGTATACAGGTTTATTCAGAAATTGATAGTATAAGAAAAGCAATTGGATTGACTTTCTGAATAACTGGAAGCATAAATGGTAGACCCATTTTGAAGGAAATGCACAAAATAAAAAAGGCACTCTTCCCCCTTTTTTTGAGCTTAGGATGTTATGGAAATAGTACTATTTAAAATCGTTGAAAGTGTTCAGGTTTGAGGTTCTTTCTGACAGAACTTTTGGAAGAAAAATAGAATCAACTTTAAATGAATGGTTTACTTTGAGTTACAAATATTCCTAAATTTAAGACCTGGGTATATATACCAGGAGGGTAAAACAGTAGCAATTGCTGAAAGTAACATGGTAGGTAATGTTGCAAAGTGTGCTGTCTGCTAGGGCAGTTTATGGTACTGGATTGCTCTACAGTAACATACGGGTAATTGATACAGTAGAAGGCTGCAGGAAGCTTTTTCAGCCATTTGCAAGTCACTCGTGTATGGAAATAATCTACCTTTTTAATTTACTTTAGTAGTAACAGCTTGGAAAGTCCCTGAATTCTCTGCAGCATTGGTTCAAAAACGAATGTGGAAAAATGCAGCCAGATTTTGAAAATCATCTAGAAATTAAGATAGACATCAGTCTAATTGAATTCTGCAGTTACCCGTGAGATAGTTTTGAGTAACTGCAGGAGTGTCATGGGTAGACCAGCAATCTTCTTGTATCATTGACTCTTTTGATCCTTATGTCTGCTTTGTGTTTTGATTTTCATTTGTGTTGAGCTAGTCTAACTTGCTTTGTGTACACAGTATTCATTCAGCAATACCAGTTGTGTAGACAGCTGCTGTATTGGTAAATGGCCACTTGGTGTCAGCATTTGTTCTAACAAAATTTTAATTTGTGTTGGAGTGATTGGCACTGGATTCTTGAATGCTTAATCCTCATTTTCATTAAGGCAGAGTGTCATTCCAATAACAGGAATACATATTATTAGTCTGATTCTGCACTGTTTCCTGCAATATAGTCATTCATGAAACAATGCAGATGGTAAAACATGTCTAATTGTGAAAGCAGTGGATGATTAATTTCTTTATTACCTTGTCAGAGAAAGCAAGGATGTTCATTCTTGTTTCTGGGCAGTCTTAGCTTCTCAATGTATAAAATAGATGTACTTGACATAAATTGTTGTTTCATAACAGCTATTCAAAAAACTGTTATCAGTTAGCATGAAATTAGAAGTTTGCCCACATGAGGATATCCTCAGTCATTAGTAGCTTGCATTGCTGTGTTAACTTCTGACTTGGGGCACAGACTAAAAAGGGTGATTGAACACGTGTAGAACAGATGCATCCATTCTAGCTCATCAGCTGTCCTCAGCTGTGGCAGGAGGGGACAAGAGTTTGTGTAGCTTTTATCTAAAAGGTGGTCAGGAACACATGACTGTTATGGTAGCTTTAACACTGTTAATATCAATTGATTTTTTAATTTCAAGCTGCAAAATGTGAAGTCAAACATTTTTAAGGTGGCACTGTCTCTTGTTCACTGATTTTGACAGTGGAGAACCAAGTTGTTGAAAACTATAGGTCTGTGTTTTAGTGGTGTTTTGGGGATTTTTCCCAATTTCTTTGAAGTGAAGTGGTTTTGCACTGTGCTTTAGCTTAGCAGTTCTAACAGGTTAAACAGGAAAGTGTCTATTTTACTTTATAAAACATCTTTTTTTCCTGCAAGAGATACCTCTTTTTTTTCTGCCTTTACCTGAGGAATAAAAGATCGCTGTTTAAAACTTGTATTTGCTATACCTCTGGGAGAAGAAAATTCAGCTTCTAAAGGAATTTTCTGTGTATGCACACTAGCAGATTACCTGTTTAAAGGATAACATGTATTTAAATGAAATTGAGTGAGTCTTTGTTCCTTAAAAAAACCCCACAACCAAACCAACAAAT
>NW_009258268.1:1749819-1762680 GCF_000687185.1 Egretta garzetta
TGCCCCATTGAGGAGGTGGTAATAGCTGTTTGTAAAAACTTGTTTTCTTTGAAGGAGGGAACTTTCTTTTTTTACATCAACTGTGTAATAGGTTGTCTTGGTTTCTGCTGGGATAGAGTTAATTTTCTTCTTAGTAGCCGGCATAGTGGCATAGCGCTGTTTTGGATTTAGTACTAGAAGAATGTTGATACCACACTGATGTTTTCGTTGTTGCTCAGCAGTGCTTACACCAGCCAAGGACTTTTCAGGTTCCCGTGCTCTGCCAGGTGCACAAGAAGCTGGGAGGGGATACGGCCAGGACAGCTGACCCCAAGTGGCCACAGGGCTGTTCTATACTATACGACATCATGCTCAGTATATAAGCTGGGAGGAGTTGGCCCTGGGGGCAATGACCACTGCCTGGAGATGGGCTGGGCATTGGTGGTGAGCAATTGCATTGTGCAGTATATTCTTTTTATCATCATTATTATTTTCTCTTCCTTTGTTCTATTAAACCGTCTTTACCCAATTCTCTCCCCCATCCCAGGGCAGGGGGGAAGCGTGAGCAAGTGGCTGTGTGGTACCTAGTTGCCAGCTGGGGTTAAACTGCGACATAGGTGAATGGTTGTGGGACCATAGGTTGCAAATGTTCTAGTCTTGCAATTGGAGTGTCCGGGTACCTCTGAAGTATCTATTATAGCAGTGGTTTAATGCAATGCTTTTTGTCATGGTAATGGAGAGACTTCAAAGGGAAAAGTCAGGCTTTTTCCGGTTTCCATGCTATGCGTTTCTCTTTGTTCTTTGCTGCCTATATTTTTGTGGCTTTCTACTTAATTTTTAGGAAAAAAATAAAATTAGAGTTAGACAAAATTTTACCATATGCTATTTTAAAAAATGGTGCAAATCTCTACAATCCTATGGCTTTCTCTGTCCTCCTTGGACTTGTCTGTCTGTGAGCTGGCTGTGCTGTTTGGCAGTAAAAAATGACATTTTTTTCAGCCAGCTTTGGAGTGGAGCTGCTTTCTGAATCTGAACATCATAATGAACATTGATCTCACAGTATATGGGGTTGTGAAATCAGGGAAGCATGGTCTCTGCTTGATTTACCTCAAAGGAAAATACCCCTCACCCAAATCAGACTTTGTCATCATATTTGTGATGCCTGTTTCATATGTGTTCAATGAAATCTCCCCTTTTAAGAAGGCTTTTTATGTGCTATGTAGGAATGTAGATATTTCTGTTTTGTAACATGCTCTTAAGGCTTCTGGAAGGGGACAAATTGTAAATGAAGTGAACAGAGGGAAAACCAAATTGAGCAGTTTTTTCTACTGGCATATATTATGTAAATTCTGTGGTACAGGTCTTTCAGCATGTGCCAGTGCTGATAGTCAGGATGCTTGGCTGTTCCAGGCAATTTAAAACATTTCTTGTTACACCTAAAGCACAGCAACTGTTTTCTCTCATAATGAAAGTGTTCAATGTAAATATTTTTGTAATGCAGAAAATAAGTGTTTGTCATATTTTTTTTCTAATGGATTTTTTTAGAATAAGGTTGTTAATTTTTCTTTTTACTGCCCTGTTTTCTGAATAGCCTAATTTACGTAACAGGAACTTAAAGATGTGAAACAAATATTTCTGATTGTTGAAGACCAGTGTTAACACTACCACTAATCCTGATATTGCTACAGTTTCTGATTTCTTCCTAAAGCTCATAAGATGTATTCACAGAGGCTGACTTTTCTCAAGGGCAGTTAATCTCCTTTGGCTACCCCTCTAATTCCTTTAGAGAAGGGAAGTGTCTTCAGTTCCACTGACAGTAGAAGCAACCTAGGAAGACTGCTAGATTGAAACTGGATTTTTGGGAACGGCTCTGTAGTTGAAGATATACTTATGTAATGTTCCTCTTCTTCAGAGCACTTCACAAATTGTCTTCTCACTCTAATAAAATGGTGGTAATGCATTTAAAAATATCTTCCAGTTTCAAAGCAAATGACAGCCCCTCTATACTTACATGAACGTAAGGAATTGCCTTTGAAAAATACTCTTCTGTTTTAAAATGTTTCATACTTCATTCTGTTTTTCAGGAAGAGAGGCAAGAAAGAATACTTGGTTGCTTTTGTGCAGGTTCAGAACCTAAAGGTTTAGGTTAATTTTTTTTTAAAGTTAAAAATCAAGGGAGTAATTTCATAAGATTATTGTCTTGAAGGAAGGTGATAGTTGAGATGGTTTAATTGGGAGGTATGTTTCACGATTTCATTATTAAAAATCATGATTAGGAAGTCAAAGCATTACTTTGAAACTGAATACCTTAAATAATGTAGGAATAAATTTTGTTCTCAAGTAGAAATCTCTCTTCTTGAATTTTAGACTTGCGGAGTTTTGTCAGGGTAGATGAGACATGTTTATACAGCTTTAATGTAGGCACTTTTGTCTGTCTCATTCTAAAAACCTTCCTCCATTAACCACCTCCTAGGCTTTTGTGTTTTCAACAAAAGCAAAGTTCTGGTGCATTCCTTTTTCTAACTGGCATCTTTTAAAGGGGAGCCCCACAAATCTGTAAGACATGCAAACTATGATACTGTGTATTCGCATGGTTATGGTATAAATGCTTTTCTGTCTTTTTTTCCTTTTTAAAGTTGAAGTGACTTTCAAGACTTTCTTAAAAAATTGAGATTATTATTAAGACAACAAAGCTTGCAGGGATAAGTAATACATTCTGTTACACTTCCAGAGATAGGGGGAAAGCAAGAAAGCTTTTTGGCTCACAAATATTCCTTCAGAAGTTTACTCTTTTTCCTGAGTTATGTCAGTTTGCTTAATAGAATATTTTTCTTTATGAACATTGCCTTGTTTCTGTCCTTAGATGATCACAGTGGTTGTTGTATTAGGTGCAGTCACGAAAAACCAAGTTTTATTCACTTCCTTTATCTTAGTCCAAGTCCCTGGGGTTTTTTTGCCTGGTTTGTGTTATGATTTAAACATTTCTGTTTGGGAGTTGTCTTTGGAAGGAAGGAAGGGGAGAAAGAAGGAAGGAAAGCAGAAGGAGCTCTGAACTCTGAGGGGCTTTCTGAATTATTTTGGGTTGCTTCCATGTGTGAAAAGTGCGTAGGGATTCTTAACATCTTGCAGTAGATGAGATTTATAATGTATTGAGTACTGCATTTATGTGTGTCAGTGTGCATGAGCACTATGTATTTTTGCTATTGTGTGTCTTAATGTAATTTTCTATGTTGCAGGCTGAGTATGTCCAGCTTGTCACAGAGCTTAGAATGACAAGAGCCATTCAGCCTCAGATAAATGCCTTCTTACAAGGCTTCCATATGTTCATTCCACCATCTTTGATCCAGCTTTTTGATGAATATGAACTGGTAAGCAGAATTACCTATACTTCTTTAAATGCTTTGTTCAGCACACTTCTTCATTAGTGTAATGATGTAGAAGTAAAGCTCAGTACCCACCAAATAAACATTTTGTATCTTTCAGTTTGGTTTTGCTTCCTGGGCCTCTATCAGTGAGGATCTCAATGTCTATATTCCTGCTTATCCTAATTACTTAAATGACCATCTTCCTGGAATGTGATAACTTCATGTGCCAGTGATAAATGCCTTAAATTGTAATTTCAGAATGGAATCAGGATGTTGTGGCCTTTAAACCTTTTCATATTTTCTTATAGGAGGACAGAAGTTCTTTAAAAGTAAGGAGATGCTGTCTATTACTTTTTCTGAGTCACAGAATCAAATTCCAATAAGTTTTTGTGGTGGTTTGATCTTCTGTAACCAAGGCATTTCAAGTTTTGTCTCAAGTCATGCCAAAGCTCAGAGCTTTTTTCTTTTAGCTGCTTTGGCAATAATTTCTATCTCTTGATACTGTGTGCTTAAATTAAACATCATATGAAGTTCCCCGAATTCAGGAATCTTGTTGTATTAAAAATATAGGTTCCATAAGGTTGCAACTAAACAGTAAAAGCACTGTAATTTTTATACTTTTTAAAGCATTACTTTTTAAAATAGCATAAACACTTGAAATTAATGGTTGGCCAGGAGGCCTAATCACAATCTGTGTGCTTCTTCTGAAGGAGCTTTTGTTGTCTGGTATGCCAGAAATTGATGTGAATGATTGGTTAAAAAATACAGAGTACACCAGTGGCTATGAGAGAGGAGACCAAGTTATTCAGGTAAAATTATTTTTTTTTAATAATGTAGAATATTGCATTTTAATCCAAAAAAAAAAAGGTGCTGCTGTTGATGTCATTTTCTGTGTGTGTTTATGGAAGCTTATTTTGGCTGAAATTTCTGGAAGTTTTTTATACTGTATTCCTATATTAAGTGACTTAGTTATGTATGGATTTCATATGAAAACTTCCATTGCTTAAGTAACAAACACAGAAATATTCCATTTATTGTTTTAGAGTTATCTTTTCAAGTAGTACATGTATTTAATGGAAAATACAAACTAACTATTTTTTCATTTAGTGGTTCTGGGACGTTGTGGAAGAGCTAACTCAGGAAGAGAGAGTATTACTATTACAGTTTGTTACTGGCAGGTGAGAAACTCTTCTGTCACAACAAATATGTTATCTGGATACTCTGAAATAAGTCAAGAGACTTCAGATTACCATACAAGATCACATAATTAGAAGCTGTTTTGCATACTTCAATGTTCTGTATGTTGATCAAAGTAGACAAAGTGTGTGTCAATACTTTTGCTGCCTGTGTTGCTGGCAAAATGATTGATTATTTATTGTACTTGACTACTTTGCAAGAGGCCTTTGTTGCTGTCCCAGGCAATTTTTAACAAGGCAATAGTGAATTTAACTGTGCTTTAAATTCTTCTTCCTATTGCATATTTATGTGGCTCTTGGCTTCTCCAGTAATCGATATAGGCTTTAATATATGAGATAACTAGGTATCACTTCAGTCAGTGTAAACAAAACATCCTTCTCCTAAAGCTGAGTTGAATTTAACATTAGTGCAGCGTGTCAAGATCAAGTGAAGATGTAACAAAACTGTATTTGCCTTATATAGGATTTCTGTCCCAAATTCTAGTTATTCTTCAGGGAAGCCACTTTTATTTCCTTTATGGTTTGCAGGCAGTGGGGGAAGGTTTTGAGCAATAAATGCCCCTGTGAGCTGGGTGAGTTGCTGAGTTTGTGTATGCAGGCATTTTGCAAAGTTGATCCATAGACATACATGTGGCACCTGAGCTATGTAATCCATGTCTCTTTTTGGTGACAGGTAGAGATCGCACCATCTTCTTAATTTGATGTTCCCTTCGTATTCTAGAATGAGTAGAGTTGTTGACCTTTTGTTTTTAAGTTTTGCAGTTAAGATATGTTAAAGTACAAATTAAGATCATCAAACCTTGTCTTTAATACCAAGGAATTTCACAGTCACGGGTGTATTGTCAAACAGCACGGTCTTCAAATTCTATTAGTTTCACTTGATTTATTATGAATTTCATTGTTTTCAGGGATTGCAGACAATTTAAGAAGCTAGTTCTGTGCACATTGATCTTTTCTTTTTGTCCTCTGCAGAAATGATTCCTGCAGTTCTAACTGTACATCTGTTGCACACCAGCTGCTGGTCTTTCATTTTTAGTGGACTAGTCCATTTCTAAATCTAGCCGGCAAATAAGGATCTTTAAGATGTAAGGTCATGTTTCAAATGCTTCTTAAAACATTCCAAATGATACTGAAGTGGTGTTCGCTATTTTCATGGCATTTGGGATAATCTACTAGATTCTGAGGGATGCTTTCTATCAAGTAAACAATCATGTTGTCTGATTAACACGTGCTTGAGCACCATTCATTTTGGTCATAAATCACACGGTGACTTGTTCTTACCCATTTCTTGTTAGCAGGAGAGAAATTTTTGGTATGTCTTTTAAGAACTCTGGGCTGGAATTTAAAAACAAATTGCTTAGGTTAATTTCTGTATCAGCTAGTAGGAACCCATTGCGTGTTTTCTCCAGTGATTGAAAAGTAATAGGTGTATTTTTCCATAAAAATTTAACCTTTGAAAGTTACCTCTAATAGTGGTATGCAGCTGGCATTTTTGCACATAAATCCTCAGACAGCCCTAGTTTCTGGGCATGGAAGATTTAGATGCTGAGTTGTCTGTGAGCTAAAACACCGGTTAGTCTAGTACAGGTCAGTATCTTAAGTAAAATTGTACACTCAAAGTATACCTGATTTCAAACTATGATCTTTTTCTGGTGTCACATTTCCTTACTGAAGAATTTGTTTCGGTGTGTACTGGTTGACAGGCTGCATTCAAAATTTTCTTTTTTTTTTTTTTCTATTTCCCTTTAATCTCTTCTGCATATTTGCTTGCTTGATTTTTTTTTCTTTTTCTTTTTGGTGTCTGTGTGAAGTGGTGCCATTCTTTCTTTCCAGTCAAAGACTATGAAATTAATTCAGTGAATGAAGTAAAGCAATTATATTTATGATTGTCTTTAGTGTTTCTTTGACGTCTCCAAGTATTTCTTAAACTTTGCCTTTTGCCTTCTTCCCCCATTCTTACACCTTTTTCTCTTCATTGTTGTTGCTTAAATGTTGCTTAGGGGAGCCCAGAATGCAGACACAGTCTCCATAGGAGTATGGTGAATGCTTCCTCCTTTATTCAGAGTTACAGACATATTTATACTGAGGGATGGGGTCCACGCGACATAAACAATGCTTTCATTGGTTCAACAACATTGTCCACGCGCCTCTACATACATGCTGATTGGTCTAACACGCAAACACATGCGCTATCATATGCAAGCCTTGCGATTAGAGCACATCTTGGTTAGTCTTATCAGGTTCCTTTGTTCTACTTTACAATACATGCGAATTCCTCCTTTCAGGGCCCCAAGGACACATTGTCCTTATCAAAGCCGGGATTGTCTGTGAGATCCCATAGTATTTTATGACCTTGTTGTTCAAGAAACTCCTCTACAATTGTAATGAAGTCTTGCTTTGGTAGTTTCAGTGGAGTTACCATGCATTCATCGTTAATACCAATTCTAAGACATCTTTTAACAGTAAAGTAGTTGCCGTGAGCGGTGTTTGAATAGCAGATTCTGTGTGTTTGGAGGTCTTAGCCCACTCAAGAAAAAGCCTGAATATTCTTGTGCCTTATGTTGGGGACCTGAAAATTTACTTATGCACCACCTACTTTCTCTCGGCTGACAGCTGCTTGAGATGGTATTGCCAATTCCACATGCTTTTACTACCTCCCCATTTCCCCTCCCTCCCCCTCTGATTTGTTTGGTGTTTATAATAGTATTTGGCTAGATTATTGTTACTTATCCATCGGCAACGTTTGATCAGGAAATGCAAGCCAAAACCATGGTATAAAAGGGTACTGCTGTAAAATCTTTACAACTGTTCTGAATTGTGTCTGTGAGCAAAATTCTGTCTGTGTGTCAGAAGCAGTATGCTGCAAATAATCAGTACTTCCCTCCATAGTGGTTGCTTTATGTGCCAGTGCTAGAACTATATGCCCAGCACCGCTGTCATTAAGCTAGGTGATACAGATTTATGTGTTGGATACTGTAGCTAGCTCTCAAATGGATGTTCAAAAAGCGTTACTGCGAGCTGTCCTAGCTCCTTAACATTTGGCAGTAGCAACCCTTACTCTTTCGCGTTTCTGCCAGGTAGTTTTATTGTGAGTGGCATCATGACTTCATTCTTATTTTCCATTCTGGCTCCTGGTTTTTACAGTCAATTTGATTTTGTGAATATGGGAGTATTGTTTTTAACCTATGTACCTGTAATCCAAAATTCTGACAGCTGTTAGGTACTTTGTTTTGTTTTATCAGGTTGTTTCTTTCATAGAATCGTTTAGGTTGGAAAAGACCTTTAAGATCATCAAGTCCAACCGTTAACCTAACCCTGCCATTCTTTGTTAGCTACAAAATCACAGAATAGCTGAAGTTGGAAGAGACCTCTGGAGATTGTCCAGTCCAACCCCATCCTCAGAGCAGGGTCAGCTAGAGCTGGATGCTCGAGGTGTTGTCCAGTCAGGTTTTGACTGTCTCCAGGGGCGCTGACCCCTCAGTTTCTGTGGGTGGCTTGTTCCAGTGTTTGACTGCCTCACAGTAAAAGTTGTTTGTTTTTTCTCGTGTTTAAATGGAATTTTCTAGATTTCAGTTTGTGCCTCCTGTGCTGTCGCTGGGCACCACTGGGTGCTCAATCTTATTTATTCCTCCCTTCAGGTAATTATATACATTGATCAGATTCTCCTGAGCCTTCTCTTCTCCAGGCTGAACAGTCCCAGCTTGCTCTCTTCCTGCTGGGTGCTCCAGTCCCATACCATCTTTGTGGCCCTTTGCTCAACGTGCTGCAGTTATATCCCTGTCCCTCCCGTAGTGAGGAACTTGGAGCTGAACTCCAGATGTTTCTCACTGAGTACAGGGAAAGGATCACCTCCCTTGACCTGCTGGTGATATTCTTCCTGATGCAGCCCAAGAGGCTGCTGGCTTTCTTTGATGCAAGGATGCATTGTTGGCTCATATTCAACTTCTTTAGTCCTTATCCTTTCATTACAGTGGGGGCTTTTGGGGGCGATTTTTTTGGTTTTTTTTTTTTTGCGTGAGGGCTGTGCTAATAGCCTGCTACCTTCTAATGTGTACAAACTTAAGCTGATATAAAAATATCTAAATTTTATTCTGTTTGTCTCAGTTTAAAACTTATAGGGAGGGACTCTGAAGACTCTAGGGCTGTTGTCAATTTACACCTTGAGTAATCTTTGAATAATACTTTGGTAAAAGGAAAAAAATTATGAGCAATAGGATTAAGTGAGAATACATTCCTGAAGATGCTAGTGATTTTTTTTTTTTTAGTGTGTTCTGGTTTTGCCATAGGTTGTCACTGGGTGATAGTGTGACTGATGTAATGGTTTTATTAGTTATTTGAAATATTTGGTCTGAAGTAGTAAATGAAAAGACGTGTCAAGCACACTTTGGTCGGTTGTTCCACAGATAGTAATTGGAGAATAAACGTTTTTATGATGCAGTGTTTCTTAAACTGTAAATGTAAATAAGAGAGATGTTTACCTAAACTGAGATAATGTTCTGTTATAAAAACCAGTTGTAGAAATTAGTCCTCTTTGCAAACAGAATTGTCTTAAACACCATTCAAACAATTTGATGCCTAATGTAAATGGGCAAATGGTTACTCAATATTGTAATTAAAAGCATTTAGACAACAAGAATTTTGCTATGGGTAAGAAAAGGGGAACCTTGATAAAAGTATTAGTAGCTGTTTAATTACTAGCAGTGAGAGATATTTGCAGTGTAGAGATTATATTTTTTGGCTTATAATATTCTTGTAATGGTCTAATTTCTATGAATTTTCTCAGTTCCAGGGTGCCTCATGGTGGCTTTGCCCATATAATGGGTGGCAGTGGATTGCAAAATTTTACAATTGCTGCTGTGCCGTATACTGCAAATCTTTTACCAACATCAAGCACATGGTATGTTAACTAGGCTTATTGAAATATCTTAAACCCAGTTTTTTTTCATGTCAGTTGCAATGAAAAGTACAGTTCTTTTGGCTATTTTCATTATAAAAGGCCAAAAAAAATTTAGACAGCTTGTGGAGTATTCACCATCTAACATGAAAGTGGTGGATTTTAACCCAGATGCTGTTACATTATGTTTGCTCATTGTTTCCTACTTCATTTTGCTTTACTAAAGGCAGTGGGATTAATAAGGTAATATTAAAGTTAAATTATTGTATTATGATTTACTGAAGTGGAAAAAACTTAATTTCCTGCAATATATTCGAATGCTCAGTGGTACTGTAATGCAGCAGAGGTTTGTTTTCTTTCATAAATGTGATATCTTCAGGGTTTTCATTCAGAAAACTTTACTGTTGGGTTTCTTGCTCAACTGTGACGTGGCTGCTTTTTTTTTTTTCTTTTTTTCCCCTTCCCAGTATCAACATGCTCAAGTTACCTGAATACCCAAGTAAAGAAATCCTTAAGGACAGGCTTCTTGTGGCATTGCACTGTGGAAGCTATGGTTACACAATGGCATAATGAAGTCTAGAAAACTCATCTGGCTACTGATGTACAGTTCAGAGTGGCAGAAGTAATTTTGGTAACTGTCAGTAGAAAAGCAGCTTAGATGCTGCAGCGCATTTGCAGGGCTGGGCTTCAGAATTCATATGGGATCATCAGCTTTTCCTCCATTATGTGTTGTCAAAGTAACTGATACTGTCACAACAGACTTCTCAGTATGCTCTGTTTTCATTTTTAAAAATAACAGGTCTGTATGGAAATAAGTTTACATGCTTTTCATTATTACTTCAGTCTGAATCAGAAAGTTTGTCAGAATCTCTTCCCACACTTTACTTTTGATTTTCAACTGTATGGTTGAATGACATTTGCATTTCAGTTTACTTTGCACTCAGATGGCATACTGCTAATGGACAGACTTGTACTTTATGCCTTGTTGCATGTGAAAGTGCCATTTATTTTTGCAGAGAATGCTATAGAAAGTTCAATTTGGATATTGTACAGTAAGACAGATCTGATGTATTTTCCATTTCTTTGCATAGTAACAGAAATAAAATTTTATAACTTTTTAGTATTTTAATGTATATAGTATGTAAAGAATAGACTGTTATCACTGGAAAAAATAACAGATGAAGTTAATATCTAATTTATATTAGAATTTACACTATATTCTACTAAATATTTAAAGTATTTGTGACTTTATAGTCAACTTGCAGTTTAGAATTTGTAAATATTAAGATCTATATCCATTTGTTTGAATGCCTTTACTCTTTCCTTGACATAATTGTATGTTTAAAAGGTATCATTAAATTTTAATATTTTTACCAGAATCTGAATGTGACAAGTTTGTGTGTCTTTGTGGGTGGTTTGGGGTTTGTTTTTTTTTTTTTTTTATTCCCCAGGATTTTATTCATCTTACTGCAATTTAAATTATCATGGAAGCAGCATTTGAGAAGGCATTGTCAAAGCGTATGGATGGACATAAGCAAATGCACAAGGAAGGAACTTGAGCTTATCGTGGTTAACTGGCAAGACTATAATAATTAGAATCTCATGTCAAAACTTATATAAAACTAGAATATGTTGTTCAATATGTGAAACTACACAGCAGTGGCTCATCAGCATGTGTTTTAAATGATAAGTAGCTGCACATGTTAGGGTAGGTGATGTGTTTGCATAACTGCTTTTTAGGGCTTAATGTAGACCTAGGGTAGGTCTACATGATTGTTTTGGTTCAGGCTAGGAGTGGTGGTTTGGGTTATTTTGGTTTGGGTTTTTTCTTCAAAGTAATCTGGTCACCACTGCTTGTCATGCTTGTGCTTCAGAGAATGCAAACTAGATTCTCTCCAGGTGAAACTAAACAGAAAAACATGATCCAAAAATGTACCACATGCTAGTGGGTGAACATCCGATTATGTCTGCAAGACCTAACTGATCTGGAGAGGTGATCTGAAGAGGTTAGTAAATGAGTTCAGGCATAGCGACCCCTCCAGACATGTACATTTTAAGGTTCAGGTCCTCAGCACAAACTCTTTGCTACTAATCCATTCATGTTTTCCTACACTAAGTGCTAATACACGTGTAGCCTGAGTTCACCAGCTCATCTGTCTAGGCTGCCTACTTGGTGCTGGTTTTTTGAGATCTTATTTATTTATTTTGGTCTGAAACATATATAACCTCTCTGGGGGTGTGAGAGAGAAATAATGTGGACCATCTGATTCATTGGTGCCATGGTAATTTTCCTTTGGGCTAAGCTTTATACATAGACTTAGCAGTTTTATTTCCCTTCCCGTTCTCTTTGTGCACATGTATGCATAAATGTTGGTTTAAATGTTTATGCAGTGTCTGTGACTGCAACTTATAGGAGAATACCACTTTTAGTTAGCAGAAAGAGCAGACTCTTCCAGCACAGCAATCCGGTGAAAGCTGGTTAAACCCTTGCTTCAGTCAGTGGAGAGGTGCTGTTCCTTGCTGGCATGCTCTAGGAAGCTCAGACTGTTTAGACAGGTTAGATGTTTGAGGCTGTGGGGGGTTTTAGTGTTAAATCCCAGTTATCTTGGACCCTTCAGTTAGCAAAAATAGGCTTTTCTGCACAGCTGGGCAGTGCTTGGTTCCCTGACTATAGAGCTTATTTCTACATGTGCCTCTGCAAGGTGGATTGACTGCAGGTCAGTGTTTGAGCAATGCAAGGTATTTGTCAGGAATTATGTATTTTTGTTTTCTTTATGTAAACTGGGATTTTATCTTTATCCAAGGGTTTTACTGTAAATACTGTTGTTCATTAACAACTACACAGTCTGTGATTTTTTTTTTTCTTATTTCACATGTTCTGTTTCACGTTAATGTACAATGATTTGCAGGAAACTGAAACCTTGCATACTCCTGCCTCATGTCCAAAACGTGTCACGCCATAAGGCTGAGTGAAGGGGAAAAAAGAATCATTTATTTTTTTGTTCTTTTTCCCTTTATGCTTTTGTATTATGCAGTAGGTGACAGAGGTATCAACAAGCTGAATTTGGTCTAAAACAGTATTCCTAAAATCCTTGGTGACTAGTTTTGAAATGTAACGGAGTGCAGCATTTTAATGTTCTCAGCGGTTCCCGATGACAGATCTCCCTGTTACAGCCTCACAAATGGTTCAGAAGCAGATTACTCCTTCCTCCCACGTACTGATGTTAGTCATGTCCCACATGAAGTATCTTGTAGTGGTTCTTGTAATATTTGTACGAAATACTCCCTTGATAAGTCAGAATGAAATTTTGTTAAAATACTCCTGTAATAAAAAAGCATGATGAAAATACTTAGAAAATGGGAATAGAGCTCTTGATACTGGGCTCTTGGTATAACAGCTTGTTTTGGACAGGGTTTTTTTTTTCCT
>NW_009258268.1:1763272-1782863 GCF_000687185.1 Egretta garzetta
AATGCTAAACAGCACTGCCTGCTGCAGTTGACCATGTGAAGTTAGCAGGATTTAATTATTGCATTGAAAGGCTGGTTTTAGGACACCTGTGCCCTATTAGCAAGGGGGTATGAAAAGCCTGTTGAGAAACTATAACTTAATATAGCTTATAGTTTAGAATGATTAATTGGTTTATATTTGTTGTCTCCCACTGTGCCAGAACAAGGCAGGGTGAGTGTTTTATCTCGGAAAGAACAGAACAGATGTCTTGTCAGATCATAGATCATGAGCGCTCATTAACTTTTATTATCTTTATGAAATGTTAGATAGCAAAGCCTAGTTTTTGATGCTTGAAAATGTGTTGTGCATCTAATGTTGCGAAGCCATTAAACCCATAAACTGTGAAATGTAGCTTAATGACTTCTACTGTATGTTCCATAGTCAATAAGATTGAAAATGGAATGAGAGGGAGAAGGTGCTTAGCCTGAATTTTCCAGAGACTTGGAGACTTCCACATGTTCAGGAGAAAAATATTAGGACCACCTATGCTTTGGATGTATGTCAACTTTCTGTTCAAGAACATAAACTCAAAATTGTAGTTTTAGTTTAGCTGGACTGTTCTTGAAGTCTAATGACCTGATTCAGCTCTGTAAGTACAGCTCAGTGGTGCCTCAGAAAAGCTTTGCTCTTCCCCTTCTAGACCCAAGCAGGAGTGGACACTCTTCAGTCATGTCCAGCCTGGATGTATGGTGTATAGAGCAAGGAAGGGGGAGGAAGATTGCTCAGATTTTTTTCTAAACCTTTTGAAGAAATAACCCCCCTTTTTTGTCCCTCACGATATGCAGACAAGCAATACTCCGTAGGTGTTCCTCCAAGTCTTAACGTGTAGGTGATTTTCTTGTAATGCTTCTATGGTGTTGCACAGGAATGGGGCGTCGAAATTGCACTCGGTGATTGCTGTTCCTCTTGCACACGCAGTGGGTTGATCTTTCACTCTGAAGGAAAGCAATCTTTGCAGTTCTGCTCTCTGGACACAAGAGGTCCTTTGCTGTTCAGGCAGCGGGAGGCTTTTGCGGGTGCTGGCTTCCTTCCATTCCGCCCAGTGCCCTCTGCCAGTCAGGCGTCTGTTGCCGAAAAGCAAAATCCAGAGTTCCCTCAGTGATCGACACTTAAATTTTTTAACTGGTTGAATCTAAAGAATGCAGCTGCTGAATGCTCCCAGCAGGATTAACTATTTTTGTAATAACACTATTTTAGTTCTTTGTGTGAGGTTTTTCTTGGTATTATTTAAATACAGATGCTGAGTTCTGGATTTTTAGTTCAGTAAAGATTCTGGGTTTGGCTATGCTTGGCTGTTATCTAGGGTAACCTTGAAATCCTTGCAGTGTACTACTGCTGATTCTGTGTCATCAGATCTTGACGAAAGGCAAATTTTTAAATTGATTTTTTTAATGTGTTTTCTAGAATTTAAAAAAAAAAAAAGCCCATCATAATCAGAAGTCTCATTAAGAGCACCCAGTCACCATTTGAAAGACCTTGTAAATAAGTGCTTATTATAAAATATTCTATTAAAGAAATGTTTCGGGCAATTATGCAAGTACTAAAGCATATTGAATATGTACTCTAGCATATCCCACTTTCTAATACAACTTTCATGTTGATAATTTCAGAAAGTCCAGTGAATTCACAAAGGAAATCTTTCTTTCTTTTTTTTTTTTTTTTTTTTTTTTTTTGTTTAGGCACCTTTATGAAGAAGGAGGACAGCCAGTGAATTAAAGAATGCCTTATGTTAGTACTTCTGTTCCTCTTGTAACACCACCGCAGTCTCTAGAGTGGAGACAATTTCACCTTAAAAGGCTTATAAGCTGTAAAGATGGGGGTGGTTTGCTGTGATTCTCTCCCCCCACCAAGCTGCTATTTTGCTTCTGTACCTTAGCTTTTGGAGAGTGGTTTCCATCTGGGGACAAAAGGCAAAAGAGGAATAGTGCTTCCTGGCCTCGTGATGGAAAGCAGAGGAGAAAGTTGACATAAAGTACAGTAATGCTGGTAGTTTAAGAAGGAAGGCTGCTTCCACAGAGGCTGATGTGTGCCTAACACTGGCAGGCCAGAGTGGAAAGCAGGGCTGCTTCAAGGTTTGTTTTCTCTCTTTTTTTCCCCCATCTTACATACTTTTCTTTTTATGCATGTTAAACGGAAGCTGTTGGTTCGTGATTGAGGTCAACCTCAAGCCTCTTGATTAATTGACAGAGTTGTGAGGAGGAAAAGACGACAGGATAACCTTTAGAAGAAATCTGAGATGGTGTCAGTATATCATGCACAGGAGCAGCTGTTTCCCTGGGAACCTTTATGCCAGTCCATCCCTACTTCTGATGCAAGATTACTTTCTAGGAGCTGCTCTTACTACAGAAAGGCTTTCTGGAGCAGGTACTTTAGGAAGCCAAATAGCTGCAGTATTAAATTGAACATATTGCTTTATTGACTGCCATTCTGGTATCCTCTATTCCAGGTAGTAGCTAATCAATTCCCTTTGCAGAAATGGGAAAACAAAGGTGGTACTGTCTCTATGGGAATTGTTCTTGCATATTGGAAAGGATGCTTGAAGAAAATAGAAGATGAACTAACAGACTGGTAAATATGAACTGTGATAAGAAGAAATGGATGACCTTGTCTTGATTCTTACCAGGCAGGCATGTAGTGGTCTGTGTTTTGCACCTTTTATCTCCACCACAAGCTTTTGGAATGTGATGCAGATGTTGAAGATACGTTTTCCCAAGACAGCTTTTCAGGTTTTGAAGGCTAGTTGCTTTTTCTCTGTAGCTTCTATGCTACATTATATATATAACAATACATATTTAAATAAGCATAAAAAACATATATTAAATAAACCCAAAGCATTTTAATTGCATATGATATATATGATATTATTAGTACTACTGTAATAAAATGATACATACCAGAGTGTTTTAGGCTGTGGTGATTTTGTTTTCATCTAATAATGTTGCTAACTGGATGATTTTTGTATAGATTAAGTAAAGAGACTTTCAATTTTAGCCTTGTAGTTGAGGATTTTGCTTGTATGTTTGTGTTTTCCTTACCTTCATTTTGAAATAACGGGTGGGTTTTCAGTTAGGCTGTTGAAATTATGGGCAAATCAGTAGTTTCTATACACAGCTGTTACTACTAAGAATTTTTAGCATGTCTGTAGAAGAGTGTTTCTCCAGTTAAGAAGTAAAATTGGCGAACTACTAAACTGATGCTAAGAACCAAAGCTTTAAATCAACTAGATGAAACTTCCTCAGGGATTCTTGAGTTGTAAAGATAAGTGCTTTTCAAGTCAGAACATCTGTTTATACCTAGACTTACTATAGATAATCATACAGCTGATAGACTAGAGACTGCAATATATGTTTTATAGACATGCTCGTCAATTCAACAACTTTTTTACTCTCTAAGGACAATAACAGAGTTAATATACTTCTGTGGGACTAGCTGTAGCTTAGAGACAGTAAGAATCAAACCACATAAGGAAACCTCATACAAAGTTACTGGCTTACTCTTACGCTTACTTTCATTTGAAAATAGCTCTATGCAGCTAGGTAGATTGAAAAATTGCTAGTTATGCGTATAAAGCAGTGTGTCTAGTTGCAGTTATGAAAATCTGCATGTAATTTGAACTAATAGAATAAATTAATAAAATTTGAATTAAAATAGAATGCGTTTTCTATGCACCTTCAATTTGGGTTTAAAAACTGGCATTATTGCATGTCTTTCCATACATGGCATATAATATAGTTGGAACACGTTACTTTTAAAATGCTTACTTAGTATGTTTGAAGTGTTACAGATAGGCTTAAAACACCAGTGAGAAGGGCTGCAATGGTCCATCAAAGTGTATCCTCTGAAATCAGTGTCCTCCATCCATCTCTGTCTCCTCATGTCATTGACTACTGTATATTGCTAAATTTTCTCTTACAACAGAACCCTTCCAGTTTCTCACCCAGATTTTTCTGGACCGTTTTCTCTGAATGTAACATGTACATCATTGATGGGAATAGCAAATAATATCTCTAAATGTGTGCTAATTTTTTTTTCCATGAGAAATCGTTAAAAAAAAAAAGTTATGCTAATATGATTAGAAACTGATTTGTACCAAAAGGTGTAGAATTTCAGCCCGAGAGTGTGCACTGTGAAGGCGTGTGTCCCCCAGCCTGCTGTTTGCAGCTGTGTATACTTGCTGCATTAAGTGCTTGTGACATTCTGTGCCAAGAGTTCAACTACTGAGTTTCATACAGCGCCGAGTGATTCATTGGGATTATTAGGATTCTCCTGGGATAGCTTCACCATACTGATTGCCTCTGACAGATCAGTTTGCTTAGATTAAAAAGCAATTGTTGCTGTCTAGTCAAATTTATAACCCCTGGTAAAAGGAAACCGAACCCTAGTGCTGTCCAGTATATAAAAACACCTTGGTCTACAAATCATGCGGATTGGAAAGAAAACTGAATACTTGAAGAGCGATGCTACTTTACATGCACATGGGCAAAGATTTCTCAGGTATCTAATGCACAGCTTGTCTGTGCTAATAAGTTTATTCTGACATATTTAGGTGAGTCTATGGATAAGCATTATTTTAGATGAATTCTTCTAATTGTTGTCTTTGTGGAAATAAAGTGGTGCAGCTATTGATTGGTATTGGACATCTGTGGACGTTATGGCGGTATGGCTGTTAGGTGTGTGTCACCAAAAGGAAGGGATTGTACTATAGGGAATCTAAATTCCATAATAGATTAGGCCTGGTGAGCTGGCCTGGAGACAACGACTGCTCTTTACCCCTGATTTGTGGCGTATATTAGTGATGTTCTAGGTGTAAGCAAGTGAAAAGAGAAAATAAACGGTGGAAGCACATTCTGAAAGTGAAGAGTATCTTCAGGGAGGAGGTGAGTAGTGTCCCAAGCGTAAATGTGGAATAACAGGGGTGTTTTCAACAACAGATATGTCATTCAGCCGGCGGGTGGGAGAAGTGCCCCGGCCTCCTCGAGATGCGATCCTTTGTTCTTTCCCACCTGGTCCAAAGGTCTCAGCCTGTTGCCACAGAGACTGGGAAGACTGGTCGGGCTTGACAGGTCTAAAGGAGGGTTGGTAGAGATGGTGAATTTTCTCTTTCGTGTTTGATGCTGGCTCAGAATGAATCTTCTGCTGACTTGTCATTTTGATTTCCCGCCCCCTGTGCCTTGAGGTAGATTTTTTTTTTTTTTGGAAGTATTTGCTAAAGCGAGTTAAGCGTCTGCTGAAAGGGCACCGCTTCAGATTGTAGATGAGAAGGGGCTCCCTTCTGTACAGACAAGATGCTCCCTGTTAAGCACAATGGCATGTGTAACTGCTAAAACATCTCTAACATAAGAAAACTCCAAATGTAAACTCTGTGGGCAGGACACATGGGGGTTAATTATCATATCAGTACCTTTGGTCCTTAGCTTGTTGGCATCTTTTTGAAATGCACCATATTTACGTTGCTCATTTGTCTTGGAAATAGTCTGTGTGTGTACTTTAAAAAAAAAAAATAAATTCTGACTGTTAATACTACCTCCGTTGCCAGCAAACAGCCATTCTGCTGACTTCACTCAGAAGTAATTCCCACACAAATGCTGAAAATCTAGGTGGTTGAAATTCAAGTAGATGTTGCTTTATTTAGGTTTGGGGTTTTTGTGGAAGTGTTTTTATTTTAGCATCTTTAGAATCTCCATCTCCAGTCTTGACTGGGTTGTGACAATTTAAGAACTGTCTTAGAAAGACCAGACAAACATACTTAGTCTTTCCTACTTACTACAGTTTCTTTCTGTGTATTCGGTGATGATTTCCTGTGTCTTCACTAATAGTGTTAACAGAGATATGGACTGAAATAATGGAAATGTGTGAGTAACTGTGATAAACTTTAATGTAAAGCTATGCTTTCTATAAGCTGTATTAATACTTTAATACTTTGATTAAAAATGTTCAAAAGACCAGCTCTGTGTTAATTAAATCTCACAGCTGTGTGTGCTTTATTTGTGTTTGTGTGTGGGAAAAATCTGAAGAAAATCTTTTCTTTATTGTCTTTTACAGGAACAAACCCACTTTTGGCCATGTCTTGTACTGCTGGACTATAGGGTTTTTCTTCTGCTTCTGTGTCTGTCTTGTCTCCAGTACCAAGCTTTTCTGTTACTCAGTCTTGACTGGTTTGATGTGAGTTCACCAGGGGCTTTTGCTCTGTTGTGTATCTTTGTGCTTAACAGCCAGCAAAGTTCAATGGACAGGCAGATTACACAGAGACTGCCGAGGCTCACGTTTGATGTCTGCCTCTGCCGCTGACCTCCTTTGTAACCTTAGTAAATCACTTCGTGTCTCTGTACGTAGGCCCATGCTATTACAGTTAGACTGTAAACTTCTGAGGAAAGGAGACACCCTTTGTGTATCCGTGTGACGCCTCACGGAACAGATGAGCTCAGCAGGGACATCTGGAAGTATCCAGATCTAGTGTCTGTATTTTTGCCCAGGGTTTAATTTTGGTGACTGTTCCTTGGAGACAGCCCTTGAGTGGGACCTCAGGAGTCTACTTGCTGCTCTTCTCTCTCACCACCCTGCCGAGCTCTTCTGTCAGCTGGGAAAAAGCAGAGCGGATGGCTGTCATAAACATGCAGTTAGGAAACCTCTGTATCTTGAAAATGCTGTTCAGTGGTCACTGGTCACAAATTTTGAAAACGGTAATAAAGTTATACAGAAGGACTCAGGATCAGCCAAACACGCTCTCCAATGCTTGCTTCTGCTTCAGTGTCTTGCCCTCCCCTGTTACCTTGACTCTATGCTTCGTAAAGTGTGGGGCAATGGGTTCATTCCTGTGAGCTATCTGGAGAGCAATCACGGTCAAGAACTAGCAGACTGGTGGGGATGCTCCATAAGAGTGTGACTCAGGTGCTTTAACTTGACCTAGAGGCATCATCTTTTCAAGAGCCTTCATTGCTTTGTTGCTGGAGGCTTTTACATCCAGAAACTGATGGCCTGAATGGATAAAGGTGGGAAATCCCCGTGGCTTAACGCTGATTCCTTAACTTTCAGATAAATAAGTTTCTCGTTGTTGCTTTCCAACTTCTGACAAGGTTGGAAAGTTGCTTTTAAGCAGTAGGGGTTATCTTATGGGAAATCTTACTTTTGCAGCAGAAATGAAATTCATTTTCAGAGGCTTTGATGTCAGTGTCATGCTCCTCTTGTTTGGGTCTCTTTCTGTATCCATTCATCATCACCTGGCGACTTCTGTACCAAGACTAACCGCCTAAAGTTGAACCCACAGTCCATCTTGTGTTGATCCTGCCTTTTCTCTGTACGTGCAAGCTTTCACGAGTACAAGCTATACTTAGGGAAGTCTGCATTTTTTTTCTCTGTTATGTAGAGACTGACACTAAATCTAATATGTGCCTTCAATATATATTTGCTACAAATAATGACTTTTTTTAGTTTAATAAAATAAAGCCCAATGCCTATATCTTAGCAGGTTTTGTCTAACTCAAACTCTGGAGCTATTTTTCCCCAGTACTGCACTGGCCTTGTGCTTTCAAGCCTGCTGTTGTCGTGACTGGTGTAGGTGCACGCCTCCTGCTTCTGTAGAAATTTTCTTGGAGGGGGAAAAGAGAGTTGGGTGTTGGTGCTTCCGACAATGTGGAAAGCAGTTTCTGGACATTGTAAAGATAAATAAGTGTTGTTTGGTCTGGTTTGCTTTGTATCTTTGTAAGATGAACAGTTAAATACATGAAAAAACTTTAAGTCTGAAAGCACTTAAAAGAAAGAAAGAAACAAACAAAAAGTTGGGGAGCAAGGGTGGGGAGTTTCTTGGTTTTCCAGAAATGTGCCAGTCTCTTCATCCAGGGCGCTATCCTGCAGCTCTACAGAGATGCTGTGGTGGGTTTTTTTTTTGTTTGTTTTTTGTTTTTTTTTTTTTTAACTGTACCTTATTTTTCTGTGACTGTGGAATATGAGATCTTTAAATCTCATGCCATCCTCCCCTTCAGACAAATCAAACTTCACAGCATCAGGAATGCTTCTGAGCATGTCTTGATAAAGGCAAGGATAGAAAGCAGTAAAACCAGCAAAAGAATCTGCAAGGTCTGAAGGTCTTTAATTCCAAAGGTGATATACAGCCAGGTGGTGATATATGCTGAACATCAGCTCCTACCAGCCCTAAAAAAAAGAGTGCCAAATATAAATCTATCTAAAATATTTCCGTTGCTTTTTCTGCTTCAGGATAACTATCTACCCTGATCCTGGACCATAAAGCTGTGCTAGTTTAGTATGTCTGAACCTGCTTAAGTAAGGGAACTTAATTATTTGTAATTTTTATGACATCCCTGGGTGTAATGTGAAGATGGACATCATCAGAAGCAAGAAATCTCACACTAAAAATATTTCATAATGAAAGATACGAGCCATGTATATAGGCGACATAATTATCTCTGATTATAACACATGAAATTCAGATTATAGTCTCAGACTACCAGATCTCAGAGCATACAGGGCTACTTGCGAAACACTCACTATTGCTGACACTTGTTTTTTTTTCTTTTTGACTGCAGGAGAGTTGAGATATTGGTGGCACCCAGCTTTACAAGTGAGATCATCTTGCCAGCCATTCCATTAAATATTGTAAGACACTGTTACTTCAGGGCTTTAAGCTGCTTTTTGGGCATATAAAGTTACATCAGGAGGTAAACATCTGGTTTTATTTTGCTGCATTCTTCATGCAAAGAATGGATCTGTATCATCAAGCAATGGGAATGCATTTAAGTGTAATTATCTTGAATTATTTGCTGCTAAGTCTCCCTTGCTAGTGGTAGAATGCTCTGATTTCTATCTTTGCTGGATGCCGGGCCTTAAACCTGCCAAAGGCCAAACTAAATGTTGGCTGTCCCGTACGTCAGGCTCGTGTAACTTGGGGGTAAAGGGAAGTGTCTTTTCTGAAATCTTTGCTGAACTTCCAAAGGTGCTTGGCTTTTAACTGCTGGGGAAATGCATCATTTGTATCAACAGCTTGTTTAAGAAAATGGTTTCTTGCTTGTAAATTAGTATAAGAAATTGCTGGAATGGGAGGATCATACAATATTCCTCTAATAAGAAGTATTATCTGATAATTAGTCTAATCCTTCTTTCTTCTAATGAATTCAATGTTTGTATGTTAGCCCTTTTTTAAAAGACTGTGGTCTATGGGCGGGGTGGCTTTGACCTTTGAATAACTTGCTTTGTCATTTCTTTCAATTTTTGATTACTGGCCTTTCTTTTTATTGCCAAACTTCTGTATTTATGTTCTGAGCAGAGTCTTATCTAAATCTTTACTGAATTCAGGTAATACAAATAAGGACACTTATCTTAAAAGAGTCTTTTACCCTCTTTAGATTCCCTTTCTCCATGTAGAAGAGCACCTTGAAATACGAGAGTTAACATCTGCCCTACACTACATATTTTTACATGTACTCTTGAGGAGTTGTTAAAATCTGAATTTGAGAGGAGCATGTGGTTCTGCTTATGCTGTTCCAAGACCATATTTCCTCTTTATTGCTGTATCTTAGTTATGGTAGGAAAAGACTCTGATCAGCAATCTCCAGGGGAAAAAAAAAAAAAATCAGTGTTTCGGGAAGACATTTCTTCTGCTACTTATCAGAGGGATACCTCAGGCAAACTGCAGAAGTTTCTGTGGAGATGTGGTGTGCATGGGCTGCCGAACGCGGCAGTATGCACCATCTATTTGCTTTGGAGCTGGGACTACAAACGCCCCTCAAATGTGTGCAGTAAACCAGCTTAACTTGAAAGAGGATAAAATTAATGTCATGAGGGAGTAGCCTGATGGGCAAACAAAGGGCCTATGAAAAAATGTTGAGGCCCCTTCGGATGCATTGACAGGAACAGGCTCCTTTCATTGCTAATCATTTGCAGAAACTGCAGTACAGCTGCTGCGACGCTAACCTGAGGCTTGCCAGCTCTTGGATGAGTTCTCTTTCTCCCCCGCCTCAGTGGCTGTGGCCACCCTTCCCTCTTCCTCTCTTGCTTTTCCCTTTCTCTCTCTCCCCCCCTCTTTCTCTCTTTCCTCCCATGTTTTTCTATTGCATGGGAGAACGAGCCGAGCCTTTGTAACAAAGCTGGCCAAAAGCAAAGAGCTCTGTTTTGTGGAAACGTTTAAGTTCTGGTTTTGCTCTGCATCAGATCTTACTTAGTTCCTGCCACTAGAAGTAACCAGAGGTCTGAGAGACGGTCTGCACTGTAGCCTCGTCAGCTCACTGCTGTTAGCTCTTTTGTGCACGTATGAGACTGCTCTGCTTGCAAATACATCATGCGTGTGCCCGTATTAGCCTTGGAAAATGTTTATAATACATTGTCCTTACAGACAAAACCTTCACAACTATTTCATGTTCTCATGATCAGCTCTGATTATGAGGATAGATACTTTAAAAGTTGGGACATATTAGAAAATAGAGCAATGAAGATCATGGCAATGCCAGAGGGGACTCTTTGAGATCATTGTCATAGGAATGAACACAGGAATACTTAAGGCAAGTCAGTTCTTGCTGTGCTCTTGATTGCATGCAGTCATTGCATCATGTTTCCCAGCTGAACTTAAAGTTACCACCACCACCATCCCTCCCCAAAGTAAAGGTTTTGTTGCAAGGGTTCTGCCTTTCACTTTGTGAGAGAAGTCTAATTACTGTAGAGAGGGAATAAATCTATAGGTACGCAGGTTGTCTTTTTTTTTTTTTTTAATGGAAATTGCATCTGAGTGAAATTGAATCCATCTAACTCATCCAAGGCCTGATAAATTAAGAAGATTCCTTCCTATTGTACCACCTGGACTTGAGTTTGGCTGCAAAGCTGATGTGGATTGAGTGGTGGTGCCCAGGCATGTGGCTTTGAATGCTCTGCCTAATGCAAATCCCAATATATTGATATAGAAGAGTTCTCTGTATTTACTGCTGTGTGACTGTGCAGGGGGTATCTCTGATCTAAGCCCCTGACCAGTGCTGTTTGTTACACTCAGTGAGATGGTAATGGTCAGCAGTAGATAAGATTCAAAGAAGTCTATGGGACGAGTCTATCTAAACGTTACTGAGATTGCAGTGTTGTTCCTCTTGAAAAGCAAAGGCTGTAAAATTTGTCAATGCTGCAGTAGATTCTGCTGCCTCATACCCCTATCTCCCCTGCAGCTCTATTGCTGGCCATAAAATTAAGTTGTTTTGTCACCTGTGGTTATTCATTTTAACTTTAGCATGGTAAATTTAATGCAGAGACGTTTACTTATTGTAAATTTGTCTCCCATGAAACAAAGGGGCACTAACTTTGCAGGCTTGTGTAAAGAGTATCTTTTTCCATTAAAAATAGTAGAGGCTGCAGGTTAGGACAACTTGTAGACTAAGTATGTACTCTAAGAATCAATAAGTGTTCTTTTAGAGCCTGGAGATTATTTGACTATAAAGGCTTTTTGTTGTGTTGTTTTTTAAATTCAATTGCTGTAAAAAGGTAAATAAAAAAGTTAACTATCTGTTGCCTCACTTAATTTAAAATCTTGTATCATTTATTCTTTCTAGGTAACCAATTTTTCCTTCTTTGTTCTAATGTTGGGGCTTAGAAGAAAATGGCTTTAATTTATAGCTTCTATTTATTCAAATGTATTGTTGGCATCATAGATTTTACACTTGCTATTAGAAGTTTGGAAAATATTTCTTGCTACACTGGAAGAGAAAAAAATTCAGTTTAGAAATATAATTTCCTACCACTAAGACACTTGATAACATGGGAGAGATTAATGGAGCCTTATGATAGAAACTTGATTTAAAGCAGAAGATTAATACTGCTTTATCGGCCCATACCACAAGTGAATTAGCTCAAGAAATCTGTTTGAAGTTGCTGAGTTGTCTGTTAGAAAAAGGTCTCTGGGCATTTATTTGATCATTGCTGAGTACTTGCTATGGGCTCGTCTATCTAACAACACAGGAACAGACTTCATACCAGCCTTGCGTATTTTACAGTAGCACGTTTCTTATTATTCCTTGTTATCCCACAGGAAGCTGGAATGCTTTGGGGGTCAGCTACTGGCTGGGGGGGATTATTCCTAGTAAATCAAGCTAAAATTAATAAACAGAATTACACTGACATTCTGATTTCTTCAAGGACAAAGAAATGCTGATGCGGTGTTTTTAATTGGAAAGGTTCTGTCCCAACACCTGTTGTAAATCATATTTTTATCAGCAAAGAAGCCTCTCATTTCCTTTGCTAAATGTAGGAGTGTTTATCTTTGGAGCACATTAAAGTGGTCCAGAAGTTGGGCCTGACAGGTTGATAGAGCTACAGATGGACACGACAGAGAAATTTGGGAGCTAACGCATTGGGGCCACAGCTGGCTGCTGGTCCTGGCTGGCATTCCAGCTCTGCTTCCGATATAAATTACATCAGCATCAAATAAGGAAAAAAAAAATATCTGTGACAATCAATCCGTTTCTCTGTCATTTGGCAAATGTGCTCTCTATCTGAAGATACAGCCACCAATTTAACTGGTAGTTCTTAGGAACCTGTATGTTTTATTCAGTGTAAAGGAGAAATCGCACCACGTGCATGCATAATGTATGTGTCTGTGTGTATGCACAAAGATACGCATGCCTGCACACAAATGCTTTTTCTTCCTCCAGTGGCTTTCAGTTCTCTTGGGAAAATGCCTGAAGCAACTGTGCTTCTAAGTTCAACCAGCCCAAAATGAAGTCTGCATGATTTTGTAGCTTTTAGTTTTTACTTCTCTTAGAATTGTAGCACCCAGAGTTTTATTTCTAAATCTCTTTCTTTTAAACATTTTTTTTTTTCTGCTATGCTGTCTATACAGAGGAGTCTGCAGAGCTGGCCTTCCAACATATACATTGGATGATTGTGAAAATGATATGTTGTTACACTAAGCTTGTATCATTTGCCTGCAATATGGTAATATGTAAAAGTACATTCTCAAATGCTGCACTGCAGAGGTACACACAAACAGTGGCATTCTGTATGCATTACGTGTGCGATGAAAAGTGCTTAAAGAGTACCTTCATCAGGTATCTCAGAGAGCGTCCTGTTTCCTTGGTACAGATGAGAATTAAAGGTAAAAAGAGCATGTAGATTTTGCTGATGTGAATCGCTGCATTTCATCACACCGAAAGAGTCTATCTGCAGTGTGCAGGCAGAAGCCTGCCTTTGCGGACAGAAGATTAGCATTTACCTGCCAACAGTTTAAAGCCTCTTTGTGAGTTTCGAGGAGTACATGGGAAAAGGGAAGGGGAAAGATGGCTCTGCTTCCAGGCCCCCTTGGCTGGAAGGGCAGGGCTTCGCTCCATGCCGGCAGCATGGACAAGAAGTTCTGCTCATCACAGCGGAGTACCAGACCGATATCAAAATCTGCAGTTTCAGGGGGTCACGACAGCAATCTGTCTAAAAGGGGCTGACTCAGGCAGCAAAAAAAAAGAAGGCTAAAAAAGGATTGCTGAATATGAGCAAGTGATCAGAGATCTGAACAAAAAAGGGACAGTTACCTGCCAAAACTTTGTCCTTGTTTGTTCTTGCTTTAGGGTTTCTCAAAATATTCTGATAAGTCAACATAGGCTTGAACTACCTTCAAAAGTTCAGCTGAAGAAGGCCCCAGTCTCTGAAGACTGTGAGGAGCAGGTGACAGCCCTGTCCATCTTGACAAGGTTGTCACATCTGTTCCTCTTGATGAGCTCATACCCAGCCAGGCTTAGCCCTGTGTGAAGGGCAAACAGAAAAAGCCCCGTTACTTTGGGAAAGCTACTGTCAGTGGAATTGTTACCTTGTGAACTGCCGAGGTTTCCTTTGTGCTTGGTTCTTAGGGACTCTCCTTCCCCCGTGTCCCATCAAGGAGACCAGTTGCCATCTGGTCCAAAGTGTTTGTAAAGTTCACTGTTGCAATAAATGTCATTCTACAGAAATATAAACAGGCTGCTGCCCTACTGCATTACTGGTGTATTCACATCAGTATGCCTAAAACTTTGTCTGAATTTATTAATGCAAGTAAAAGGAAAATTAATCTTTTCCAGCAGAAAGTGCCTTAGCAGCTACACCGAATGCGGTGCAGTTGGGGACACCTCTGACTTGCTGTGGTCCTGGCTGAGTGTTTTGTTTGCTGTGTAGGCAGAACCAAGACACTGCATGCTTTATGCTGGTTTCAGTCTATGAACATTCAGGTCTATTACTATGTTCATATCTGACCTCTTGTATAAAGGCCACAAGATACATTTTTTTTTTTCAGGAGCCAATTATTTCTATTCTGTTAAAATATACTTTCCAGAAAGACTGCCAGCAAAGAGAACTGAAGAGCTTGAGACTCCACCTTTTTCTTTGCAAATATGTTGTCGTAGTCAACTGCTGTGCTATTTTAAAAACTTATAACTGATGTATAACTTAAATTTACTTGGCTTCAACTTCCATTGGAGCTTGGCTTTTTCTATGCCATTAAGTTAAGTATTCCTTCTGTAAAGTGTGCATTCCATGTCCATGGCATTTGAACACTGTAGCTAAAATCCTTCTTGCCTCTAGTTAATTCATGAGACATTGAAATAATTTGAACTCTGTGCTTGGTATTGGGGACTACTCGTCACTACTGGGGAAGAGTGTCAATACCTAATACCCAACTGCAGATCCCTCCTCTCTTCCTGTCTGTCCTGTAACCCTCCCTTCAGACCCCATTTCGCCCTCTCCAGTTTATCTACTTTTTTGTGCGTTTTATTTTCAGACTATGGGAGTTATAGCTATGTGTTTGACTATTGACCTTATGAAACCCACGTACAGGCAAAAAGAAAGCTATTAACTTACTATTCCAGTTTTTAGCTACCCAAGAACTGTGATAGCATTGATATGTATACAGATAAACAGAACTTCTTATGAGAAATATTAAAGGAGGAGAGTTTGCTTGCCTATTTTCTATAAGGGCAGACAATTAATCAAGTGTTTCTGCAGGTACACATACAGCAGGGGAAACAAATAGAAGGAATTTGAAGTCCACATGCAGTTGCAGACATGATATTATTTGGATTACAAAAATGTGCTGGGGTAGCTTGCATGACTGGAGTGGGCCTGGATCTAGAAAGGGCAACAAGAAGGGCTTCTACAAATATGTCAGCAACAAAAGGAAGACCAGGGAAACTGTGAGGCCATGGCTCAGCAAGGCACAGGACCTAAGAACAAAGGACGTGGAAAAGACTGAGATACTCAATACCTTTTTTGCTTCAGTTTTTACTTTACAATTTTTTCCTGGGGCCTTTCAGGTCTCTGAGTCTTGTGGTAGAGACTGGGAGGGTGATGCCTGACTTACAGGAAAGGCGGATGGAGTTAGGGACCACTTAAGTCAACAGGGCAAACACAAGACACTGGAACTGCATGGGCTGCATCCAAGGGTACTGAGGGTTGGCTCATACAACTGCAAGAACCCTCTCTATCATCTTGGAAAGGTCATGGCGGTCAGGGGAGAGAAAAAAGGCCGAAAGTGGCCATTTTAATGAAGGGCAAGGAGGAGCATCCAGGGACCTATTGGCCTAACCTCAGTCCCCAAGGAGATTGTGGAGCCTGTCTTCCTGGAAGCTGTGTCCAAGCACATGAAGGACAGGGAGGTGACTGGGAAGAGCCAGCATGGACGTACCATGGGCAGACTGCCTGACCGCCTTCTGTGGTGAGCAGATGAAGGGAGTGCAGCGGGTGATGTTTACACTTTAGTGTTTTCTGAGGTGCACAGGGAAAGAATGAGAGGCAACAGAAACTAGCTGCAACAAGGGAATTTCCAAGTAGATATTAGGAATTTTTTTCCACCACGAGGGTGGTCGAACACTGTAACAGGCTGCCCAGAGTGGTTGTGGTGTTTCTGTTCTTGGAGGCGTTCAGAACTAGACTGGACACGACCATGAGCAAGCTGATCTAGTGAATCTGCTTCGGAGGTCAGATCACTTGAACTTTTGAGGTCCTTTCTAGACCTGGGATTTTAGAAAGAGAAACTGAAGTGTCTGCTTTGCCTAACTGACAGTAAGATCTCAAACACAGTCACTTTTCAAGTGACTGTCCTAATTGATGGGTGGAAATGGTGATATTTTCTTATTAAGAAACAGTGGAAAGACCTTGCTTTGTTTTCATACAAGCAAGTTTTGCAGGAGATGGAAATGTGAGTTCTTGGGGGTTATCTTTTCCTATGCCCTGTTTCATCTAAAAATAATTTACCCCGAACAGATAAAAGAGATAAAACCAGATAAAATCATTACATAATTTATTCTTTGCTAACATATTTTTGCACAATAGTGGAAGCCAATGCATTTTTGGGAGATTTTCTTTTACAGCCTGTCATTTCAGACATCTTTGACACTAACCAAAAAAGCAATTTTCACACACAGAGAACAACAAACAAATAGGACCTGCTTTGTGATTAAGGAGTCTGTGATTTTGCTATTCATGTTGTAAGCTGCATGAAAGTACTTCTGATAGAAAGAAACAATCTTCAAGGTTAAGTGTCATAAGACGACATCACTGTGTTTAAGCCATTCTGCTTTCAGTTGCCTCGGGGAATATATTTTCAATAAGAGGTCTGAGTCTGCTGGCTCCTGCAGTTGTGCTGACGTGTCCCTGTGGTCATCTGACAGAACAAATTCCGCCTTTCCCCTCAGCTAGCTGAAAACGTGTTTTGGTTGGAGGAGCGAGGTGCGGTAGCAGTTGCCACACTCTTCCCCCCATGTTCCTCCTATGCCAAGACAAGTTATTCTTCTGGCAAGAGCTGTCTTTTCTAGTGCAGAGGACTAAGAGAAGATGCTTGGGAATGAGCGGGTGGTGACTACATTGCTGTGTCTCTCACGGTGTCGGGCAGGCAGCTGCTGTGCCTCCAGGTCTGGCAGCAGGCAAACTCATTGCTGTTGCTCCTCTTGCTGAAATACGCTTTGTTCTTTCAAGTCTAGAGAGATGTGACAAGCTCCAGGTTGTTGAAATTTTGCTTGCTGAATATTTTGCAGATGACCCTAGGTTTGTTTCTGCAGCCTCTCTCCCACTGTCCATCTGGGATTTGGAAGGGACGTCCAACACCTCTGGAAGAGAAGGGAGGAAAGCCTTCTCCAGACTTCCTGGACAACAGAATAGGCTTGCTTGACCAGGAACAGAGACATCAGCCCTGCACATCCAACCAGTTGTCAGAACCTTCGTGCTGATCACAGCCAGAGATTAAATAAAGGGACAAGTGGGTGGAAGAGCTCCAGAACTAGGTAAAGACGTTACATATTTGCAGATATTAACTTAAATATTTAAGATCAGGATGAGATTTTTGCCACTTACCCTCACTTTCATTTAATCCAGAAACCAAATGGCAGGTGCCAAGGTAATACATCCACGAGGTCAGCAGACAGTCCCCTTGAACAGGGGCTGCCTACATGAAGCCGAGTGCTTGAAGGATGCAGAGGCTTCTGAAATAGGCTGCCTCAATGCGGAGTTGTTCACTCAAATGGGGTATTCAATGTTGGGAGCAAAGCTCTTAATTTTAGGGGCAAAGTAATTTCCGTAAGGGTTATGAAGCTGATCTAAACTTTCAGACAAAAAGTTCAGGGATCAAAAATTGCCTCTTCCTATTGTAAAAAAAGGGCTGTAGTTCAGCACAAGTAGCAGGTTTATATGGGTCACGTCTGAACTATTCTTTTTGTCATTTTGTACTTAGATCTCTGAGCCGTCTATAAGAGTAAGAAAGTTATTGCTAGAAAGATTGGAAACTGGTAACTGATAAATAGCGCTACATCACCCTGCAAAGAACAGTTGATGAATGTTACCATTGCATGTGAAATGTTTCTTTTTTTTTTATTTTTTATTTTTTTTTTTATTCTTTAATAGCAATGTTTTAAACTACATTGTCCCACACAGGGCACCGCAGTAAACCAGAACTGACATGATAAATGCAAAGCTGTGGTTACAGCTCCAGAAATCGATGAATTGCATGTTTCACATGTAGAAGGGCAGTCCTGCTGTTTCTGCTTGCAGAGTGATAAATGTAATTCAATCTATGAGCAGTAAAACATGAGTTCAACTTGCTAATGCATGTGCATGCTTCCAACAGGAAAGAAAAGTATGTGAGAAGCTATATTGTGCTGCTTTGAAACCACCTGTAAAATGATTAGTTCTAAAATTTGTAAGAAAAGGGTGTAAGTCAATAACCCAGCGAATGTTTCCCCAATAAATGTGATTCAGTACCTGTGAGTATTGTTAC
Organism: Egretta garzetta; assembly: GCF_000687185.1. Taxonomy (NCBI): domain Eukaryota; kingdom Metazoa; phylum Chordata; class Aves; order Pelecaniformes; family Ardeidae; genus Egretta; species Egretta garzetta. The sequence continues at coordinate 1,781,520 of NW_009258268.1, forward strand.
TCCATCTCAGACACAGGAGCACCCAGCAAAATGGCACTTTGAGAGATACTAAAACGGGAAAGATAATAAGGCCGTAAATGAAGGCCATTATTTATGGTGCTATGGATGCAAAACCAGACCTGTGTGAATGACCTCCTACAACTCAGCAAATTAGAAAGCATGTTTAAATGATGCTTTGTAGCAAGTGATTAAACAAATTCTAGAATAAAGGGGAAAATACAGGTTAAAATATACTTCAGGGCCTGGAAATGAAGATGAGACACTTTCAGTTCTTGCTGGGCACCCTGATTTTAACATTTGCCCGGTGGACTGCTGATCATGGGTGGTTTCTGATAAAGAACATAGCTTTTGGCAAGAAGCTGCTCTGCTTAATTTTGTTTTTAATTCTGTTCTGAATTCATATTTAATAAAGATTATTTTTTCTCAGAACAATTCAGGGAAACTCAGTGTCACAGTTCACTGAACTTCTGGAGGGATGTGGTAGTGTTTCTGTAAGATTCAAAGAGGTATTTTTTTATTGTTAAGATGCTGTTAAACAAGCCAACCTGAGCTATCAGCTCTGCCATGGTAAGCCCTTGTTGGAAAGTTGTTGTCAATAGGCCAGCAGACCCTGCCGTTATTGAATGGGCATGCAGAAGCTGATAAATTCCTTATGTAGTTCTGATATATGCAGGGTTTAATAACACCCCCAGCAATGACTTAAAGTGTATAGAAGGGCTCTAGGAAAAGTCTAACCCTCCTGTCCCATGAGAAGGAGCTTGGGATGATCATTTCAGCAATTGCTTTTCCTACAAGTTAGGATAATGACATGAGATATATCCATTTTGAACAGAAGAAAGTCAACGCATTTAATTTGGACACACAGCTCTCCTGGCTTTTATATTTGTGTGCTTTCCTATCCACAGAGCTTTTTCCTAGACCCTAGTTTTAGAGCAAATGCACAGACAAATGCCTGCTTGTCATCATGTGAGACTCCTCGTCACAGTTTCTAGAGTTTCAGAGTCCAAATTTGACACTGTTTTGACAAACTGGAAGGCATATGTATGACAAAACAGGCCAGGCAACTGGAATGGAAAAACTGCAGTAGACCTGTGGGGTTCCCCCCGCCCCCCCTCCACCTCCATTCATTTTGGTTTAACACACACCACCTTAATGCTTTATCTGGCAAATCTTCCACTGTCCTTTGACATTGAACTGAACGCACCGCTGATTGCAACAGAATGCAATGCTGCTTGGATGCTGCACATCCAGACGTGCTGCCTATGCAGATAAGGTGCAGATGATTATTGCAAATAACCATGCCTTGTACTGCAGAAATGCTTAGAGATCCAGATGGAAAGGGGG
>NW_009258268.1:1783033-1847571 GCF_000687185.1 Egretta garzetta
GGGGGGGGGGGGGGATCAGAGGAATGAGCTGCCCAACCTTACTCTGTGTGTGTGGTATAAAGCAAAAGTGTTATCCATGTAACCCCAAATGTGAAAGGGACCTGTATGAACTCTCAGGTAATAATTAAATACAGTGCATCTAGCTGGCAGTATATTTTTGAGTGTTTTGAAACCAAGATGGGATTGGATGCAAATGAACAAGCAAAAGCTCATCTGGTAACCACTGTGGAATAGAAAACAGCAGAAATGAAAGATGCATTTGTGATAAACAAGATTGAAATTCCTTGGGAGAGTGCATGTGTTTAACCTCTTAGCATGAACATATTTGTTTTTTTGTCAGAATAAATTGCTAAAACCAATCATGAGATAGAGAAGCAAAGAAATATGAGGAAGATCTCTGGATTAGGGTGCAATTCACAAACCCCCAAACTCTCTCTGAAAATACCACTTAGAAGAAAACAGCATCAAACTCTGATGTCTTTTAATCGTGGCTGGGAGTTTCCAAATAAATATTTTTATCAAGAAATGAATTATGAATACCTCCCCAGCTGCTAATAGATTGTTTGAAGGGCTGTTCTACTTAAAGTTGATGTCTTTTATCTCTCTGGGGTTTTTAAAGACTATTTTATAACAACATATAACATTTCAGTATTTGATATCCAGGCATATTCACAGTACACATCTTCTCTACACTTGCTAGTTTCAGAGTTGCATACATGTTTTTCTGTCAGTTGTGTAAAATCAATCCATGCCCTTGGGAGAAAGCTGTAGCTCTGTGCTCAACATGTGTGTGCCGGGGCTGGGGGGGACACACATGGTAGAGGACCCGTCTCTGGGGGTGACAGTGACACCCCCCAGTTTGCTGGCAGCCCAGTTTCTGCTGGTTTCACCTCTCAGCCAGTTCCACAATAGTCACAGGGTATGTCTGATGCCTCTCTAACCCTGGTGCGCTTTAAAGATAGTTAAGCTATCTCAAAAAAACCAAACCACAATCCAGATAAGTGTTGTGCTGATGGTAGTTAGAAACTGAATGCTTCATTATGTTAAGTTTTATTCTCTTGATTTTAAGAGCTCAAAACGGATCACCTTAAAGAAATACCTAGATTAAAATATTTTGGAATTGTAAATAAAAGAAATTTTTCTCAGTTGTTTTTTAAAATTAAACTGCTTCTAATGGTGACAGTGAGTTAAAGAAGATGTAGCAGCTGATTTCTGGCAGAGACTTGAGTTTAATCTGGGAAGTGACATCTCAAAGTTTAAAAGAAAAAAAAAACCCACCCCGTCAAACCCTTATGAACTCAGTGAAAGAGGTCAGTAACAGTTCCCCCAAACTAGGAGAACTTTAAACTTTATTTCTGTGCGGTCTCTCTTCAGAACAACTCAGCCATTGTTCACCCTCTGTGCCAGGCGTCTCCCCTCCCTCCCCAAGGCAAGTTGAGGTGAGCACACGGGTTGAAAAAAGCACCTGTGTGGTTATTCCTCCCTATTCTTCTGCTGGTACTAGACCCTTTCCTTCCAGTCTTCTTCCTCTAGCACAGCAGTAACTAGACTTCAAGACCCTAAGCTGGCAGCTCTTTTTAGCTTCTGTTTCTTCACATACGTGCTGTCTTGTTTTTGAAAAATGCTGGTAGGCTATAGAGAGCTTGAAGGAAAATGTGGAGGAGCGCTTCATGTGGCATTGCTTTCTGAACACCACTGGATATACTCTTTGAAAACAGGTATTCAGGTGAAGTGTCCAGGTCTCTGTTTATCCCTCAGTCATATTTTATATGATCAGACTGGGGGAAATATTCAGTGAATCTGAAAACTCAGTTTGCAGGATTTCAGAAGAAGAAAACCAAAAGTCTTGTTGAAAGGTCCCGGGTCTAATAACCTCTTCACTTTACCCCATAAGACATTACTGATGGGACTTGTTTAAAATCTGCCTTCTTCCTCCCTGCAGTCCCCAAACCCTGTGGTGCTGGAGTCGATGTTCTGCCAAGCAGGGGACCGCTGACAGTTTCAGACAGAAAGAGCACAGTTGTCCTTAGTGGCTGTGCTGCAAGTAGGGTTTTTTCTTGTCAAAATCCACTTAATGTTTTGCCCTGGAGTTCTTTTTGTCAGAGAAGGGATATGAAATCTTGCCTGAGTGTGAAAGTTGTTCTGCTCTAACTCTGTCAGGATAATGGTAGGGACACAAACTTCCCTCCTCTCATCCGGGACAGCCCCATGAATCCCACTATGAAGGTGTCTGATGGTGGTACCAATGACCCCCATGTGGCCAGCCTATGACCCCTGAGCCACGTGCAGCATGCCATTACAGGGTCCCGTCACTAGACGATGTTTGGCTGAACATTGCTGGGACACCCTTGGATCCAGCCAGGTATTTTGCCGAGTCCCACCCTGCAATGGAGCCCTAGGGTCTGAGCAGCTGTTATGCCCCAGCCTTTCTTGCCACCTGCCCCCTCCTTTCTCCTTGGCTTTCTGACATACCTGGTTTTATGGCTCTTGGTCATAGGAGTTTTGTACGCTGCTCACAGGGTCAGTACGGCTGGTTGCCTAACTGGATAGGAAGGAAAGTAAATAATGTTCATATACGATACTATCATGATGCAGTTGGTGCCTACATAAAGGGTTACACTGATAATTTATCAAAAATCATGTCTGTAACGGGCATAATTCTATTTTTATAAGTCTGCCCTGGGATTGTAGAAGAGCTCTGAGAAGCTGTTTTAAGAGATGAAAGAGCTGAAAAATCCTCAAATGGCAACTAAGGAATAGGCTGCAGGAGCAGGGAGGGGGGATGGAGGCTCCTCAGTTCATGTTTGAGGCTAAATGTTTAGCATATGAGTTTTGCAGCATCACTGAAGTGATGTGGACCTGCTTCTCTGACCTCTTTCAAGACAGCATTTTGCTTTCTGTATCTGAAATCATTCCTGGCTCACCTTCTGAAGACCTTTCTAGCTCAATCTACAAAGCCTTTTGCAACTCACTGTTCCTCAGTGGAAAGCTATTTGGAAAGGCAATGAATCGTGAAGTGGTCTGATAAATACTTGGCAGAGGAAAGATGCTCCAGTGCTTGGGAGGCTAGCCTGGGATTTGGATGATCAAGTTGACTTTTTAAAAAATTTTTTTTTCTCTTCAGCAGACTTTCTAAAGAAGCTTGGGCATGTTATTTAGCCTTACTTTCCAGCTCATGGAAGCATTGTGAGTATGGTCTATGAGGTGATCAGTGATAACAGCAGGAAGGTATCAAGTGAAAAATTAAAGCCTGTTCCACTGCTTTTTTTTTTTCCCTTCTAATTTTTGATAAATACACTGCCAACTTCAATTGTTTTCATATCCTTTCCTGAGATATGTTAAACCAGACTCAACTGTTATGGGATGAGGCCTCATCTTATACTCCTGTTTTGACACCCAGAGGATGCAGCTATAGATTGCTCCAAGGACTGTTAAGAGTCCTTTGAACCTCTTCCTTACTGCTGCATTCATGTTAGCTTTGCACGACAAGGTTTCGCCAAGGACATGATTGTGTTAATCTTTGCAGAGTGGTGGAACACACCAATTGTTTCTATTTATTAATCTCTGATCACTTCAAAGAGCATTTGAATCTACAGAAAATGATAATAATAAAGAAATGATGCTTGACAACTCTCTCCTTTCAGTGCTATAGATGGTGAATCGTACAATCAGATATTATGCATGACAACTTGAAGAGGTCAGTTGTTGACAGAGAGCTTTCTGTGTAGCACATGTAATTGCAGAAATACTGTTTGTCTTCCTACTGATTCATTACTATCATTTTCTGTGCAATTTCAATGTCGTTTTACTCGTCCTGATTTCATTTCGTGATCCAGAAAGGCATTTGCTATTAGCACAGGTAAGAGGATTTTTCATAGCACTTATCTGCTGAAAGTCACCCTGAGCAAGCACACACCTGAAAGCAAATGTGCCTTCAGGCAGCATTTAGCGTAGGCATCCAGGCACCCATAGAGTGAAGAGCAGAATCTGTCACAGATTTGTGTGATGCATGATAGTGCACAGAACAGGGGATCTCCTCCCTTCCCAGTTTCTGAAGGGATCTGCTTCCTTTCTTTGCTTCACAAGAAGCAAGCACTTCTCCCAAGAGACACTTTTCAGCAGAACCAAGAGCTTCATAACAGCATCTTGACTTCTGAGGCTATTTGTTAATGTCCTGAAGTCCCTCTGTCTTATCCTATTCATGCTGGCTTCAGGAAGACTCTGACGGAGAGTTGTCATCTTGTTGATGCTATTCTTCCTCTTTAGCTGACTCCTTCTACTGCACTCCTGTGAAAACAGTGAAACTTGAGGAAAACTGGCCAGATTATCAGGAGACAGGTAACCTATTTGTACACACTGTCTTGTGGCATCATGTGGTTGAGACCTGGAGGATCTGTCCATTGAAACAAAAAGTTGGTAATGTAAGAAACCAGCAGTGTAGGCTGTGCATAGATATCTTCTAGCTGAGCTGGTGGAAGAGGTTACTTTGCTTGTTGGTCAGACTACGGGGACTTTTGTGCAAGCTTTTGCTCTTATTCGCTTCAGGAACACAACTGTGGTGTTATGTGAGCTAATTCACATGGCTTGGCTTCAAACAAGATGAGAGTGCTTGGACAGATTTCTCCACTTACAGACTGGCAGGGACAGTAGCCTCCAACAAGGGAGAAGGGTGATCAACAGCTATGATGGTTGCCCTTTTTTCTCATGTAGCTGAGTCTGGAAGAAGATAGCTATTTGAGGCTAACCAGAATTAATTTCAGTCTGTCTTTTTTAACATAGTAGTACTGCTAGAGAACAACTCAGGGCCCGAGCAGCAGTGGAGCATTTCAGACATGGCATTACGAGTCATCCTTGCCCTGTCTCAGCCTCCTCGCACCCACCCACCCCCATCCCGGACAGGGAGGCAGCTCTGCATTTGTGTCCTTGCCACACAGAGAAGCCAAAAGAAGGGCTCAGACTTTACAGTGATGCTTGACAATGGTAAGTCAAATTGGGGCTGATCACAGATTTGACACTCGACTAGAGGCCGCACAAAGGTAATGGGTTCATGGTAGAACTGCTTGCTGCTCAATCTTGCTCCCAGCGTTGAAGGCAGAGCACTGAAGCAAGGGTCCTGGACGTGTGCTTCATTAAGGCAGCAGTCTCAGGCTTTCTTGAAAAATCCATTTGCTATCTTACAAATTAAACTCTGGTTAATATGTGCTGGAATAACATTTGGTTTAGGTGCTGCAGCTTCACACTGGCAATATAACTCAGGCTGGTTTGCCTCTACTCTTCTGAGCTCCCAGCAACCTCCAGCCTCTGGGGTGAAAATGAATCACATTTATGACTTTAACTGTTGCATGGGAGAACTGTTCACCTGTGGGATTCATCCACCTCTGATCACTGAAGCACAGTAACTCTGAGGATAATTATGAGGAAAAAACGAAAGTGGAACAGCTAGTTTGTAGCCTACCCAAGTTAATTAAATCAAAGCCATAATTAATTGTATGTCCTTTTTTGTAATTTGGCAAGCTCTTGAAAAGCTGTCTTGCTGAGACTTGATTCTTACCACGTTACTCATCTGATGAAGAAGGCCATTTTTATGAAAGCCTTCAAAGAAATAGATTAGTACCTAATAGCACTAAACCACTTGAAATCTTCTGGTTCGGATGTCAATCTTATTAGCTGTCTGAGCCTTTCCAAGTAGCACAAAAGCTATTTGTTTACAGGCTGACACATAGTAGCTTGCTTTATTCCTTCTCCCTCCCCTAAAAAGAGATACTGTTTACTCAAAATCAGCTTGCTCTCTCAGTATAAATACTAATGAACGTTACAGACATTCGTTTAAGCATTGACTGCTGTTATTAGCTATTCCTTTAAGCTTAAGTGGTATTGAATTAAAATATTCTCTTAATGATAATCCCCTCCTCACAGGACTTAATGGTTTTTAAATTGGGCTTTGGCAAATATGAGACTAGGCAAGGATGCAAGCCTGGGTCTTATCCAAAGACCATTTCAATCAATGAAGTCATCAGGTTGTTTAAATGTATCAAGCCACAGCACGACAACTAACATTTAGTGGAATGTTTGCAGAATATTACAAAGTCTATAAAATATGGATTAAACGTACCTGAGACACAGCCAGTTTCCTGACAAACAGGAGATGAAAGTTTTGGGGTTTTCTTTTCTTTTTAGATAGACTCTGCTGACCTGACTTGATGGAAGCTGTAGAAAATGCCAACTTCCAAGCCATAATATGCATTACAGCAGGCAGTCCAACAAGTCTCTTCAAAATGGACTTTTCTACATGATGTTTTTTTTCTTTGAAGGTTGATGGATTTTGTTAGATAAATGAGAGATGGAAGCTGTAAAGGACCCTGGTGACTAGCATCGCCCTCTCCTCCCTACCAAAGGAAGACGGTGTGCACCTTCCTATTTATACTGCTGTCCAGCCCTGAATGATCTGTAAACTGTTGCACCTTGTCAAGGAGTGATTTTTATGCCTTTTCTCAGTTTTGTCATTTGTAATGACTTTATATTTCTTTGCACATTTCTCAAAAGTTTGCAGTTCAAATGAATAAGCTGCCTTCAGACACCTGAGGCTCAGATTAAAGCGTGGTCTTAACTACAAGGAGCTGGTATTGCATGATCTTTGTTTCTCCTGCAGATGTATGACCATGGGTGAAAAGGTACATTCCTTACTTGTATGAAGCCGAAGAAGTTTTGGATAATCCTAAAAGTAAATGAAAACAAACCAAATCAACTCCTCCAAGTCCTATGTCCTTTGTGTTTAAGTTCTGAATTAATGTAAGAATTCAACACGCTTCTAGAAAAGCAATCCTAAGGGTAGTTTGATGACAGGGTAGCAAGACATCAGAGAGGACAGTAAGATCTGAGGTAATCTAGGAGAAAGGAAAAGACAGAGTCTTGAGATCACTACTTTTATAGGTAAATTTTAGATCTGCCCTTGCTCCTCTCTTCTGCTGTATGTGTCAGGCAGTGTTTGATACAGAAAAAGAGTAGTTTTGCATGGTAACATGCAAATTCAGAAAATGATGTTGTTTATGTGGATGGTGAGGTTTGCCAATCCTCTTTTCCTTTGGATTCTGAGGCAGCCATATTTTGTGGGAAAATATGAAAAACTCATTCCAGAAGAAAGCAACAGTCCTCTGCAGGAGCAGTAACTAGAGGCAATGAAGGTGTACTGCAGAATCTGAGCAAAAAATAGCTGAGTGCATCGCACTTTTTTTTTTTTTTTTTTTTTTTTTTTTGTGCGTCCTCAAGCTGTAGAGTGAGAGGAGTCTCTAGGAGCTACTTTTGGATCCTTTGTTTTGGAAGAAAGCACACACTGTGCAATGCCAGTCCTGGGTGTTCCTGGGATGCGTTGCTGTTCTGCAAGCAAAGCCAAGGCTTCTGTTGGAGCCAGAGAACACGGGAGGACTGTCACCCAAAAAGGCCGTAAGTAGTGTAATTCCCCACAGGCAGTGTGAGGGAGACTGTTTTGGAAAGATGCCTTCCTTATCTTCCTTTCTCACTCTGTTTTTTTTCAGACCAAGTTAATTATATTTGCATATGCAGTCACTGTTTATTCCTGTGACAAGACCATAGGGAGTGGTGGTTTTGGCTGGAAAGGATGCTCTGTTTGTGGGGGAAGGAGAGTAGGATAGTTGGGCAGAATTGAGATTCCCTTCTTCCTTGCTCCCTGTTGTGATGTTAAAGCTTGCTGTTGATGGCCCCTGTGTCCTCTGTAACTTCTCACAGAGATTTCTTGGCTGTTTCAAGGCTAACTTTGCTAACTTTGTTTGTGCTTTGTTAATACTCATAGTTACTGCCGTTTTGCAGTCTTGCTCAGGCAATTACATTCTGTCTATTGAAGATTCCCATTGCTGGATCAATAGAAGAAATTTATTCTTCATTTCCTTCATAATAGCTATTGTATAGTGCTGCAAAATGGCTGTTGTAGCCAGCTGTAATTCGGCAGTGGGTGAGCAATCCTGCAGTCTGAAAAGCATCCAAAGACCTTACGGGATGAAAAGCGGTATAATCATTATTGGTAGCTCTATTGCTCCTTTGACATCTCCTGTAAGTATTAGTTGAGAATTGGAGGGTTAGCTGGGCATAACTGTTGCTTCAATCAATTAGCTGTGCATTTTCCCCATCCCATCTGATGATCACTTCTGTCGCAAACCACTGGTATCCCACAGGGTCCCTCGGCTGAACTTGAGTCTACAGAATTTTGTGTCTGGTTCCCTGTGGCTTCCCAGTCATCCAATGCTCCTATACAGAACTGGGCCCTCGAGGTTAGGATTGTCGTTTTCCCTTCTCTCTCAAACAGCTGGTGTGTCATTGCTGTTTTCTCTAGACACCGAGCAAGTTGGCCTCCTACAAGCCTGCTGGCAACATCTGATGTATAAAGTTACGTGCCTGATGACAGAGAAAGTGTTGAAGCGACTCACTAATTCAGCTGTGAGGATATCAGCTCCTGCCTTTTGTCCCTGAAATAGGAAACCTTCTCAGGGTCTTGGGTTACAGGTTGGACTGTTTTGTAGTTAAGAATGTCTGGGTCAAATAACAGGAAAAAATGCTTTTATTGTTGCATGGCATTGTGAAGCCAAATGTGTGCTTGACTTTCTATTAGCACGGTGCATTGAGCTGGCGCCTATAATGGTTCTCTCTCTTTAAAGGGCTTGGCAGTGTGAGGGGCAGCAATCACACCTTGAGCAGGGAATAGTGCCTGTACCACTGGAAAAAGTAGGTGGAAATGCGACTGGGTTGCAACACTGGTGTTTAATACCTGACTTTTAGTGGTTGAAATGGCTGTTCATGTTTTGGGTAGTGACAGTAGCTGGGGCCTGGTATTTTAGTCTTTTGAAACATCACCTCAAAAGAAAAATTGAGGAGGTTTTATTATATTGCACAGCCCCTGGTGGGGGGGCTAATAGAAAATGAGAATGGATGGGACAGGGAGCTTGCAATGATGATGCTCCAAAGAAAAGCACAAAGGAGTGTGTTGGTTTGGTTTGTCTTTTGTGAGGGATGCTAAAGAAATTAACCTTTACTTAGGAAATAGGCAAATGTTATATTGTGAGGAGACGTAAAGAAAGAGTAGGACCAAAATTTGGAAGCCTGAGTGAGGCATGCTCTCCACAGCCATTAAAAAATCTGAACTTGTCTTGTATGTATTTGTGATAACGAACAAAGAATTCTCCAGTCTTTAAATGAGGTACTGCACAGAAAGCACATTTATATAGCAATCTTCCTATTGCATCTGCATCACCATAAAACCTTTTGGCATAGCCTTTTTATAACTCCTGTCTACATATGCATCTCATGCAAACTATTTGCTTTTGAGTATGATAGTAAGGTCTATTGAAAACATTAAATAATAAATTATGCGACTTTCTCATTCTCTTTCAGCTGAAATGCTTAATAGACAAAATTCAAACACAGGTTTAATTCACCTATAAAGTACTTGGGCATCTGAATTACAGTTTTAATCTGCAGCTGCTGAGTTATGTCCTACTGTTACAATATATTCAGGGAGGCAAGGCTGGACAGGTAAAATCTCCTTATTTTACAGATTGTGGGGATAACTTATGCAGACAGCTAACAGCCTGTTCCTACTAGGTGGGGAGAATTTATTGGAAGGGCTCAGCATCTTGCTCCTCCTGTCACTGGTGGGTTATTAGCTTGTTCCTCCCCCAGTGGAGCTGATCTGTTTGGGTTCAGCCTTGAGCTGACTACCAGTACTGCCTTCTGGAGAAATGGGCTTGCGATGTGAGAGGAGGGTTGTGCCTACATGTACTCCTGACCAGGAGGGATGCTCAAGTGAGTTAGCGTGTTGTTTCATTATCGCAAGCTAAAAGAGACAAGCTCTGCTGTTGTTTGTGCTGGTGGCTAACATACGAAGTAGCTGTACAGAGAGCTGGCAGAATATGTGTCAGTTTATATAAGCATGAAGACTGTCATGGTCTGATATTTGTAAGGCTTGAACCTGCAAATGTTTCTTCTGAATACTCAAGAGGGTACTCAGCTGGAACGTAAGCTGGCAACTCAGCTCCGAAGGACGATAGGTATCTGCCCGAATTATTGGATGTTCTGGTCTAAATGACCACGAACCGAGTGTGAATCAAACATATTGTTAATCTTACTGGGGGAATAACAAGATTTCTTTTTTCCCTGGGGCACCCAGAGAGACAAAAACCTTGCTCCTTGCTCAGATTCCCACACCATCTCCTGTGAGTTTTATGGGTAAGCAGGCGTCTCCCTTGACCTCCTCTTCCTGTGCTGACTACTTGCTCTCAGACAGACAGAAGAGGCTCGCAATATAACCAACTACCCAGTACTTCTGCCTGCAAGTTGTTCTCCAGCCCCTCCAAACCCCTGAGCAAAAAGGACTGGGGGTGGAAATCACAAAAGGGCTTCACTCTGTGCAAATATCAACACATCATGAAGGTCATTATGTGCGTTAGCAGTTAAAAACGAGCCAGGGGGAACGCTCCTTTGAACAGACTCCTATGGCTGGCTTGGAACTGCCCCCCCATTTGGATTCTGGCCATACAGGGAATAGAAACTCAAAAGAGCAGAGAAAGAAGTCTCATTTGGTAGCACGTTAACCATTTTTGGTTAATACTGTAATATCTCCAAAGCCACTTGAGATTGTCAGAGGGAAGACAATATGGGAAAAAAAAGGTATTAATGCAGTGTGTAAGAGAGCTACACGGTTAACCTTACTCTGAAAAATAGCTTTACTGAAACCTCTGCATTTTGCAATATCCGCTGGTGGAAAGGAAGATGCAGCATCCAGGTTTAATGTTGGATCCATGTATTCTGTGTAGCATTTGCCTGCTAATGTAAAAGTCTGGGCACACTGCACTTATATTTACTAAAGATGAACTATATAATTACCAGTTGCTTTCCCAATTAAATTTAACCTTAGACTGGGCTAGGTGATTTTGATAAGACAAATTACAACTTGTCCTTAGAACAAGTGAACAAGATAGTAACTAAGAAATATAAAGCTGGAAATAAATAAAATAATTGTACCTAATAGAGCAATTTAAAAGGGGTGCTTTTTATAGTCTTTGAGAAACATTTTCAACTTGCAATGATTTATTTCCGCTGCTCACAGAAGCTACATGAATAACTAATATTCTCCGATAAAGACTCTATCCTATTAAGGGGTCAACTTTGCAGTAAAGGCAAAGAAGAATATAAAAAGTTGCAAAGACAAGGTAAAGCTATTAGCAAATCTCCATTCCAAAGTTGTTTCCTACTTGCTGTAAACCATTTCTATCAAGGGAGCAATTTCCTGTGTGCTGCCATTAGTGGATAATATTTTCCTTCAAATAATGGGCTGTGGATGGTGACTAACCACAAACGGTAATATTCTCTCTTTTAAAAGCCGGCACAGCACACTTTAATGTTCCACCATGACGCATTAAAACATAAAGTAGACTATTTCCAATATGAAAACTCATTTGTTTAGAAAAATCTCTCTCCCTCTCTCATTACCTCTCTCAAAACAGCTGAATGAGAGTTGAGGTTCCCATTAAGTTTCAGTTGTCCTGGAGTTCAAAGGTACATTCTATAGTTAGCAAACCTTGGAAGAACATTTTATATGGGGCTTAAAAAAATACAATAAAATCTGATGAACAAGGCAACAGCATGTGCGCATATGCCGTGAGATTTGTTACCGCTTACATCTGTGGGCTGTGGAGACATGCACGCAAGATAAACTGGGCTGGGATTAACCAGGTGCAGTGTAACAGCGTTCTGTTATCTGGCCCTGACAAATTACAGGCTGCTAGCTGGAATTGCCACTTGCAGATAGTAGTCATTTAGTAGTAAACTGTGCTTGTTTTATTTTTTTTTCCTAAAAGCCTGAAACAAGGGCATGTTTATGTAAGTATGTTGAAATATGAAACGCTTTGAGTACATGTAAGGGAAATGAAAACCTTCCTCACCTTTCACTTCCTATCAAACATTTACTGCATTGCAGGTCTCTCCAGCTCAGTAGCAGCATCAGTGTAGCATACCTCATACGCACCGTGCTTTATAGTGTCACGGTAATGTATTATTTGAGGCCTTCTTTAAACCCGTATTCTGCTTTTATAGAACTGATTTTGATTAAAGAGAATATAGAAACACTTTTCAGATGTTTTCAAGTGTGACAATTTATGAGGGGAAGTAAATGCTCTGCACTCATATGTTGTTGTAGGATTCATTGCTCTGGAGGAAAAGTCCCTGCTCACAGCTGAGCTTGCTCAGTGGAACAAGCACAGCAGAAAATACTGAGCTCCCTAACTTAGTTTTAAACGATTCTGCTTTCCAGTGGTTTGATTTTTATTTTTGGAAAAGTGAAGCTTCAAAATAAAGCCTACTGTTTTGCACTGCAATACCATGACACTTTCCTTTCTAGAATTGTTTTAAAGAAAACCCACTTAAATCTCATGTCCTACCAGCAAGGCTTATATTGGGGGATCCTTTTACTCACCATCAAGGGAGAAAAATGAAATCTTCACAGCTGCAGGAGATAGGTAGTGAGAATTTTGCACGTAAAAGGCATTTACATGTAAATTTAAAGGGAAAATATAACCAGAACATAAGAGCAAATGCAGTTCATTTTTTCAATGCAGTGTAAGTTATTGGTTTCATGGATTATCAGAAAGCTGCACCTTTGTTAATATCCTGTTCCCACGCTCCTTGCTTGTTGCAGAACAGATTGGGGAAGGTTCATACTGAATACTCTGAAGTTCATACTGAAATATCTCAGTCAGCAGTTACCAAGCTGTTGGTTTATGAATCACCTTAAAAAGAAAATTTTGATGTCACTTCCATTTTTCCATCTCCTTGTGCACTTCTTTTATGTCTCAATAAGCTAAATATTTTCTAGAATGTATAGTAAAATAGTGCCGGGGAAATTTAAAATGTTCAATTACAGTGTCCTTTTAAAATACATCAGGTCTTTCAGGCAATGTATCAAAAAGGAACACAATGAAGCAGTCATTATTTTCTCTCTTCTATTACTCAATTTACAAGAAACAATAAGGCCATAAACAATGTCTTGACCCATTTTGGTTTGCTACTGAAATACCTCCAGTGATCTGACTTTTGAACTTGTCTAATTTAAGTGTGAAATTCCGACTTTCTCTTGTTTGGATCACTTCCAAGCGTGGGGCAAAGTCTATGGTTGCAATATTACAGCACACAGCTTTAGTAAAATACCAAAGTTTTGGCACGGCTCTTGAAATAGCTTAAAGACTATTTCGGTGCATGTGTTATGGTGAAAGAGAGAGAAAAAGAGCAAAGCCACGGGGATTCAGAGGATGCGACACTGGGTGTGAGACAGCCTCAGTTTCCCCTTGCATCTCAGCACTTGGGATGTCTCTCAAAGTACATGGAGGCTACATATGTGCAAAGGAGCTCCCTCTGTTGCAAGGCAGCAGAAAACCTAGTCGATTAAGTTTTCTACTTGGAAAGACCAGCAATGTACCTGCCAAGGAGCTAATGCAACTTTTTGAACTGTTGGCTCAGTCTCCTAAGAGTGTGTCTGCCCAGCCCAAGGAGTACATGGGTTACTGCACGGGGAGAGCAGCAGCAAGACTGGGTTGCAGTAGCAAAGGTACCATGGCTCTGAGTAGCAAATGAAATATATGCTCAGCCCACTGGAAAGTTTTAGCTCCGCTAGCTTCTGCCAAGCTTGAGGCATGAGATGCTGAGTGCGGCGTTGTATGTTTAGCTGTTTAAGAGGGAGACAGTAAATGAGACCTGTGGTCCGTTCTGGTCACGAACCTCTGATCAGGAGATCTCCTCTGTTACCCATCCACTCTAACTGTGTTACCCATCCACTCTAACTGATCAGCAGCATGGTATAAAAGATGCTGCCACTGGTGCTTTCATTTGCTGAATACGGAAAGCACCATGTGGGTTATAAAATTATGCAGGATGTTTTCAACAGCTAACGTAGGAACACTGCTTTTAGGCCCTTTGCCATCTGTGTCTTGTTCCTTTCTGCTATAAACTAACTCTTTAAGACTTTTATGCCTGTTTGTTTAAACAGTTAGGGGTGGGCTCAGGTGATAATGCAGGAAAGCAGAGCTGGACCCTGCTTTGCTTTGTGGCACCTACAGCCCCCTTTGGAGTCTGCTACTGGTGTGTAGCAGATTTTACTTCTCAGCAAAACTGAGTTGGCTTTATTGGGGTTTCCTGGAATACTACGCTGGGCTCAGACCACACACAGAAAACTGCCCTATGTGGGTGTGCGGGCAGCTTGTGAGCAGCTGTATTTCTATTTCTAAGGGATCAACCACCATGTTCTTTACTTCTCAGAAGTTGTTACCTTTTGCATGCAGTGCCAGCTTTGCTAGCATACATTTTATTGTCATCTGTGTCTGGTGACATGATATTGGTTCCTTTAGTCATGCCTTGTAACTCTTTGACTCATAACTACAAATACCAAATTGTTCCTTCACACCATGTATCACAGGCAAAATTATCTGTTCCTACTATATTACCCCCCAGCACCTTTATTGCAAGTGGAATCAATTTAGCCTTTGCTATATTTAAAAAGGGTAGATGCCCAGAAGATGAGGTCTGAGAAAAAATATTTTGCCTTTCAAATAGATGATTCCAGGATTAAAATCTGGGATAGTTCATTTCCCCCCCCGGTTTCAATCATTTCTGTTTTTCAGAAACCCTTCCTAGCTCTTTAAAGTGTAAATCTTATAGTTTTTATGTGTCTATAAATCAAAAACTGCAGAACTCATTTTAGCCTCTTTAAAAAAAAAATCACATGTGGGCTAAGGACTTTGTATGCCAAGCTACAGCATCACGCACATACGGAGATGAGTTAAAATCTTTGAAAAAGGGAGGAGGCTTATAATGGGAATGCTTTTTGGAGTGGAAGTATGAGAGGGCACCACTACAATAAATCTACAGAAGAGAGATAAAATGAGATCTTACGATGCTTTCATGCAGTTTGGCAAAAAGCAGTTTTGCACCTGAGTTCAGCTGATTCTGCCCAGGAGAGGCTATTAAATGTGTACTTTTCAAATGCTTATGTTTCACCATGTCCTTCTTTCTTTTTTTTCCCCGTCTGAAGACAGTCACAAAGTCAATGACCCACAGGCAGAGCTGTGCTTGAGAGGTGCTAAAGATGGGTTATTAGCCCCCTCCAATGCTCGCTCCCCACGACCTCTGGGTTTGCTCTGACATGTGCCAGCTCCCCTTGGGGCTGCTGAGCCACAGCTGACCCTGAGCCAGGCACATTTTGCAGATATTTGAACGGTTTGGTGGTGATGTAAAATTTATTATGGCATTTCTCTGCCCTTTGGGAGCTCCCTCTAAATACACAAGGACTCAAAGAGATAAAAAAATCAGCTCTGTACCACTGTGTTGGGAATGTCTAGGCAAAGTGCTAGAGCTGTGTATGGAGGCTTGGTGCCCTCTAGAAATGCCCAGACAGCACTTACCCCAGGTTTTGGGCTCCATTCTGCCAGCCAAAGAGCACAAAGTGGCCTTGCTGAGACAAAAAGACCCTGCCTTGAGAGCTCCCAATTAGGAGCATGGCTGTTTTCAGAGGTCCTAATAAAGACTGGAGCCCTGCTGAGTCCGGAGGAGCTTGGCATCTCCTGCAAGTGAGAGTCTAATTTTGTGGTAAATAGGTTTTTTAACCTTTGTGACAGCCTGAAAATGTTCGATTTAAGCTTTCGTACACTGGACTGACCAAAATAGAAGGATTAGAACAGAATGAGAAGCAATATGCTGTAGAAAGTGCAATTATGCGGGAATCCATCTGAAAACAGCTGTCTGCAGGAATAGGCCAGAGGAGGCATTTTTAATACATCACCAGGCAATGGGGGAGCTGTACCTGTAGTTCAGCAGTTTGAACCCTGATCACATCAGTGCTGTGTCACTGTCATTTTAGTTGCTCATTACTCTTCTGCATGAAAAGAATTGACTTGACTAGCAGGAGACATAAGGAGCAGCAAGAAATCATTCTTCAGCCATACTTGCTGAAGGAGATGATGCCCAAGGAAAGGGTTGGTTTGTTGCTCAACAGAGTAAGAAAGCTGTGGACCAAAAATGTCATTGAAACAGAGTGCCTAAAGCCTTTTGCTTTTTCATTTTCATTTTAGGTTCAGGGACATCCTCATTAAGTTTGAGAAGGTGGAGAATGGTTATCTGAAGTTCAAGCTTTTGAAGTCACTGCTCCTGCTGGTCAGTAGGAAGTTTAGCACTAGGATGCTTAGAGCCCGAAATGATCCTGGAGCCATAGGAAGCTATCTCTGAAAGCTCAGGGAGTGTGGGTGAGGTTCCGGGAGAAGGTCAGGTGGTATCTCTTTTCATGAAGGATAAAATGGGTGGAAGACCAGCTGAAGGCCAATCAACTTGAATTCAGCTGTAGGGAAATACAGGAGTAGATGAACTACATACAAGTACTTACTGGAAAACAACAAAACAAAATGAAAAAACCCTTGAAGTTTGTGGTGCTTCTGAATCTGTCTTTATAGCATGCTTGGAAGCATGCCAGGAATTATGGACTGGATGAAATTACTGCAAGGTAGATGCAAAACACATTAGATAAGTACCTAGACAATATTTCACTGACAGAATGGAAATGTATCTGTAGATGTCTATTCTTGTTCAGGTGCAAGTCAATGCTGTCATTAATGTCCTATCTGAGGGATAGGAGATACCCTATTAAATTTAAAGTTGAACCAAAATGAGGAGGGGAGAGCAGCCATGTGAAGGACGGGTTAAATGGTGTTGGCAACATGCAGAAACAGTCTAAACACAAAAAAGATAATGACAAAGGCAGCACTCCACGCTCAGTGCAGTTGTTTGCCGCTGCCAAAACCAGGATTAAGACCCACTGGCTGGGAACCAGTTCTGTGGGAAAAAATCTAAGCTTGTGGATCACAAGCTGAGTGTTCTTGAAGCAGGATATGGAACCCTAAAAAAAGCAGGAAAAATTTATCCCCTGTTCTGCTCATCACCAGAAAGGCCTCAGCTAGACTAATGGTCTTATTTTGGGTGGACCCATGACATTTCTTGGCACAAGATTGTGTGCGTGCTAAAAGTTTACATGAGTTTAAAAGATAACCTGACAAACTAAATGGAAACAAAGTGTCCTGTTCAAACAACAGCATTTTATTTAGGCACTCGAAAAAGTCCTGGGAAAATATTGCTAGGTGTTTGCTTGGTACTTAACCCCTCAGCAGGTCTGAGCTAAATGAACTTCCAGGCTGCCACACTATGCCCATTCCTCTGTTCTGCCATGTTCTTAGAGTCAGCAGTGAGGATGAGGGATGGGGATGAAGGGGCATCAGGTTGTACCAGAAGATGCCAATGGCTGCCAGGGGCTGCCCAATCAGTATTGGGGCCTGTGGTGAGAGATGGTTGGGCAAACTGACTTGCTGGAGTGATAGGTTTGGTCTGCATATAGCTTTTGTATTATCTCCACACCAGTCAGTGCAAGTCCTTCTCTCCTTCTGTCCAGCCTGCTTCCTCCTTGCCACGTCCCAGGCTCTGCTGACCCCCCCTCTGAACATTGCTATACTGCACTAATACTGCTTTTAATTTTGTTCCTGCACATAATTCTGAGGTCATCTGGTAATCCAGGCAGGCGTCCAACATAGAATTTGGATTTATGTTTTAAAAATCTGCCTGACCTGAACAACAGATAACAGTGATTGTGAAGGAGATGTTGTCCTTTCTTGGCTAAGTTCTCATAAAGTTTTATATGACAGATTAAAAAATAATAAAAGGAAGAGAAATAATAAAAGGGGACATTATAGTAACAAAGGAGCAAAGCAATCGAGAAGATTCAGACTCCAGACAAAAGCCAAGGGCAAAAATCCATCTTACTCCATGAGGGTAGTGCTGCTTTTTTGGTTATAATCCTTTTGCTTTGGTACATTTCACTCCTACCCTTTGCAGGGTGTGGAAGCTGAATACTATACTCTGGTGGTTTAATAAGGCCTATCTTCTTGTTTATTTCAATCATTTCCTCACTGGGCTGAAAGCTTTAGGGATTTCTTTCACAATAATTCCCCAGATCTCATTCTTGGTCATTACAGTGCAGCTGATTGCCACTAAGCTGATAGTTCCTCCTTTTTATTCTTTGCTTTCAGTCTTATAATTCTGTGCTTATCTGCACTGAACTTCATTTGCATTTATTAGCCGTGTTGGTATTTAAAATATCTACTCTGAGACCTTCTTTATCTGTCTGCGTTGTTTCCTATTATTTGCTGTCTCTCCCAATTTAACTTTAAATGCAAACTCGAAATGTTTGTTCCAAACGGTTGTAAAAATTCTTTGCATGAACTGTTGAGTGTGGACCTGTTCCCATTTTCCCAACTACTAAATTTTTTCTAGTTGAGAGGTTACCTTTTCCAACTGCACTTCTTCCATGAATGTCTTTATAGCTCCAGCTGGTTCCCACCTCTTGCTCTTCCTTTCCTCCCTGTCTGGGGGACCTGGCTCTTCAGTGGGGTGCTTGGCAGGGCAGAGCTGCCTCTTGTTCCTACCGACACACTTGCTCAGCTCCCTGAAAGTGCCCACCTCGTTGTCCCTGTGCAGGTCCCCCATGTTGGGATGAGCGTGTTGTCTTAGCATCCACCCTCCAACACTGCCACGGGGCGATAGGTATCTTCTGCACAATGTAAAAACCATCCTGATGGTGCTGGATTGAGGATTTTCACATGGTGCCGTCACCGCTCCTTATGTTTTCTCTGGCATCAGAGGTAATTTCACTAGTGACTGAAGGCACCCTGCAGGATGTGGGTAATACTTACCTGAGGACAGGTTAGTTACAGTCAAAGGATGGGCCTTGGTTCCAGTTTTTGGTTCTGGCATAGACTTCCGCGATTTCAGGCAAACAAATCTCTCTGCCCTCGTCTCCCCTTGTGTGATATGAAGACTACAATGCTTATTAGCAGAACTTCTCTTTTTTGTTGTTGTTGTTGGCCTTTTCTCATGTTTTGGCAGATGTGTTGTTCCCAAATAGAGCAGAACTAAGAAGCTGCAAGTCCCAGGATGGTTGTGGGACACGGTAGGGCTGCAGTGCACACCAGCGTAAATACAGCAGCAGTCACCTACAAGTTGCGACGGACAAGTAAGGACAGACTCTCTGGGAGGCTATTGGCTCCAGACTGAGGCCCCAAAATTCAGGTATCTATGGAGCAATAAAACAGCACTTGCCTGTAGCCATAACTTCAGTATCTCTCCTCCTCACTCCCATCAGAAATCCCTTACTGTTTAGAGCTTGCCAGTGCTGTCGAACGTGACAGTCTTCCTAAAAAGCGGTGTCAAAGGCCAGAGCCACAGGGGGTACAGGGCTTCTGCACTAATACCTAGAACTCATGGAAGTGCATATGGGTCCAACAGTTCGGGCAACGGTTATCACCATTTTCTTTCATCTGAGCCAATTAGTTGGAAGTGAAACTATACTTTTAGGGTCTGATCGAAAGTCCAGAAAAGTCAAAAGATCATTTCTATTGGCACTACAAGGCTACAGCGGTCTCAAGGGCATAGCACTGAGCAATCTAAAACTGTTCTTCAAGCTGCTTCAATATTTTAAAGCTTGGAGGTATTTTACTACACTAGCTATTTAAGGCAGAGTGTTATAGTGGTGAGAAGGTACAAAAATATTCTGCAGTCTGTGGAAATTTAAAAACAAATGAAGCAAGCTACTGTCCCTGATGTACCCATACAAAGCCCTGTAAACACAGGAACCATAAAATACTATTTTCATTGCTGTTAGCTGTAAAATCTCTTAAGAAAATTATAGTCCATCCAGAAGATAGATGTGGGAAGTATGAGAGTTTTGGTTTTGGAAGAGCAATTAGATACAAAATCTGGAAACAGTGCTGTAATTTTCATTGCAAACATTTTGAAAGCTGCTTTCTGAAACTGTGAATTGTTTCTTTGGTATCAGCCCTTTTGAACCTTTATCTCCAGATAGGCAAGGAACAAGTATATGTTTATGTATGCTAAAGCATACCGTCAGTGAATTGTAGAGACCAAATTTAAACTCTGTCAACTAAAAGGATTTTAAAAACCTACCATAATTTTATATGTAGTTTCCTAACATCATTTCTTTTGAACTTTCTCAAGTGTGAACACTTCCTTGTTGCTTGCTCATTTTCCAGGGTGAATAGGATTTTACCTTTTAATGAATATCCTGATATTATCAGGACCTAAAAAACTGGTGATGCCTGCATTCTTTTCTTGCTTTGGTACCTTGTAGTTTATAGCTTGGGGTTCCCCCCCCTTGTTTTTTTGTGATATGAGTTGTTTCTTGTTAGCAGCATTCTGTGACTTGTGGTGCATTAAAAAGACCATCTGTTAACTGTTTAGGACTTAAATGGCTGTTAAATGATTTGCTAACATTTCAGGGAATTGGGCTTGGAAAAAAAAGAAGATGACACCCCTTAATTCTGGTATCAAACAAGTCTTTACTTATTCGTTTAGATTAGAAGACTAGGCTGACCAAGTCTGCCTTCATTTTTTCACTTACTGCTATCTGGATAATAAGAATAATTGGTATAATGAAAAAGAAAAATTCCTAAAAAATTATAATGTTAACAATACTTATGGTGTTTTTTGCCAACAATTTTCCTTTTAGTTTTTTTTTTCATTATAACAAACCTGCTTATTAAGCTATTTCAGTACATGTAATTTCTCATGGAGGTTAATCTATTGTACAATGTGTCAGTGCCTGTGAGCGTACTTACTTTATTTAACATTTTTGCACAGTCCTTTTATTGTTTTACTGAAGATGTTCACAACCTTCTTAATGTTATAATTCTGTTTACTTCATTATTATTCCAGTTATAGTTGTGTATTCATGGTTGCCTTAAGCTATTGATGAATGTGTCTACACAAATAGAGATCTTCATGAAGATATAAATTAACTGTCAAGTGAATCCCTTGGGAAAGACTTCTGGGGAAGGCTAGCACTTCATTTTTTTGCATTTTCCTCCTTAACATCTAGGCTGAGCCATAGCAGAAAAACCTCTTGTATCGGGTTATGCCACATCCTTCTTTCATTCTCCAGACATGCTTGTGCTGATGCCCTAGACCTGTGCTCGCTCTCCTCGGCTGCTGGTAAGGCTTGGGACCATCTGCCTTGTTCTCATCTGTTGCCCAGATTGGAGACCCACTAGGCAGGTGCTGCAAAAGGCTGGTATTTAAAATTCTTGCTTCCCAGCAGGTTTGTCAACAGGGCAGAATAGAGGAAGGAGTTTAAAAGAGGTAATTTCCTCATTTTTTATGAGCAGGGTGGGAGAGAGGTCTTTGAAGGCTGATGGATTCACCCTGGAGTCTTCTCAAGTAGAGTCGCAAGAAGAGGGGAAGGTGTGCATTATTTCTCCTCCCCCAGTAATGCAGCTCCAAAATACCCATGCTACTTCTGCAGCCAAAATTTCCAAAAGAAAAGGTTCATCCTTTCTGCATCAAATCACCATAACAATGAAAAACAAGTGTTTGGAAAAAACAAGTTAAACAGAAAAACATTCTTACAGAAAGCATAAAGTCCACTAAAAAGTGATATCAAGTGTAGAAAAATTACCAACTTCATGGCTTGTAACTGTCATTTATAACTTGATTGTGTTGATACATGTTTCCTCTCCTCTCAGTTCTGCAATTAAATATCAGCGATACATTAATGACAGGTCCTGGCTATGAAAACTGCATGACAGTTTGCACAAAATACTAGTAATTAACTTTCAGAGACACATAAACCTTTATGTAAGAAGACCTTTTAAATCTTTATCATATGGTAGTATTTGACAATTGTCCATCTATTTCCTTAATTACAATTTGGTGAAGAAGGTTGCGTTTCTTGACAATTTAAGTCAGAAAGTAAAAAATTTAAATTCCTTTAAATTCCTGGAACTTTTTTTATTCTAGATATATGGAATTAAATCCAATTCTTGGTACTAATGAACTTTGAAAACCTCATTGAACTTAATCTGTGGAGTATTTGAATTTATGTCAGGGCGTTTTGAGGTCTATGAAACTATTTTGGGTACCTCTGGTCTGTTTTAAATGAGCTCGCAGGGAGACTACAATGAGAGAAGAATTATTATTTCAATGTGCAAACTGAAGCAGCCCTGTATGCTCTGATTTTTCCTGAGGCTACATTAACTCAGATGAAAGAGGACAGAATTTCCAGGATTTCAGTAAGACTAATGGAGCTCTAAGTTGCTGCTCATCTTTTTCTGTGAAATTTGGGAATTACAGGGAACGTTATGACTATCTGATTATCCATCTAGAATACTATAGATACAGAATTTCCTGACATATTTTATGCTCCAGTCCAGTAACTTCTGGTGCATTTGGAACATGGGTGACTAGCAAAGTTTTCCTAAACTTTTCAAAAGTCTGTTTCAAAAGCTGAAGCTTAAGAATGTAACTGCAAAACACACCTCTGTGAATGATGACCATTTCACAAGAGGCCTTAAAACATCTTATCTACCTTCTGATGATAAGCAAGTACTTTGACGCATGTTTAATTGTAGAAACCTGCAACAGGCTCCAGTAGCAAGAAGCAATGGCACCCCTACGTGAT
This sequence comes from Egretta garzetta, assembly GCF_000687185.1. NCBI lineage: Eukaryota > Metazoa > Chordata > Aves > Pelecaniformes > Ardeidae > Egretta > Egretta garzetta. Next base: position 1,805,595 of record NW_009258268.1, read on the forward strand.
TTGTGCATTCAGGGGACACAGGTAGAGCAAGTGACAGCAGTGGAGCAAGTGAGGAGTCTTAATTACTGTCAGCTTCCTGAAGTGTTCCATGAGGACAGCTTTTTTTTGGAAACAGTGAAAAGTGACTCGCTAGGGCTACTCACCCTGACAGGGATGAAATGCATTGGCTAAAATTCTGTAATGAGACTTGGCTCTCAGGAGTTGCGTGTCAGATAGTGGTTTCTTTTGGGTCCTTCCATTCGCCAACAGTTAGTTAGCAGCAGGTCAGAGGTTTTCTGTCTCTTACTAAGAAGTAGAGAACTGCACTGAAGTGCGAGGTCTAGCTGATGGTGCTCTTCCTTTTTCTCCTGGGTAATGAAAGGATACTCTCTCCTCTTTTTTTTTTTTTAAACACAAACTTCATTTTGTTTAGGTCTTAATCATTTTGGTCTTGAGACCAATATTTGGTCTATGTTCTTTTCATGTGACTAAGGTGTACACAAGTGTGGGAACTTCCTACAACTGGATGATAATAGGCAAAGCCCTAAACTTTTATGGGAAAGATGTGTCCTCGGAAATCTGAGCAGGGGAGGCTTTAAACTCTTTCTTATGGTTACAAGAGATTACGGTTGAAAGAAAAAAAATCACCTTTTTTGACAAAACAGAGAAATAATAATGAAAAAGATATCTCATTTTAAAAATAGTTTTATTCATCAGATATGGCTCACAAATCCTATTTGGATGAACTGGGAAACATATAAACACAGCATGAAATATATATTAGATGCGCTGTATAAATCTGCAGCGTGTCTTCATGATAGCTCAGTAAATGAAAACAAGAGTCATGCATGTAAGGCACCCAGAAGCGATTGAGTGAGCCTTCAGCCATTCTACAAGGATTCAGCATGCATCTAGGGGGAAGAGAGTCAACTGGAGGCCTGGATTTGGGATGTATTCCTCCCTTTGCCCTGGCATGGCAGATGAGGTGGAGGCATGGCATTTCTCTGTGAGATGATCCTGCTAATCTGTTCCTGCTTCTAAACAGAAGATCGCGGTAGGGCCTGGCTCTCTGAGTGGTACCCAGTACGACCCAGCCGTTGGTGAGCCAACTAACTAAGTGCAAGGAGAGAATCAGTAGGTTTTTTTTCTTTTTTCCTCCCCTTTCATCTATCTAAATGAAACCTCCATATTTATTTCCTGTGCTTTTTCCAAGATAACCACTCTGTCTCAACATCCTCAGTATCTGAATTCCCAGTTTGGGAATTGTAAACTTTAAAATCATTAGTCAAGTTCAGGAAGTTTGCCAACTTCTTTACTTTCTTCTGTAGCAACAAGGCACACGGTTCTGCTTAAAAAAACCTGTATCTGCTCTCTTCCTGTAACCTTTTTGTTAATCATGTTTTGGTGACTGACTTTTGGGCACAATCCCAAGAATTTTTAAGGCAGTCTTTAATAACCACTAATATGTCTGCATACAAAACCAGATGATTATTATTCATGGGTGAGATTATGCAGAATTAAACTTCCCAAAACTGCAACGAACATTCAGCTAGACATGAAAGTAAGCTGAATTTCCATTTGGTTTGCTTCTTGCTGAGCCTTCAAATTATAAAGTGAAGCAAAGCCAAAAGATTAATACAATGAAAACAAAGATTGGGAAATTAAATGACACGATGCAATTTTCTGCCTCATTGGGCTGGCACCAATAATATGCAAAGGGAAGCCTGCTTAGTGTTGGTTAGCCTCCGTATAAATGCGCGACAATCAGTCTCCTTCTCCAGGGAAGGTATTTTTTTGAATCATATAGCCATTGACTCTTCCAATTACCAGAGACCCCATGAAGAGCTTGAGGCCTATTTTTTTCTATTTTTCTCTTCTGCTTTGCCATATTACTGCTATTAGAGTTTACACAGGTACATGATTTCTCATTATCTCTAATATTTTAGTGACAGATAAGGAGAACACATTGCAAAGAAAGAAGGGAAACCCTGCAGCCTGCTGCCACCTCCATAATTAAATATTAATATTTCAGAAAATATTACTTTAGGGAGTCCGTAATGGACTGTCTGTTAATCATCTCTTTCAGTATACTTTTAATCTATTACATATTCAGGCTGCTGTTAGGGTATTGCTGGTAATATGTCATTGCTTATAACTGTCTGGGGAGAGGCATCATTCTCTAGTCTGCTTTTCTTGATTATTTAGATATTAAAAATCTAAGTCCTCATTGTTTTAAAGATTTGAATGATATCTGATTACTGTTACATAGCCATGAGCCCAGGGCCTGTTTACTCCCAACAGGTCTAGTTTGTTTTACCACTGAGTCTGCAAGACTTGTGGCCTTGGGAGGAAGGATTCGTTGTCTATGAATACGCTGGTGTTCTCACAATCAAACTCAGAACCACATTGATGGCTTCATGACATTCTGTGGTGTGCCCAAGTTATTGGCCAATGGCTGACTTTCTTATGATGTAACACCTAAAGAGTAAACTCTGAACTGGGGTTCAGGAGGACTAGAGCTGGTCCCAGTTTGAATACTGACATGGTGCATGACCCCAAGTAAGTTTTTTCTGCCTTTGTTTTACCTTCTGTTCTTGTTTGTTTGGTAACTTTAAACTCTAAACCCTTGAGAGTGGGACATGCCTTGCAACTAGATGGTTTGTACAGCACCTCTGGGTCCAATCCCTTTCTGTAGCCCTGCTTTTGCCACTTTTGTGTGGAATAAAAGAAACGCTTACATTTTTCATGGTATTTATACCTGCTGGGACAGAATGAGGCATGCATGAATTAACATTATCTTGGTATTCTCTAACCACCAAATGCTTGAATCTTAATCTACTTAATGCTCTTAATATTCACTCCTGTGTTATTTTATATTTAATTTTCTATTAATCCCATAGTTATCTGTGAGGATGCAGCGTTTGCCTGGGGTTATCAGCAGGCTTTGCAAAGCAGATCTGGTGAGATAACAGAAGACCCATCAGCTGCACGTGGGAAATATTTAACCTGAGGAGATGGTACAGGTGCATTAGCAATAACGACAACTTCTCACTAATCAGCCAGGTCGGCGGGTTTGGCAGATTCTTTTTGGGGTGCATCTGACTAAAGAGCTGCTCTTACTGCAGATGAATTAGTATTCTATGTTATAGTATATATATTTATGTATATTACAATATCCTATATCATACAACCTGAAATAGTCTTACCTTCCTGTTATTGCACCTTATTGCCTGGATGTGGTGTTATGCCACTGAGGTTTCTTGTGAAAGGTTTTAGCAGCCTGACATGTCATAGTGAAATTTCCACTCTCTTTTGTCCTCCACGCTCTATTGTACTTAGTGGTTTGCACCTCTGGGTGTTACATCTTTCCATAGATAGGGTGCTTCTTGCACTTTTAGCATCAGTGCTGATAAAATGCCACAACTTCGTTTGGGTAGTGTACTAAACTGAAGTATGGATCTCAATCCCTCTTAATTTATCTTGAGTAATGTTTACTCAGTTACTCAAATGTGTGTTTTTGCCATTCCATTGGACTGCAGCTAATACAAATTGCTTGTTTTGTGTATGAAATACTGTCCTCTGCAAATTTTTGGAATTCCTTGGGTATGTATTGCAAGCCATTATTCCAAATTAGCTTGCTGTAAATACTGTGCCTGGTGAATATTACTGTGGTCTGACTCATTGCAGTGCTGTATAATGTGTTTCTAAGTTCAGTTACTTTGACAAAACGACTGTAATAATCAAGTATCAGCAGGTAGTGGTTCTGCCTATGTTCATATAAATCAGGCACCAATTGCTGCCAAGCCTCTATTAAGTACATCATGAACTATCATTGCTTCCTTGCTGTTTTTTCCAATAGTTTACATAAATAAAATAATCTAGGAGAATTTATGTTACTTGTAAAGTCTTTCTGGAAAATTCCTGTGTGCTTGTTTGCTTTTTGTACAGTGCCACATCTTAGCATCCCTCACAGAGTTTCTTCCAAATGTCTGGAGGAAATATTCTCTGGAATCCCTTGTTTTTTTCTGCAAGTTACTTTTGGACTTGTTTGTATCCCACATGCAAAGTGTCCTGGTTTCAGCTGGGATAGAGTTCATTTTCTTCCTAGTAGCTGGCATAGTGTTGTTTTGGATTTAGGATGGGGAGAACGTTGGTAACACCCTGATGCTTCAGTTGTTGCTCAGTAGTGCTTACACCAGTCAAGGACTTTTCAGCTTCCCATGCTCTGCCAGGTACACAAGAAGCTGGGAGGGGACACAGCCAGGACAGCTGACCCCAACTGCCCAAAGGGGTATCCCACACCATATGATGTCATGCTCAGTGTATAAATTGGGGGCAGTTGGCCAGGGGGCAGCAATCACAGCTTGTGGACGGGCTGGGCATTGGTTAGCAGGTGGTGAGCAATTGCATTGTACATCACTTGTTTTGTATATTCTTTATCATTGTTATTATTATTAACAACAACAACAACAATAACAACAAAACCAATAACACTCTCTTCCCTTGCTGTTCTATTAAACTGTCTTTATCTCAACCCATGGGTTTTACTTTTTTTCCACCCCGATTCTCTCCCCCATCCCAGTGGAGAAGGGAGGGAGAGTAAGGGAGTGGCTGTGTAGTGCTTATTTGCTGGCAGGGGTTAAACCATGACACAAAGCCTGAGTTCTTTTTTTATTCAAACATCTCTGATGGCCATGCTGTGTGCCTGACATCCAGGCCTCACTGGCTGTATTAAAAAGAAATCAATGGTATCTACACACTGTGCTTCTCTTCCCATTCCCCTATTTCTGTTGGCAGATCATAGGTGTGAATGAATATCTGTCCCTTTTCTTTTGTATGCCATCATCCTGTTGCATGAGAGGACAGCTGCTACAGAATTTTCTCTCCTTTTTTGACTTTTAATTCTAGTCATTTGAGTGTGATTGTCATCCTTTGTATTTTGGATGCTCTTGTCCATCTCCTTCACTACCAGTTGCTCTTTTCTTGCCCTCAGACCTCATGGAGGTGTTGACATTTTTCTGATCTTTGTGTAAATACTAACAGGGAGTCCACAGACTCAGTGAAGTTCCGTTCTTTTGGAGGTTGGTGCTTTAAATCCTTGCAAATTTTCTCCTTTGAGGATTAGATCAGATCACTTCCCTTCTCCTAATCTTATTTTCTTTCCTAAGATATGAAGCACTTCTAATGTATAGAAGTGCTTTCTTCCTCATGCAATAACGGAAGTGACGACCTCTCTGCTTCTCCCAGCAGATGAGAGTAGACTGTATCTGTTCCTATGACTAAGCCCGGCCTTTGTGGAATCCTTGCAAGTTGCATCTGGGAGGGTGGCTATGGTACAATTTTCCCCGTTTTAGCTGTGTGTGGGTCCCAAGGGCCTTTGCACATTCAGATTGGCCCAGCATGTGTTTGTTTTTTTATTAGTTACAGCAATCAAGCTAACCCATTTTGAGGATTCCTCCACCTTTCCAATTACACTTAATTATGCTGTATGCTAGAGCTGCTCTCCCACTTTGGCCATAATGCTACTGACGCACGTTGCTCTGCATGCACCACTGACACTGTGTTCAGTGATAGCTCGAGTTCTTCATTGTCTTAGCAGATGTCCCATGTCCTCCAACGTGTCAGTAAATCTCTTAATTTCCTCTGACTTGAGCTGTCCTTATGTGGATTCCATGCTATATTGCCAAGATTAATGTTTTTTGCAGCTTTCAATCCCACTGCTAAATGTTTTGGTTTTTTTTCTTTTTTCTGTTGTGCTAATCAGAATGAAATCTGGATATTGGGCAGTTTTCCTTTAACACTGTATTCCCCTGCTATGTGTAGCAAATGCCTCCTGTATCCTGCTGTTGTCATTCACATTAATGCAGTGCTGGGGCCTAGAGGTTGGCTCGGCACTTCTTTCATTCTTTTTCCAGGATACAGTTTACTAATGCCTTTCTGGATGTTCTGAGGGATGGTAGCACCTTTCCTGGATCTATTAAGATGCCTGTTTAGCTGTAGCTCCTTGTTATCTCTTTCCTTACTCTGTTTCATAGCTTTGTAGCCACTCAGCTTTCAAGGCAAGAGTGGGCATGCATGGACTAGTTTTGATGCTCTTTGCCCATTCCCATGCTGCCTTTAGTGTTGCAGGCAGATGATATTGCCCCTTAAATGGAAAGCCATCAGCTTTCCACAGAAAGGATGAGTATAGCCCTCTTTTCTGTAGTCAGAGGCCTCTCTCTGCTTCCCTTCATCAAACTGACCTAAGTGAACAGTGCTCTTGCAATGGTCTCAAGAGGATGTTGTCTTGTACTAGGTTTCCCTTGAGGAAATGTTTCTTTATTACTAACTTTTTATTCAGCTAGCAACAGAAGACTGAGGTGGAGAATGGTTGCTCATCTACCTTAACTTCAAATATGTTTTCCCAGCCTAAAAAATCTTCACATTTGTCTTACGGCTCCTTACAACTGCTCTTCGCTGCTGTTGCATTTCGGAACCTATGAAATTTGGTTTCTCGGGTAAGCAGATAATTTGTTAAAGGAGTTATTAAAGTGGGTGGGTACAGCAAAGATGGGAGTTTATGATGTTTAAATGTCTGACTTCTTAGGCACTGCAGCCCTGATCAGTAGGATTACAAGCAAATAAAAAAAATCACTTTTCTTCATAAATTGAACACATAATTAAGTAAGAAATTGATTTAGTTCCACCGATTAAAATGGCTGGCCTAGTGTTTTACTGGGGGTCAGTGGCAAGGCACTGTGCCTGTTTTATGTTGTTAGCTTTCCTACAGCTGTAATAAGTAACTAGTTTGGCATGTGTTTTCCGTTAGTGGCTACAATAAGGGCTTTATACAGGCACAGTATGAAGTGACCAGTAAAAGTGACTCTCAGCCAGCTTTGTAATTGTGAATAGGGCTTAGCTTTACAAGGACTACTCTTGTTAACTTAGTAACTAGAAAATTTCCATAGTAAAATCAGGCTAGATAGGCTCCCCTGTAGTGCACAAGGAGGCAGAAGTGCTGACAAGTGAGCATCAAAAAAGCTGGGTGAGGAGGTGCTTAAGCTCCCACAGATACCATACTAAAAAGCTTTCTGTTCTCTAGCATGGGTAGGCAAGCACCCAACCCTTGACTGGAAAAAAAAGTTTCACTCCTCCTTTTGGATGAGCAGTCATGAACCTGTTTCAGAAGCTAGGGGGCTTGATTGGTTACTAAAATGATTGATTTGTTCTTGGTTCTCCTTCCTCTACATCCAAGATCCCAGTGATGAGATTCCATACTTACCTGGGAAAAGAAACGTGAAATGTTGTGTTGGGTCTGAATTCCCTAATGACTAGGCTATGGTGTGGGTCTTCCTCTGCTTACTCATCCAAGCCAGAGAGAATGGGGATCTGAACTTGATCTCCAATATCTGACACGATGTGGCCTCCCAGGAGGGCTTGAGACTCTTACTGGACAACAGATTTTGGTCAGTTCAATGACAGTGTAATAGAGATATTTGTGCATTGGAAATTGTACAGTCAGCATCTGACAATAGCTTGAAGACTTAAGTTTTGGACTCGGTCACCTGAAATTTCAGTGAGGTCACCCAGCTGAATCTGTAGAGGTAACCTTTTATCTCGCCTTTCCTCTGTGCAAGAATGTCCCAGGCAAACATACGCCTACGGGCATTTCAGAGCCCTAAAGCCTCTGTCTTGGTGTGCCACTTTGTTGTACTGTGGCTGGTTGCCATCAACTCAGCTGTGCGTGCTCAAATTACCTGTTGAATGGAGCAAGAACCATTTCAGCCTCCTACAATCAGACTTCATTAAAAGGTTAGAGCAAGTATGACTGATTAAGAAGTGCTGGCACCAGCTAGCACAACTGTGTTCTTTGTCTGAAACCAGCTAGGAGCTGCTGTTATTTACTCTTCTGTGTAGTTTCTTTTAAATGTCTTCTGGTTTTTTTTTTTTTTCTCTCTCCCTTAAAACGAACCTGTAATCTGGTACTTTCTTCTGAACCATAATTGGCTACCTTCTATTATTAGCAAATGTCATTCCTACTGATAGAGGCAATTGTTACTTAAATTAATAACACCCAGGTGGTACCTGAAAGTTTTACATGAGTTCCCTGGCAGCTATTAATTCTACCCTTACCTACTTAAATGGTTACAAAGAACTTGCATGAAACAGAAATTCTTCATATGCTTATCTTCTCAATTCCGCATGGGAAGTGTGGATTAGTGGTTTTCCAGACTGTGAACTCCTTGTGTCAGAAATATTGCTCAGCTGAGAAGTGCAACTGAAGATTTGTATTGCTCCTTACACCATTTCCATCAGGATGCCACTAAAAGTAAATAAATAAACACATGGAACAAGATGTTTCTATAAAATAGGTGGGTTTTTTTGTTTTAGTGCTGATCCTAACAAAATTTGCTTCATCTATAGCAGATGGTCAGGTTTAGCCTTGCATTTCAAATGTCTGAACTCAGTGTCTTAGTCTGACATCATCATGATTTTTACAAATTTGCTTGCTAGAGGTGAAGGTGGAAAAAAAATTCCATATGGGGATGTCTTTGTTTTTTGCCTTCTGCCTTGGAATATATAGAGAGGGAAAAGCTGCAAGTGTTAGGACTGGATAATAATTTCCCCTGATTAATTCTGCCAGTTGAAGCATCATTGCATCTGTATAGCTGGTGCTGATACCTTGCAGTGAGTGTGAGCGTGGTGAAGCTACGCATCTTCAGTGATGCCATTTAACTGCTATGCAGTTCTAATTCCCCAGCTGAAATGTCTGATTGTTACTTCCCTGAAGTTGAAGCAGACCTCAGTCAGTGTCAGACATTTGTGAAAACAACAGTGGAAAGCAGAGAGAAGTTTCTGATTGCAGGATAGGAATGTTGAAGGATTTAAAAATTATCTTCTTGTAGCTGGAAAGCAATAAAGAAATTATTTAGGAGGTCATGTCCATTTTAAGTATAGACATGGCTTTATCTTCAAGGAGCAAGGCAGTGTCAATTTATATGCAAAGATATTCTGCAATTACTCTGGATGTAAATATGCTGTGAGGCTTCTGACAAATGGTGACTCTGGCTTGTGCATATTCTCCCTTTTTGTGGGACATCTATAATAATTCTTCTTTTAACATAAAATCCTGTATCACTCTCTTTGCCCAAAGCTTTAAAAAAAAAAAAAAAGAAAAAGAAAAAGGTGAAAACACAATGAACAGGGCAACCTTGTCCTGAATCCTAATGGCTTTCTGATGAGGTAAACAATGACTCTTAATTAGAAGCCAAAATTTTTAATTAAGATGATTCTTCAGTAATTATCTCAGTTGTCTGCTTCACTGGATTTTAATGAAAAAGATTGATTAGGTATAAAACCAGTAGCATAATTAAACATTCAGGGTCTACATTGGTTATTGAGGTGAAAGCAATGTGATTAACTTCAAAGTGCATTTTTCAACAAATGGTGTGAGACAGTGAAGCCCACTTCAGGTGCTGCCCACATCTCACAAAGCGAATATGCAGGAACATCACTTTTGGGTAATAGTTATGTTGAGCGACAGATTATAATGGCACGCTTTTAACTAAGGCCATCAGAGTGGTTATGAATTCCGTATGTCAAGTCCATAGTAAATGGACTGGAACTTGTCACACAGGACTTCAGACCCAAAAGCAGATTTGTTTTTTGTTCTTATGAGAAGTGTGAAATAGTTAGTTCAGCAGTCCTGTTTTTACATGTGCTCAGAACCCCCCCACAGGACTCGACTGGAGGGAGATGCCTTTCTGTGGTCGATACGACTACAAGGACGGTGCCAATCACAAATCTCATTTCTGCTTCCTTTACTCTCGCTGGGCAGTCCCTCGCTTTATGAGCAGTGTCACTGAAAACATGAGTAAAAGCTTATGGAAGTGCAAAATCTGTTCTGAAGAATAAATGGCTGCTGTTCTTCTGATTGTGATTTTATAGCCTTACTATGCCAGGAGAAACTGTATTCAAGATCCTGTTAGCTAATCATGATTAAACCTTGTAGCTCAGTGTCACTGTGAGGCAAACTGGACGTGGTTTTTTTTTCTGAAAGTAGTTGCCATTACAGCTGGAAATAAAGATGATGGTACTGAGAAACAGACCTTAAGAAAAATCTGCAATCAGACTTTCAAACATTCAGCCATAGTCATAATCTCAGTGAGAAAGCAGCAACTATGGGCGTGTATGGAAGGAAGCTGGTTACCCGCTTTCCTTTTTGCTTTACAATAGAGAATTCTGGAGCCCTATCTGGAATTCAGGGAGTTTCCCAAAGCCTTTGTTATGGATTGGTCTATTGAGAGTCATCCAACAGTATTATGTGTCTTGCCAGTTGCCAGAAGGAGGAAATGTGGTAGAAGTGCCAAAAAGGTCTCTATGTACAGTCATTCCAATGAGAGAGTGCCTTGCATTGATTCATATTCTGGTTCATTTTCCCAGCATGTAGGCAAAAGATGTTTTTCTATGATTACACCAGTGCATCAGAGAGCAAGACTTTGAACCATAGGATTAATTCTCCTGTTTTTTCACTACATCGGCCCACATCAATTACTGTTAAACTTAATTCTTTTCTCAAGTTCCTCAGCTAACGAAGAAGCCAGCAGATTACATTTCACATTTTCCCATTAATTGTTGGAATATTTTGTCAGTGCTAGACAGTCTTACTTAATCATTAGTCACATTAGCAAAAGGGGTAACGCTTCTCTTTCTGTTGATTGCCCTGACCATCAGAGTTAATGCGAAAGGAGCATGATGAAGGAGCTTCTGTTTTTTATAAATCCTTGCACTTAGTCTTCCATGACTAAGACTTTCATGGCTTCTTCAACATCATCTTCCCAATCACATGGTTCTAACTAGACAAGCAATAGCCTGCATAGAAGAAATTCTCCCTTGTCCCCTCCTTTCTCCACCCTTGAAAATGTATTTTTAAGGGACCTTTTTTTTAAAAAAAATTAGATTCTGTATCTCTGTGGTATCCTGAGTGGAGAAGACCTGGAAAAATGTCTAGCTATCTTACCCATATGGAAAGAAAAGGGAATTTCTGCAAGGACAATTCTTTGTCTTAATCACCAGATAATCTAACAAATAAATCTAACCTATTTCCATGGCTTACCCTGTCGTAATGGAACCCTTTGTAAGCAATCATATATGCCACTAACCTGTGTATAAATACTCTCTGCCTGGGGAGTGTTGGATTTGAACATACTATTTTTACTTCATGTTTCCTTCATGTTTGGAAGGTCAACAGCTCTTTCGTGTTTACTTGGCAAACAAATCCAGGAACACAGAAGACATAGGAAAACCTGCACGTTGTTTCTGGAGAACACTACACACCAGGTTTCACTACCAGCATCCACAGCAAGGAAAAAATAGCTCAATGGAGATGTTCTTTGGCAAACAGGTCTGCTTATTGAGGGAGACTTCTCAGTAGACCCTGGTACCCATCAGAGCAGCTGGAGGTAGCAGACCGTGCAATGCATTGCTGGTGGGTAAGAGTCCCTTTCCACCATGTTTAGACCATAGCCTGCCTGATTTTATTACTTTCTCCTATGTAATCCAGCCGACTTTTGCGGTCCCCAGATATTTTGGGTCATTTTCTCAAAGACACAGTTTTACTTCTTACTTATAGTGACAATATAACAAATGAGTAGAAGTCCAGATTTTCAATGAGTGTTGCAACCACTAACTCTTGGAGAGCTGAACAGATTAATGTGCTGGTCAGCCTGAACCTACAAACAAAGAAATCAAATAAAAGACTGGAAAGAAAATAATCCAGTGTTTGGTCACATAACTGCTCACATTTTCTGTTGAAGAGTGTGTTGTGTGCTTAAAAAAGGCCAGGGTATACAGTTTTGTGTATACCAGATTAATCAGGATCCAAAATCTGTTGCTGCCCAGCTTCGTGGAATGCATTTGTCATGGCGGTCTTTTGAAATCAATTGAAATGTATCTTTTCCTCCTGCTAACTGACATGATAGATTGGTAATAATCAAACACTATTTGTGCAATGGCAGTCTAGCTTTTCTGTCATGAGTGATTGAATATCCTTTAAATACCATTGTGGCATTGCTCCTGAATCGAAACTTAATGAGAAAACTTTATAAATGGACTAAAGTCATGTTTCCAGTTCCCAGTTGGGCACTCAGTACAGACACACCTTGCTTTATCTCTGCACTTAGCAGGAATTGTTTAACAGGCTGCTCCTGCAAACTGTCAAGCCAAATACAGAGTGCACATGCAGTATTTTAATTAATGTTAATGATTCTTTTCTGATCAGGCTTAAAATCCTCTCTGTGCAAGTGATTATAGGTAATTCTTTAGCTGTAACAAGATCATTTGATAATAAGGCTGATAAAGGAAAGCAATTATTTAAATATCAGCAGCTTAATATCAGTAATGACTATCTGCTTCTTGTTCAGGCTTTGTGCAAATGTGCTAATACAGTGTAATTTTAATATTAGTTTTCATGGCACTGGAATAGAACACAAACACAAGTAGATTGGAGGTTTCCCAAGGGAGAGGGATTTTCAAAATTTGTTTCCTCTTATGCCAGTTGACGGTAAGAAAAAGGTAGCACATGCATATTCATAATTTACCTGGTCACTATAATTGTTAGTAGGATAGAATTTTTCTTGCTCAGTCTGGTTGGATCAGCTCATAAGGCTTTGTTTGTATGCTTTGCTATGGGTTCTGGCTCATGGGAAGAAATTGTTTGTGGAGCTTCTCTGCTCTGAGGTTTGTCCAGGGCTACATCTTGTGTATGCAATAGAGAGCAGCTTCAATAATTTTGATGGACAAAGATTTTTCTCTGAAACCACTCAAGTTAGAGTCTACTTACAATTGATTTGTGCTCTGGTAAGGACTATGCTCATTTAAGAAAAAATGTCCTATAATTTTGCAAGACAAGGGGAGGAATCACCTTCTCTCCTGGGAGATTCGAAGCCAATTCGCATGCACTTCAGCTCTTTGTGCCAGGATCAATGCCTTGCACTAATGTTACAGAATTTGATCTTGCAAAGCAGAGGTAATTGAGAGGTAACTACTTTCCCTCCACACTAACAAAAATATGAATCTTCAAATAATGACTAATGACCTGAATTACTGTGATATTTGGGAACACGGAAGTGACAAAATGCTGTTGTACTGGTTTTGGCTTGGGTAGAGTTAATTTTCTTCATAGTAGCTGGTATGGTGCTCTGTTCTGGATTTGTGCTGACAACAGTTTTGATAACACAGAGATGTTTTAGTTACTGCTGAGCAGTGCTTGCACAGCATCAAGGCCTTCTCTGCTTCTCACCCCACCCCACCAGCAAGGAGGCTGGGGCTGCACAAAAAGTTGGGAAGGGGCAGAGCTGGACCAGCTGACCCCAGCTGATCAGAGGGATATTCCCTAACGTATATCATGGTGCTCAGCAATAACATCTCCAGGGGAAGTTTGTCAGGGCTAACATCACTCAGGGACTGGCTGGGCATTGGTTGGCTGGTGGCAAGAAACTGGGGTTTTTTTGCATCTTTTTTTTCCCCCCTTTTCTTTCTTTTTCTTATTAAACTGTCTTTATCTCAACCCATGAGTTTTCTACCTTTTTCTCTTTTGATTTTCTCCCCCATCCCACTGGGGGGGAGTGAGCGAGTGGCTGTGTGGGGCTTTCTGGGGTTAAACTACAACAGCTGTAAAGAAACAATGCCACAAAATCCCTTTAGATTTTTTTTCTTGCTCGCTCCAAATTATGGCCAGCCTGACTGACTCTGTTTTGGCACAAAATGCTTTTCACTGGTGACCCCAGGATTAAACAATAGCTTGCTAGACCTGGCTTGTGTGTTTCTGAAAACTGAAGTGTGTCTGAGTCAATATCCATAAGCTCAAATCTCAATTACCAAAGGTAGCAAAGTGTGAGGAAAGGAGGGGAAATAACTCCTCGTTTATTTGCAAAATAAAGCAAAACTGGAGATGACCCAGAGTGCATACATCTTAGACCAGAAGACCATGCAGTGGAAGCGTGATAGGGAGCAGAAAGGGTTGAGGTGCAATGATGTGAGGAGGCAGAGCACCACTCTGAGGCATGACATCTATCCCATGTCCCTTGTGAATGCAGGCACCCTACCTGCCCCACCGGGCACGATGGCTCATGCAGAGGTAGCAGTGGTGCTTTTGCAGGCAGGGTGGTCCATCTTCACACTGGTCAGTGGTCCACGGGAGATGGAGAGAAGGTGGTATGGAGTTCAGCTCTGCTTCCACTGACTTGAATCAGAGCAGGTGAAATGATCTTCAGTCATGCTTTTAGCTGTGGAACATAATGCTCTCCTTTTTGAAAGGCAAACAGTCAGATGTTTTTCCTCCTTTTATCCAGATACATATTGGCATATATGTAACCATAGCAACTATGGCTGGAAAAACTGAGATCTAGTAGTTTTTAAATTGCTTTCAGAATAAGTTTAACAATGAAGCTTGAAAGTAGATGATAAAGCTCATGGAAAGGTAGATGACAAAAATGAAAGGAAATTTTATTGCTAAACTTACTCAAGCCAAAAAAAGTTCTAACAAGTGAAGTAATATCTTCTCTCACTAAACAGGCACTTTTACAACTCATTAACATTATAGCTTTACCTCCAGGCAAACTGTCATGTTTTTGTGACACAACTGATATCTACTACCATTTACTCACAGTAACTATTTTTAGATACGAGTTCTTAACCCAGCACATGCTGAGTTAACATGACCTCAGTTGAGCTTGTTTAAAGCAGGTGTTGGCTGCATGGCACATGGATTTAAACAAGGACTCCTTCAGTTGTGTTGTCCACCCTGCTCTGAACCCCACTGCCTGTGCCTGAACAAGTCTCTTGAGTCCCTGTTTACAAAACAACTTACAAATGGGATCCTCTGGTTTTGTGTACCTTCACAGAGCTAGGGAGAGATGTTCAAAGTGATGAGCACCCACATAAGCAGTAGATGTGGACAAGCTTCTGCTACACATGCCAAATAGCAGGTGGGTGCTGTGAAGGTTAAGGACCCCTAATAAACTGCAGTTTCTTGCTTTTGGAATTATAAAGTTGAGGCACCTTAAATCACTTGAGAGTTTGTGGGAATTCAGGCCCAGCTACAAAATGCAGCAGACAGTTTATTGCACAGGTAATATTCATGTAATGCTTCTTGAAAATGAAGTGGTAGTAAACTAAAGTGCTATGCCTTTCTGTGTCAACAGCTTGAGAAGATCTTTGAGATAATGAGTAGATGAATTAAACCTGAAAAGGGTTGAATGTATGCAATGCATTTCTACTCCTTATTTAGCAGACTTTTTGAGGAGAACAAATGAATCTTTATCTATCTCCACAGAATATCTTTTCACATAAATAAGAAGAATGCAGCTGCTTAAGACTTCCATCAGTCAGAAACTGGGCTTTTAAAAATCAGTCGGTGCAGAGGAATACCACATGTGTATGCATACGCTGGAAATAAAGCGCTTTTAAAAGCTTTTTTAGCTTGATGTGCAAGTTCAATACTTCAGTGGGAGCAGCATCCGGGTCTTTAGAATTAAAATTCTGGGCCTGATGTTGGTAGGAGGAGGAGCACCCTTCAATGTAATGATTAGTAGGCAATGAGAGTCTGAAAGGGGCTTCCCAGGTTTCAGCTAATCCAATCCTCGATCCTTGTGTCAAGGCTTGGCAGAATCACAGAATGGCAGAGGTTGGAAGGGACCTCGGGAGATCATCTAGTCCAACCCTCCTGCTGTAGCAGCTTTACCTAGAGCAGGTTGCACAGGACATCATCCAGGTGGACTTTGAATATCTCCTGTGGTAGAGACTCCACAACCCCCCTGGGCAGCCTGTTCCAGTGCTCTGTCACCCTCAAAGTCATATTCAGCTGAAACCTCTTACGCTTCAGTTTGTGCCCATTGCCCCATGTCCTGTTGCTGGGCACCACTGAGAAGAGTCTGGCTCCGTCCTTGTGACATCCACCCTTAGGATATTTGTACGTGTTGATGAGATCCCCTCTCAGTCTTCTCTTCTTCAGGCTAAACAAACCCAGCTCCCTCAGCCTTTCCTCACAGGGGAGATGCTCCAGTCCCCTGATCATCTTTGTTGCCCTCTTCTGAACTCTCTCTAGGAGTTTCTCATCTTTCTTGAACCGGGGGGCCCAGAACTGGACACAGTACTCCAGGTGGGGTCTCACCAGGGCAGAGTAGAGGGGGAGGATAAAAAGGGTGGATTTGTTGATAAAGGTGTCCAGGGAAGATGTTTAGATTTTTGCCCTCTCTGGATGAATTTACATGTTAGTGGCAAGGAGGCCATGTTAATCTAAACTTAATCAACCTTAATTTTGACAATTGTTTAAAGTTTTTGAATCAGATAGAATTATAGTAATAAATGAGAATTTTGTAATCAGACATTAAATATATTGATTTTAGCATTTCGTGGCCATTGTAGCTGTGAAGTAAAATTAGCTTTGTGAATAGACTATCCTAAAATTCTTTTACAAGTATTTTTAAATAGTATTTTTAATTCTTAGATGGCTAAAGTTAAAGGTTATTTCTTTCACTGCATTAAGAACTGGAATGTGGTAACCAAGTCAGTGTTAAGTGTTATTTCGGCTTTGATGCCATCAATACTAACGCATATGAAAAACTTGAATAATGTCGAGTCCCTATGGGTAGAATTACTCACAGGGCTAGCTGCTTCCCTTCATGCACCACTTCCTGTTGAAGTCTCTACCTGATTTCAGTAGGTCTCAAAGAATAAGATGGTTTTCAGTTGGCACAAGCATCTTACAGTTTGCCATGAAGGCTTGGATTTACCATAGCTTTTCAAAATGCTTAGCCAAAGTTCTTAACGTAAGAGCATAGTTCTCCACAATCCCTTTAAAACTGGCAGTGTTACAGAGGCACCTGTGTGGGTGCCAGCTACCTCATTCCAGCTATCTAAGGGCTGCTTCATCTTCTGGAATTACCTATTATTATCCATTTGTTAGAGGGTTAAGTGATGATTCTCCTCAAACTAGGTGCAAAAAGTTATAATAATCGATAGGGTTCTAAATGTATATTTACTGTCTTGCATAGAGAATTAGATACTTATATTGGATTTCTATTGTCAACTTCTTAGTGCATTCACTATTTGTACACTCACTTGAGGTGGTGGCAGGAACACTGGCACACATTTTTGCAAGTGGATAGAGAAGCCATTGCAAAACCTGGAGCCCATTATATTCTTTTATAACTCAAGAGCATGGTAGTGCTGAATTTTGTGTATAAAACTAGAATAATTTTGTGAAAGAAGTCAGTTGTGAGTTATCAAAAGATATTTTGATGGTAGCCAGAAATGCTGTGCCATGACAGTGGTATCAAAGCACCTGTTCAAACAAAATTCCCCAATTAGGTTTAAATGGCTCTAAGGTTAATTATCTAGTGATGACGATAGGAAGCACATTGCACTCTTTTCTGTAATGACAGTACTATAATGCCTTTTACGTAAAGGAAGCAGGCCTAAAATTAACCTAAGGTAATGAGAAAGAGAGAGAGAGAAAGACTTCAGGGTTTTTACAGGATGCTCTACAGAAACAGAGCAGAAATCATGACCAGTAGTTAGAGTTCATGTACAAGAATCACTTTAATTATAGCAAAGCACCCAAATGTGAAACATTAAGTTCCTTACTCTTCCTGCTGTGCTGATCTTGTCCAAGGGCACAGGGGAACCATGGGGTTAATATGAACAATTTAGTTTGGCACCAAGGTAATTCTCAAGGAAATGAAAGAAGGCACAGAGTAATGCAGTGCTGGGTCGCTGGAGCTGAGCAGCAGCTGTTCTAATTTTAGAGCATAAAATCTTATAGATCTGGAAAGCAACTAGTATTGTCCCAAAGGAAATGGGAAACCTCCTGAGTTAAATGATATATTTTAGGAGGACAGGAAGATGGTAAATCTTTGGTGTACCGTGCCTCATCTGTGATACTTGAACACTTTATTCGGATACCTTTAAAGTGGATCTGGGTGCTGAATTTTAGACATCTGTCTTTGACATTTGCCTTTTAATACTTATTCCTTCAGTCTGAAGATGGATTAGTTAAAATTTGGTCATATATTGGCCCCCTTTCACTTTTTGGATGTCACTCAGGATGACGTAAGGCAGCACTGGACCTGCAGTTGCCCTGTTCCACCTCAGTGCTGACCGCAGCCCCTTGGGAGTTCCTTGTTCCAGTCTTGCCCTTCTGGGGCTTCAGTGCTGCTCTCCCCGGGCAGCAGAAGACAGCAGAAAGAGAAGATACAGCAGGAACTGAATGCATGCAGTCCGAGTTGCATGGCAAAAGCAGACAACGCACCATTTGCTTAGTGGAAAGCCAGTCCTCATTGGGTATTTCAGGAAAAAATATTCTCTGGCGGGTAGGAGGAGGTCTGTATTACCGAATGAAATTTTTAACTCTTGTTTTATGCAAGGCCTTATGGATGCCTAAGCTGTCTGAGAAATGCTCAGTACCTGCCAAAATATGCCGATAATAAATATGTTAGTTGATTTTTGGAGAGAACCGTGAGTTATCTGTATTGAATCAATGAATGAAGAAAAACATGATGACATGATTTCATAAGGTTAAATCCTATTCTTTTACCACAGTCTTTCCAATAGTGACTATTATATTTTGATGTGAACCACTGTGTCTTTCTTCACAGAGAATCTGTGCTAATATATTTTGAATAATATGCCTTGGGAGTGAAAAAGAATACCAGATAGGAAATCAATAGGAACGTTTACTTTTATTGTTCATGTCAGCTATTGTTTAGGAGACATAAAAGTGACTGTAGTGTTTATACAACAGCACTTGCTCTCAGACCATTTCCAGTTGTGTCATATTTTCATGAGTGGTGTTTACTAATATTTTCTTCTTTTCGTTCCTCAAGAGAATGACTGAGAAAGAGTAAGCATTGATTCATAATTTGGATAACTGAGTGAGTAAGCATTGATTCATAATTTGGATAACTGAGTGAATAGGCTGAAGTGGGATGAGTGTTGTCAGAACTGATTATTCCAAGGGCTCATTCCAAAGAGCTCTAGTTCTTAAACCAAAAAGATCCTAAAGCATCAATTCATCAAAGCTGCAAAAGGCTCCTGGCTTTCCTTTAAGATGATCCAGGTAGCTGAAGTCTCTAAATGCACTTTACATTGTGGATTTCCAGCAGGCTGTGCTAGCCAAGCAGCAATTCCCAGAGAACGTTCTTGCTTCTGAAATGTCCAGCTGGGTAGTGGCACTGATAATGCACATGTGGGAAACATCATATCAATGACTTATGGTGTCATTGCTGGCTGAGTGATGAAAAGTGTCAAACTGACAACCTATCCAAAGAACTAAGACCGTGTAGATGTTTTTTCTGCAAATCAAGAGCACATGCCAGAAAGAACTTTTAGCTCTGCTATTGGCTACATCCCTGGAGATGCTGAGTGGTGGAGGCACTTACCATGCCAGACCTTAATTTAGATGATCCCCAAATCACCTTTATCCTAAGAGGGCCATCAAAGAGAAAATTTTAGGCCAAGTAGTCTGTAGCTGGCAGCACATTTGTGTGAGGAACCAGTGACTGAACCATAAAAAGTAATGGGAAGAATAGCTGCCACTGTGTGATTTAGATCTCCCTAAGCAGAACGGAAGGAGATAAAGGAAGTCAAGGAAAGCGTCCTTGGAAAGACAATGGAAAGGATGTTGCAGCTAAAGTAGAAAAAGCTTCTGAGGTAAGTGGAGGTGTTACCAGACTCAAATATCTGGATACTGTAGAAGGTGACAACAAAGACCCGGTGATCATTTTGAATGTAAAGAAGCTGAATCTGCATGGATTTCTTACATATGTTGTCTTCAGACTCCCAAGACTCCCCCAATATCTGGCCAAAAGATCAGTGAGATCTTGTTAATTCAGATTAAAAAGCTTCTTATTTTTACATAATTATATACAGTTTGAATAAAGCTCCTCTGTTAGAGGGTGGACTGTTTCAACAATGGCTTTACTGGCCTGATTTATCACTTGGCCAACCATGCTTGTAGAGCTGCAATTCCTTCTGAATAATGTCGTTTCTTGGAAGTTGTTTATTAGTGTGAAATGACAGCAAGTCTTATATCTGGATTGCAAGGTTTTAGTACGTTTAGAACTACATTTATTATTGTGTTATTTACTCCTATTATTAATATCCATTGAAAAATTTGGCATATTGAGAGTTGTATAGGACTCTTATTGTGACTGATTTATAGACTGAATGCATTTGATTAGACAGCTGTGAAGCTTCTCAATATTTTTGAGATATATGAATACATAAAAATCAGGAGCCTGAAGTCTAAATTATGGTGAATTTTGAGAGTGAGCAGATTTTCAAACACCCCTCCATGACTTGCCTTGCTAAAGTTACCTCTTTCCATCAGACATAAGTATATAGATAACCAGGACTTGCACTGCTTAATCATTTAGGTTCAAATCATGACGCTAACTGCTGTGGAGGTCTATGATGCAGCCTTGTTCTCAGGTAGAGTTTTCCTTGAGGTTGCTCTGGATACTCAAGAATCACCTTCAGTGCCTGGCTGCTGATGTGTTGTTAAGTTAGAACACTTGAACAATTAATTGTTTCCAGAATAATCATTACTTTTAATTACATAGCTACACACAACTTACATACTCTAGCTTCAGAGGAATGATGCTGTCTGGTATTTTTTAAAATTACTAAATATAGTGAATGAGCACCCCAAACCCCTCCTCAGGATGCAAAAAGTCAGCTTATAAGCCCAAGGTCTATTTTCTAGAAAGCTCAAGTGTTAGCAAATGAGTGTAATTATGGTGTTCTTGGAGATGTTTCAGATATTGCTGCTGGATGAAGGACCAAGATTATGTCATTAAAACACCATAGTTCCTTCCAGGAAAAACATCCACCAAAATTTGTCCTCTCTCTTCCATATAAACTTCTTTACTTTTAAGAATAGGTTAGAGGGTGGCTGAATTTCCAGAGGATTTGGCAATGATTAGTTTGGCTGGTCTCCATTTCTTGTACTTTTTTAAAAAGCAATTGCTTCTCATGACATGCAACACTTCTTCTGGGATAATTTCAACCCCCAAAACTCTTTGTTTAACATTTTCCATTTCACAGCTAACACATAACTGCATTGCTTTATTCTGTTCCCTCAGTGACTGTAATCACAGAGCAACCATACCATAATTTCTGAAATACTGACAAACCTTATCCTGGGCTAGAGAATTTCTGAATGAGAAAAAAACAACTTGGTGATTTACTCTGGTTAAGAACTCTTTCTAAGGTAAATAACTTTTTTCTTTTGCCTCTCAGCTGTCAGTGCTGAGAAGGGAGGAGGAGACAGAAACCTGATTGCGTAAACACACCTTCCCCCCTGCCCTCGAATTCATCTTTATATGGTGATAGTGGAAATAGGAGATTTTGCAAGATCATTAAAATCCTGCTCAGCTCCTTGTGATACAGAGCTCTGAATAATCTTGTTTCGTTAGTATCGTAGTCAGAGGTTTGAGGGTTGACTCCCTTGGGAGTTGAGAAGCCAGTGGTGATGACGAGTAAGACTCAGACACAAAGCCATGTACTTACAGACAATTTTGGTGAAAGTTCAGTTTCTCTGAAATGGCAGAAGATTTTTCCTTTGTTTACAGTTCAGCCTCCTGCCTGTCCTTTGTCTTACACACCCCAGTTAAGGTCATATAGCTTTAAGATTATATAGCCAATATTACCCAACTGGCAAACCATTAATCTTCTTGCACGAGTGGCTTGAAGGCTGCTCATGCCAGCCACCTTCTGGTCAGGCCAAGTGGAGGCAAAATAATATGTTGCTTTAATTGTAAATGAAGAGCTGCACTTGCTTGAATCCCCTGCCCTTGCATTTGTTACAACCTCTGTAGGGTCAAGGTTTGCTTGTAGTCTAACCCACAGGCAGTTTTCTTTTGTTTCAGCTGAAGCTAAAGTCATGTTTGTCTCTTCTTTCAATTAGCCTGAATGGAGGGCAGCTGGCATGCTCCAAAATTCAAAGTCAATCTGTTTACACAAATTTCAACCTATAAAATGACTATAAAGCGTTTAAAAACGCTAATGTGTGAAAGCCCACACTTTTTGAACAGGCAATTTTAACGGTGGTTAAAAGACTGGAGGTTAGAGATATACAGCCAAAGCCTAATCTTTATATCAGTGAAATGCAGGACAATGCCAGAAGTATACTTTGGCATTTATAAGGGTGTAAAAAAATTTGACACTGTTGTGTCTGTTTCATTTTGGTTTTTTTCCCCAAACCTAATACAATGTACTAAAAAGACAACCCTTCTTAGGTGTAAACATGATATAGTCAACTCAAGAGTTTTATCAGACTTGGACATTGAAAGAATCAGGGCTGAAAGAGTCATTTCTCTCTCAAGCGCTGTATTAACTGTACTACTCAGGCAGATAAAACGGGCAGACTTTTTTTCTCAATATTACCCTGACTCAGATCTACCCAAGCAGGAGTATACATTTCCCTCCAATCTGTTTCTCAATTTGCTTATAACAGCGATTTGTGTGAATGGCGATGGAGATGTTAATTAGAAAGCAACAGAATTAGGAGATGCATTTGAAAGATGCCGGCAGCACTGCTTCCTTCAGCAGGGTGCAAAGCTCTTACCTTGCAAGGGGCCAAGGCTGGGAGCTGCTGTGAAAGCATCCATATTGCTCCTGGGGGATGTGCTCTGCCGACTACTAATTTTTCTGTGGGGCCTAGGGGGAAAAAACTGGAGAAACCACACCTGTGATGATCTGTTTTTCCAGGCACCTTTGAAATGAGGAAAGTAACCTGCCTAGTCAGGGGCTGTCAGGCTGGAGCTGTACAGCCTGATACTGCCCTCCTCTCCCCAGCTCCATGAGTTATGCAACTGTGATGGAAATAAAATGGTGTGTGTAACCCCATTAGCCTAATTATGATCTACAGAGCATAGCCTGGGTCAAGAGGTGCAACCCTAATCTGAGAGAAGTCAGTGGGTTTACAGAATACTTGCCTCCTCTCAGTGGCCAAAGTCCAGCTCTTCAAACATGCTCTTGCTCTGCTTATTAAGACAACACCATTTTCAGCCAGTGAACAGCACTTTGAGGCTAAGGTGGAAAATTACATACTGCTAATAAGGCAAGGTGGTTTGAGGCGATCAGACACACTCATTTTTATTAAACCTGATCTTTGTTTGCATGAAACAGTGAAGCAACTATGAATGAACATTGTCCCAGATATTAGTCTGCTAATAAAACTATGAAAAGATACTGAAATTCATCTATTCATCTTTTATTAATAGCATCATAACCAGGCATAGAGACTCTCCCCCTCCTTCCTTTGTGAAGAATATTTACTGATATCAGTTTCGACACTTTCCATCTTTGTTCTTTATAGGCCATTTAAAAAACAAGACTTCTAAATTTGATCAATTGTGGTGGCTTACATGGACAGGTACTCAGAAGCACACAGAGAATAAGATTTTATGCCCTGATACAGATACATCATGTAGTTTTCTGAAGACCTGAAACACCTGGGAGGAAATAGAGATCATTAGATAGTAAGGTCTTTAGGTTTACAAAATGCTTGTGGATGTGCAATATTCTCTTTTTTCCCCCATAATTATCTGGTATTTCCCTCTCTTGCTTGCCTGCCAAGAGAAATTGGATCAGATGTCTGTTTTTCTGTTATTTGAATTATTTTATTATCCACCAAAGAGGTGTTTGGCAGGGTGGGTATGCAGAAAAATAATGAAATGAGTTGGGAAAGTTTAATAAGCATAAATAAAACTTGAAAACAACAGCTTAAGGTTTTTGATCCTTGGATGACCCTTTGATTGCTTCCATTTTTCACTCCTGTGTGAAAGTATGCATTGCAGCAAATAGAGTGGGAGAGGGGGTGAGGGGAATAAACAGTGGCACAAATAAAAAGGGAAAACCCAAAAGAGGTAAAAGTGGACTTAGGCACTTGAGTGAAGAAACACCTTTTTGCTGTAACTCATATTTGGCAAATGTACCTGTTGAAGAACAGGCACTTGGCTGAGTTATTTCCTTCTACTTTGGAAAACTTGCTGGTTTTAAAGCTGAATAAAGGATATGGTCCAGATCTGTTTCTCACGAGTGCTCCTTCCCATGCAAGACTTGACACACTGCTCCCCAGGATGGAAGCTGCAGCTGTGGGGGGTCTCCAGCTGCTGGACCCCACAGACCTGCACTGGCTATATTTTGAGAAGGTTTGACTGCCTAATAACATTTTAGGGTAGAGAAGTTTCCCTTAAGTTGAAGATCCACTGTGTCACCCTGGGCAGATAGTATTTGTGAGGGGGGAACACACTCTGAGGCCACACCAAAGCAAAATCATGCTAGCAATCCGACGAGGAAGAAAGTCAAAGAAAATGAGTAGTGTTATCAGGAAATCCTAGAAAGAGACAAGCTGTTGGGTAATACTGGATTCAGGAGGCTCCTTTTTTCCAGCATCACACTTTTGGGCAACCTTTACTACAGTGTCTCCTACTCCTATTGGAAACATCTGCTTTGTATGTATTAGCTTAAGGGTATAAATACAAGTGTATTTCAACAGTGGCTGGGATTCTGTTAGTAGCTTTCATAATTTCATAATTTCTCCTGAACAAATAAAAACCCTCTTACAAAATTCCTATTACTTGTAACTCTGGTTAGAAACCCAAGTCTTACAACACGAAGGTTATTTCAGATATGTGCTAATGCTTCCACTGTTTGCCTGCCAGAAGAAAAGTAGTAAGAGTAAATATCTGTTGGTCCTGATGCCTCAGGTTTTCCAGGTTGGTGAACCCCTATCCTTTCCCTCTAACAGTGTCATTGCCTAGATGCCAGCAAATGTTTGTTTTTCACCAAGCTTTTGTTGTTGATTATATTTGCATTACTGAAACTTTGCACTTTTTTTTTTTCCTTTCAGAAGACTGACCTATCTTTTGCTTGTGCAGCTTTGCCCCACAAAAAAAATCCTTACTTTTGCGGGAATACAGGTGAATCCAAGGTTCTGACTGGAATATTCAAATAATTACAGTTTAATGGTTACCAGACTGAGGGTGACCTTCAAACAGAAGGTGCAAAAGTTTAAGTTTCCTAACATAATGCTTTTTACAGAGTTGAAACCCAGAGCATCCACATGGAAACTCATTTTGCTCCATCCATCCTCAAGGAAAAGCTGATTTGATATTTTGTAAGAGCAACACATATTGACAAACAGAGACCACAATCTTCTTTATTAATGACTGCAAGGTTGTGGTGTGAAAATTTGTCTCAGTCTTCGATGGCACTGCAAATGTATCCCTGCATGGCAAGCCTGAAATTGTAGTAATTCTGTTTTCTATTATGTTGTAAATTGACCTTCTACAAGAAAAAGGCAGCACAAGCGGACAGCCTGGATAATACTGCAGTTGCTTCTTGGAATTCTCAGGGACTTGGTGCTTCCCATGTTTGGACCTTGTGAATTTTGCAGCTAATAAAGAAATAATAAATACTTTGTGCAGCTAAAATTCAGGGCAGTTTAGATCAAAACTAAAAGGAGACTGTGACAAACCGTAGCTGAATTTTAAATGAATATAAGACTATTATAACCACTGATGTCTTGAATCCTAAGTTCTATATTAAGGTCATGATAATGGCTTAGTGTTTTATGAGCCTTTGTAGTCTTAGCGGCACCATCTCTTTAATCGTAACTTTGCCTCAAGCCAAAATAAATCTCAGTGTTGTAAACTGTATTGTAACATAACTGCTTTGCTCAGGAATGATCATTTTTTCTAAATGTCACTAATGTCTTGCTGTGGCAAAACAATAAAGGAAATCTTACTCTGTCTCTTGAAATGGCAAATCTGGAACTACTGTAGCATTTCTGTGTGAACTGAATCTTGATTTTTGAGCATTCTATCCCCAGCATTTTGAGCTGGTTCAGTTATTTTCATTACTGCATAACTCATGTTAAAAAGACTAAGAAAACTGAGTGCCAACTTCAGTGGCATTTTTTGAACGTGCGCAGCTTATTTAGTTAAACCTCTTCCATGCCCCCAGCTGTATTTGAATAAATCAAGATTGGACGTCATGAGTGTCTGTCTGAATGTTTGAAAAAGTACCGCCTTGGACAGGTGGAGGAAGAGAAAGTATCAAGTAGGGTATGGACTTTATTCAGCAAATGTCACAGCTCTTTAGTTTTGTTGCCTGAGTCAAAAAAACATAAGATAGTGCCTATGCACATCACGTGGTATAGAGGATTTGTCAGAGGAGCCCTTCCATAGGTGGTGCCTCTCTAATTTTCCTTAGCATTTTGCTGCTACGGTTCTTTTCCACATTTTTTTTTGTTTTGTTGTTTTTTCTTGCACTGCCATGTACATGCATATTCTTGATCTCACATGCCTGGTCTTGCCCTCTCCCAGTGCCACCGCAGGGGCCGGAGGAGCGCAGCCCCCTCCCAGGATGGGGGCAAGCGGTGTCCCCCAGGGCTCAGTTCTAGGGACGGTCTTGTTTAATATCTTTATCAATGACCTGGACGAGCGGATTGAGTGTGCCCTCAGTAAATTTGCAGATGACACCAAACTGGGTGGGAGTGTTGATCTGCTCGAGGGGAGGAGGGTGGGATGGCAGTGTTAGGTTAACGGTTGGACTTGATGATCTTAAAAAGGTCTTCTCCAACCTAGATGATTCTATGATTCTATGATTCTATATTCAGCATCTGTTCCTTGTTTTCAGGATCTTAAAGATTGGGATAGCATTTGGAAATGCAGATAAACCCCTTCACAATTAACTGTGACTGAATTTGTGATCTCATGCAACATCCTTTGATGAGACATAGGGTACGTCCTGGATTACTCTGTACATCAGCTGATTTCCGTGTTGCCACATGTCCCTGGAAAAAGCTGGGAACAAAATGAATGGATCGATAGGTATGATAATTCATTGCCAAAGTTAAACAATCAGCAGGCAATGCTAAATAGCTGATTTAGTGTTTGGGACTGTCATAGGGGAATACCATGGAGAGAAAGCACCTTCGGAGTCAGTTTTTTTATAATTAATGAATGCTTTATTGAGCCAGTAAAATTACAAGGGTGACAATAAAATTACACCCAGCTGTATTGAATTTCTGTTTTAACCATAGAGGCACAAAGAATGTGAGCCTGAACAAACATGGCAAAAATGGTAATTGCCTTCTCAGGTGGATTGTGTTCCATTATCATGGGGAGTGATTGGGAGATAGGTTTATAGCACCTGCACCTCTGCAGGTGTGAGTGGCAGTAAAGAAAGGTTGCATATGCTTCACCCAGGGTTGCCCCAGAGAAAGCAGGTGTTTGTTTGGCTAGTGAGCATGGTAAGCTTGCATCCCCATGTTTGCAGTACTAGATAGAAAGATTAAAGTGCATGTGTGCTTTTGTGAGTGTCCTGGTTTTGGCTGAGACAGGGTTAATTTTTTTCCTGGTAGCTGGTATAGTGCTGTGCTTTGGATACTAGAGGAATGTTGACAACACACTGATGTTTTTGTTATTGCTGGGTAGTGCTTAGACTGGCCAAGCTCTCAGCTCTGCCAGGTGCACAAGAAGCTCGGGGGTGACACAGCCAGGATGGCTGAACCAGATTGGCCAGGGGGGTATTCCAGACCATATCACATCATGCTCAGCTTATAAAGCTGGGGGAAGAAGGAAGGGGGGAACATCCGGAGTGATTGCGTTTGTCTTCACAAGTAACCATTATGTGTGATGGAGCCTTGCTTTCCTGGAGATGGCTGAACACCTGCCTGCTGGTGGGAAGCAGGGAATTAATTCCTTGGTTTGCTTTGCTTGTGTGTGTGGCTTTTGCTTTACTTATTAAACTGTCTTTATCTCAACACGTGTTTTCTCACTTTTACCCTTCCAATTCTCTCCCCCATCCCACTGTGGGGGGAGTGAGCAAGCAGCTTCATGGTGCTGAGGTACCAGCCCAGGTTAAACCATGACAGTGAGCCTGTCCCAACCACATCTCTGTGCTGTGATGTTAGCAGGCAAAGAAAATGATATCCAGGGCTTCCTTGGAACCCCAGAATTTCCATGCGAGACTCCCATACCATGCAGGATTTTGTTACTTGGATGACTTGCATGTGCCTGAAGGATGCAGGTGGTCAGTAGTACTAGCACAGGCCTCACTGTTTGCTCATACCAGGGGGACTCTTAAGAACATCTCAGGAAGATGGGATTGCTTCTATTTTGACTTTAGCCATCCAGAAGTTATGCGGAGAAGGACTTGGAGGTACTGGTGGGTGAAAAATTGGACATGAGCCAGCAATGTGTGCTTGCAGCCCAGAAAGCCAATTGTATTCTGGGCTGCATCAAAAGAAGCGTGGACAGCAGATCAAGGGAGGTGATTCTCCCCCTCTCCTCTGCTATCATGAGACCCCACCTGGGTCTCACCTTGTGAGATATCCCAGCCTGAAAGGGTGATTGCTTTTGTAAAGCATTTGGTATGGCAATGTTCAAGTATGGGAACATTCTCAGGGGGAAGACATGGTGGTATGACTTTAGTACAAAATACTCTGAAACAATTCACCATTTTTTAATATTGGAGGAAGATTTTACCTCTCATAATAACCTTCTTTGGTACATGGTAAACAAAGGTTGCTGCGTTTTTTTAAATTGTTGATCACTGCAATCAAATTGAGATAAATATTCTTTGCCAATTACTGTTCAAAACCTGAATGGGGACAGTCTGTATCCATCTCAATTTTTTTTTTTTTTTTTTACTTGAAACTGCATTGCAAATTGCTGGCTTTTATCACCACTTCTCTGAAGCTCAAATCTGCTCTCTAAATGAGATAAAATGTTATTTAATACTCTTGCTGATTTATATTTATATCTCCAGAATCTCTGCAGGCTGATGTTGGTCACCCATGGCAGACATTATGAGTTTTTCTTTCCACTCATTCTCCTTGCATCAAGGAGGGTTTTAGGATAAATTGCTCCTCTTCTGCTGCCGTGTTTTGCCATCATTCAATGGTCTTGTGTCAAGGCAAAAGTGCCTATCAATTTTGAATCATGTATGCTTGTGAAAATTATTCATTAGAAGTGAAAAAATACTTCTGCTATGATGTATTGGAAAAAGGTCTTCCCTTCATGGAGATACTGCTTAGTAAATTTCAAGATGACCTGTGTTTGCTAATCCAGTTCATTCTGTTAAAGCCATGATATTACTAAATACTATTTGATATGTGCATATTAAAAATAGAGAATAAGTTTTGTTATTGTAATAATAGAATCTTAAGGAACAAAGTATAAAAATAAAAATGAGTAGTGTAAAATATTATCTTGCCGTTCAGAGTGTAAAAAATTGTGTTTAGGAACACTCAACCTCACTGTACTGAGCATTAAGGGTTATGAATTTATTTTACTGTGATATTTTTTTAGTGAAAACTTAAGTGCTTTCAGACAAGGATCTGGGATTCTGCCACTCTCTTCTCTCTTGTCTTTCTAACCAATTTATGGCATAAAAGCTTCTGGGTGTAGAGTGCCTTTCAAAAAATTTTGTATGGTATTAGGACAATAAGATTTCAGCCCTCTTTGAGACCTGCTGGAGTTACAGCATTGCTAATAACAATATTCTGAAAAAGCACTGTTAGAGCTTAACGCTCCTGGGGACTTCACATTAGCTATGTGATGTACGCAGCCTCACCAGCTTACCTCTGCAGAGATTCTGATTCATGCTCTCAAGGCAACCAGAAGTCTTATTGCCTCAGACATTTAAACTGTGTAACTTAAACCAAACTAATCTATGATGATAGAGATAAATCTCTGCCCTGAGGAACAGTTACTGTCAGGACACTGATCCAGATGGGCCACTGCCTTAACTGGTTGTGACATCTACTGTATTCCTATCTATCTGGTATTCTTCCCAATCCAATTACAAAGGGAACTCTTTCTAAGAAAGCCTTGTTTAACGCGTGTCTGGTAGCAGAACTTAATCACTGAAGACATAACCAAATAAGTTGGTAATAGCTCACAGTGAATAATGCATGTGACAAAATCAGCTGCCACCACTGAGTACAGGCAGCTGTTGGGCAGCTGCCGGCTTCGGCCAGGCAAAGCTGCTGCGTATGGTTTTGTGAGCATTGGTTTCTGTTACGTTATGGCTGGAAAGCATTTTGCCATGGCAATTCAAAACCAAGTCCTCTATGTACTCTTGTGTGTTTGTGACTGGTCACAAATTTAGTGGAGATATTTCTACTTCTTGCTTGTCTGGGTGCAGAGAAGGACCTGAAAGAACAAGAATTGTGAAGTCTGTGGTGTGCCAGTGTGAACATGTGCAAAAGCAAGTGTAAAATGTGATTTCTGCCAATGCCTGTGCAAATAAAACAGGATGTTTTAGTCTTGAACTAAAGCAAATGTCAGAGTAACATAGAAATTGTCTTTTTTTGCTCTGTGTGAAGTAGATTTTCCATACTGATTTTTATTTTATCTTTCTGCTGTTTATCTTTATCAGTGTGCCCACTGATAACTTCTACATATATACCTTGTCAGGTTTCCCATTTCATTATAAGTGTTGGGAGTAGGATGTAATTTATGTTCCTCAACCATGCATCCAACTAATAAATTAACTACTTCTTAATATTTTTAAATTAGAGAAATTGTTCATTTCTTCTGTGTCTAATCAGTAAATGTAATAATTTGGACAACTTTTCTTTTTTTTTTTCTTTATATGTACCACAATGTCAATTCTGCCAAAAGTAATTTAATTTTAAATGGCTTGAATTTTTTTAAACACTGGATCCCAGTAAGTAAGCATATTTATTTTATTGTGGCTATTTTTATGTTAAATAGCCCTTGGAATTTAATAGCAAATGCAAATCAATATTTTTCTCAGTAATTATTGTATGTATTAGAGTTCTTGTAGTTGCTACCACAAGGTTATAAGGATAGAAACTACCATTTTATGAAAAAGTATTATTTATATGTACATGTCATTAGTATCTACATATTGGTATATGTGTATGTCACTAGTATATGACAGACTAGGCATAGAGACGCTGGTGTTAAATTGACTGAGCAATAACTGCATTATTCCCTGAGAAGTTTTAAATGCTTAAAAGAGAATGAAATAATAGCTGATGAGAAGTTTTTTTTTTTTTTTATTTTTTTTAATGGCTGTATGGGAAGACACTGAATTACAATTTGCAGGAGAGTATTTTGGGTAAGAATGATGCTGTGTGTTGTGTTAAAGGTTAAAGTAATTTGGAGTGATGCCCAATTCGTCGTTATAAATCCGGTCGCATTCAGTGTACTGAACTATCATGATTACAGATGCCCAAATAATGTGATACACCTTCAGTCTAGTTGCGTTCCATGAGCTACCACAGCCACACTTAAAGAGTTTGGGTGCATTCAATGAGAGCTATCACGGCTAGATTAATGAATAGTGCAGTTTATTAAAGCAACAGATAAACAGGTTCTTTGGATGGCCAGTGATAAATTCAGTGTCTGCAAAGCACGTGCAAATACCAAGAGTATGAGTAACACCGCTTGGCTACAAAAGTGTTAAAATACATAAAGTGACTATAGAGATTTCTAAGTTTCCCAGGGAGGCACTTGGTATAACCAAGTGTTTGAATCTTACCCAAAGGCATCCCAATTGGGGAGAAGAGAAGCTCAGCCTGTCGACCGATCCCAGAAGTCAGAGTGGTACATGATGATGGTATCTTCCTGTACAAGATGATATCGTCCCTAACATCCTCTCTCCCTCAAGCTATTTTATATGATTTTTCACCTTTCAGGTGGAGCCTGAGTGACTCTAGTCATACCTTTATGATTGTTGTAAAATTTTCTCGCTTTGCTTTTAAAGCTATAAACTAGAAAAATTCAAAGTGCAGGCTCAGTGAGGGGTGGTCACACCTTGGAGTCAGGTAGCTTTTGGGATGGAGGTATGTTTTGGTATTGTAATGGTATTATAATGAGCAAAGTTCACCCAAAGGACAGCATTTTGTCAAAAACATGACAGTTCCTGTATTATCACAGAGCCTGGCCATGGTGTCTCCACTCTGCTCCACCCTCTGCGAAGTTCCTCTTAGAGTCAGCACACCACGTTCCCCTGGTGTGGCCAACATCTAAGGTTGCAGGCGTAGGGAACTTCTGTTTGAATGGATTTCTTTCATGTCAGCCACACTCCACTCTGGAAGCTTCTTCAGAGCTGTACCTGTCTTTAAAAGGTGAATATAAGTTTAATTTCTAAGTCACCTCTGGAAATTATTCCACACTGTGCTTACCCTGTTCTTCTGCTCTTACCTTTATAAGGAAGTGGTCACTACAATCACTGTTGACCAACGCAGGCTGGAGGCAGTATTTTGGGTTTGGTGGATCTGGTGCACCCAATGCTGAGTTGCATTGTCCTGTGGGCTGGCAGTAGAGCTATGTAACAAGATTTACTAAGTGAATAAAGATGTAAGCAGAATATAAGAGTCACTGTACCACTTTGGGCCAAAGGACTGTCTACCCCAGAATCAGGTCTCCAGGAGTGGCCTATGGACAAAGAACACGGATATATGTATATATTTGTTTGGTAAAACACTTTTTCACATCACCATTATCCTTTGGGAAGTATTTCTACCCACTGCAGATAGAATTCCTTCCTTTTTTTTGGGTTGACCCTGGCTCCTACCAGCTTCCTCTGAGATGGCCCCTGGTTCTTGTATGAAGAGAGACATTGAGCAGCTGATCCCTGCTCACTGTGTCCGTGCCACTCCTGGCTCTGCAAACCTCTGCCATAAACCAGGTTGTCTCCGTTCCAGTCTGAAGAATCCTACACTAAGCAGCAGTTCCTTGTTCCTCACCACAAAGCCATCTTTCATTGCTCTTGCTGCCTTTAGAGCTTTTTCCAATTCAGCTGTACCCTCTTTGAGATGAGGGGATCAGAACAACTCACAGTATTCAAAGTGTGGGCAAGCCATGGATATATAAAGTGGTGATCTAGCTTATCTTTTCTTCTTTATTCCCTATTTATCTTGCTTTTTGTGCTATTACTGAGCATGTCAACAATGTTTTTATGGAACTCTCTGTCACAGCCTGGACATCTCACTCCTGAAGGCATCCTAGAGTCCTTCATTGCATGTGTGAAGTTATGATATATTTTTCCATAGATTCAAAGCTTTGCATTTGTGTGTTGAACTTCACCTGTCATGGTAGTGCATAGCACATAGTGCTTTGCATAACCCCATCATAACAGCAAACGCTCTCACCGCATCGCTACTCCTTTTCTCATATCATTTATGAATATGCTTAATACCACTGTAAATAGTAATAAGAAGGGCTGCAGTTACCTCTGGACAAGAAAAGAAGGCCTAGAGCAGCAAAACCAGTTTAGCACTTTCATGTACTCAGTCTCTCTGCAATTGAAACCCAAGCAAATTTGGTTTGTTTTTTTAATAGGAGTGAAAAATAAGAAGCAGAAAGTCAGGAAGGAAGAAGAGTAGTTTTTCTGCTGCCTGCAGGATGAGAGTGATCCAAACCAGAAAGCTTGCTAATTTATGTGATGTTAGTAAGATGTTTGGATTCAATCACGGTGGAAGGAAGACATGCAGTCATATGATGAAAAGCTATTACCGTAGAAATCAAATGATAATGATACCTTTAAAAGCTTTTAGGTTGAAGAATGAATCTTTCCTCTCGTTATTGTCCCGCTTCTGACCTCCAAGGAGAATCAAGCTGACAATTATTTCAGTAGTATTGTATTTTGGGGAAAGAGAAACATCAAAGTTTAATACAGCGTGTTATACTTTAGACAAAACTTCCCATGTAACACTTTGTGAGTGGACAATGGTTGTCACCATTTTAGAACCAGGGAATGGCACGAACTTTTCCAAACAGGTTCTACACCTACAGGTGTCATGGTTTCAGAGACAGGACTAAACTAACCCTAAAGGTGGAGTTTAACTTAATGCTGAAACAAAGGTAGCAGGAAGGGAAGGGTAAAAGTTAAGGCTGAAACGCATCAGGGAAGAAGGAGAGAGGGACTTTGCTGGACAGTTGAACTCCATAAATGGAGAGGCACCTGTCTGGGCTACTGAGGGAGGGAAAGATTCCTACTGTATCTCCTGAGAAACAGCTCATTTCTGATGCTACAGAAGCACACAGGTATGTAAGTTACATTTTTATATGTATAAGTCTGAAGTGGGAGGGAAAGGGGAGAATAATGACATTCCCAGCCCCTAGATTGCCATTTTCCCTGTATCTACAGAAATGATAAGTGAGCTCAGGACTCCAGCCGCTCCCTCTGCAGTTGATCCCTCAGGCAGGGAAATGGGGGAGGTGAGCTTTGCCTTGCCAGCCCTGTGGGAACCTGTGCCTCAAGGTGGCTGGCAAATCATCCTTAATCACAGAAAACTTCTTAATAGAGTTGTTTGCCTGTATTGTAATGTACAATAAACCACATAAATTTCACTGTATTTGAAAGTTCAATTTATAATTCAGAATAACAAATGACTACCCAAATAAAAAAACTTAATAGCTGATGATCAAACATGAATTAATGGAAATAATCCAAACCCCTTTCAAAGTCATGGGTTTTATTACCTGCTTTGAAATAAAATCTGAATTTGACTATTTCATGTTTTGTAATGTAGCATTTATGTCTCAAATCTCTGTCTATCATACCAAAGCGACTATACTGCTTTTTCATGTTTATATTTAGGACAATTTCAGACTGAGGGATTGCTTAATTATTTTCACAGGTGGGGGTAGGCCTCTTCTCCCTGATAATGGGCAATAAGATGAGGGGAAATGGCCTAAAGTTGCGCCAGGGCAGGTTTAGGTTGGACATTAGGAAGCAGTTCTTCACAGAAAAGGTTGTCGAGCATTGGAACGGGCTGCCCAGGGGCGGTCAAGTTCCCATCCCTGGAAGTACTTAAAAGATGGGTAAACGAGGTGCTTAGGGACATGGTTTAGTGGTGGTGTGGCAGAGTTAGGTTAACGTTTGGACCTGATGATCTTAAAGGTCTTTTCCAATCTAAACAATCCTATGATTCTATACTTTGACTTATCTGCTTTTCAAAGATGACAAAAAGAAGTCATTTGCCAGCCAATAAAATATTTGTGGCAAAATCATGCATGTCTGTGTATGTATTTACATATGAGCAAGGTATGTGGTGGGATTTTCTTTTTTTTATGATTTTCTGTTTCATTTTACTACCACGACTCATCTGCTTGTCTTTGTGTGTGCATGTGTGTTCAAGGCAGGGAGAGAGATTAATAGATAATAGAACCCTTTGAACATACCGTGCATATATATTTATGCTTGAGAGACAACCACATCTCACAGGTGGGCGCAAGAAACCTCCGTGCCTGTAACTGGACCCACTTTCCCAAATGTAAATCTCAAGAGTGTTTATACCAATATGTGTCCAAGATCCATTACACTTTTTTTGTAATCATTGTCACCTAATGATGCAATTAATTCAATTTCTTTTGACTGTCTGTGTTAGAGTGGGATGATCCAGGCCCCTTCACTGAGCTGAAAGGGGGAGGAGAGTGAGCAGCCCCATGGGCAGACCGTGGCACTGTTTACCTCCCATCTGCTTCTCACCACTGGAGCTCCTCCCAGTGCTCATCTCTGTTCTTTCTGAGGCTTAATATTATGAAATAGATAATTTATTTTCTGAGTTATCACTACCAATCAGGCATGTTGCTCTCCTCAGAAGCTGCAGACAGAAAAGAAATGCCCTCTTTCCTTAGAGCTAGTGAGTGCTGCCTGCAAAGTGAAACGAAAAGCATGCTTTCCACTTAGAGACACAAACCCTTGTTGGCTTTGCCTTATAGGCTATCTAGTGGTTATGAAGTTTGTGAAAGAGAGTATGGAAATAATTTCAAAATAATATACAAAGTGTTTATAGAATTATTTTGGTAAGTACAAACAAAATATGTGATTGTAAACAGTTATTATAGTAGTATAATGATTAGAAGCAATTGTTTATTCTGGCACCCAAGGATATTCATATTTTTACCCAAGTATTTGACTGACCAACCCTGTTACATGTGTGATGGTTAGAAAACACTTTCCTTGGGGAATATAAAATCTGAAGGTACATTCTAGGACACTTGCAGCTCACAATCTCTCCTTTCTCTTTAAACAAACCTATGCAAGATACAGCATGCACGGCAACCTCAGCCCGTGTGTTCTGCTATGGGAAACAAATGCTAAGCTGCCTGTACAGACTGCATATTAAGGAGTTTAGCTACCCAAGCTGCAAGTGACAGTGCTAGTAATAAACCCAGGTAAGATTAATGACAGAAGGCTGGGAAAATTTTCCGTGAAACTGAACCACTTTGTCTAGTGGTACTAATCATTGTAATTCATTACAGAATAGTTCTAGCAGCACAACAAACCCTTTTGGCAAGCTTGCTAATTCCCTGAGCTTGTTTACCCACTTGTTTAAGAAGATTGCATGCTTAGTGCTGTTTATTCATGTTCCTCTTTATCGTTTTCTAGGGTTGGTTTTGATTTTCATATGTTCTTTAGAGCAAGTGGGTATGTTACCTCTTTGCAGCTCTTGACATGGCAAAACCTGCTAAGGAGATGGAGTGAAAAATTTTAGAAATATAAAAGGAACTCTGTTGCCTCATGAAGAAAGGAGCAATGCCATAAGGTTGGAAATACCTTTTTAGCAATTGAGCAGAGGCAGTTATGCTCTGCTTAGCTTACAAAGACACTATTATTTTTAATAAAAGTCCTGTGTTTTCTTTTTTCCTTCTAACAAACATAACTTTAACAAATGAGTTTAAGCTACGTCCATATGCAATGGAAAATTCTTTTTGGCATTGAAAGATAAATGATAGCCTTATAATAACTATGTAGTACCTTTATAACATAATTTCTGTTTTCTATTTTCCTCTTCCTTCAAGTTTTTCTAAAAATATGGATGATACCTGAAATTATAAGAGGTTTATGAAATAAAGTATATGAAAAATTAAGTTGTGCCTAATTCCTCTAACTTCTACACATACTAAGTTTTTAGGATAACCACCATACTTCTTTCTTATCAATTCCTCTGCAATTCTCTTTTAATGTCTCCATATCATATTATTCATATTTTCTGGTAACAAAAAAGAATGCCAGTAGAAAAAGATCATAATG
The DNA here is from genome assembly GCF_000687185.1 of Egretta garzetta. Taxonomy (NCBI): domain Eukaryota; kingdom Metazoa; phylum Chordata; class Aves; order Pelecaniformes; family Ardeidae; genus Egretta; species Egretta garzetta. The sequence goes on from NW_009258268.1 coordinate 1,842,645, forward strand.
TGCTAGGAGGATGCTTGTCTACTTATATTACTATAGCATCCAGAAAGCCTAACCAGAGTTTGCTAAATACTATTTTTTATATTTTGCATTGAATTATCAAAATTCAAGAATCTGATTTTGAGTCAATCAAAAATAAAGAAAACCAAAATGAGGTTATTTCAAAAGTTGAAAAAAAAATGCTTCAAATGAGGTCTGTTTGATCTGAAATTAGCTATTTCATTTAGGAATCAGCAATTTATAAGGACAAAAAATACTTAAGAAATGAAATTTTGAAGTATGAACATTTTTAATAAAATTACCTGTTAGGATACATGAATCATAGAATCATAGGTTGGAAGAGACCTCAAGGATCATCTAGTCCCAAACCTTCTAGATAAGAGCACAGCCTAGACAAGAAAGTGAATATTTGAATTGAAATTATTCTATATGAATAATATAAACATTTGGATCACCGAATCTCCCCTTTTTGTCCACCAGGAAGTGATTTATGATCCTAAATTCAAGTTTTCTTCCATGAGTTCAATGCTGAAGCTGACTTTAAGTTTGTCAGCTGTTGCTTTGTGCTCCTGCCTTCAGGCTGGGCTCTCTTCAGTTTTGCTAACACAACCATTTCCAAATTGATTCACTGTCATGTTCTGAGCAGAAACAAACCCCAAAAGTCCTCCCATGCTCTTTTTATGATTATTTTCAATCTGGCTTAGGAAACTGCTGTTTACAAAAGATCCCCAGGAGCAGCTGCTCTGCCACAGCTGTGAACGCCAGTTTGATGGTGGTTTGGAGTGGCTAGAAAGGAGCAGGGGCGCAAGAAGAGAGAGGGGAGTCGTGGGCTTTTAAAATTAGTTTGTTACAGGAAAAACACAATGTGACTACCTAAATACATGGTTCTGACACTGAATAGGTGTCAGAGAGGAGAACAGGATCATTATCCTTGCTTTAAACCCAGAGATCTAAGCTGAAGTAATGTAAAGTAGCCCTGTAAACACAAGAGACTTCGGCACTCAGCTCACATCAAGTGTGTGGGTCAGCCTATTGCTGAGTCAGGTCATCACATAAGACCTTTGGCAGTCACTTTTTTTCTTTCAAACAGTATATTTAGCATAACTTCTCAGAATTTTAATAAGAAAAGTGTTTTCATGTACTGCATGAGTGCCTTGAGCTCTGTAAAAACATGAAATGTCATTTTTACTTGATATATCAGTGCTCTGAAAGGAAATATTTGAAAATTAATAATTATTTGAAAGTTCCTTTTTTTTTTTTTATTTTGGTGGCCCCTTTTAAAATATTTAATCATCTTAACATATTTTCTAGTGAAGGAGATTTTTATTATAGACTTCCACCATCTCTTCCTGCTAGCTATTTTCTAGAAAGCTCAGGAAAGGAATCAAAGCCTGAATGAGACCAACAGTCTGAACTAGTTGTCTTCAGCTCGCCTCTTCCTTTCTCTGTTGGACAAGCCAAGGGAAGAGTAACTCCCAGTTATACAAGAGTCTTACTCAAACTGGTCTGCTCTGAGCAGAAGGTTGAAGTAGGTGGCTTGTGGCTTGTGAAGGTTGCTCCAACTTAACGTGGCTCTGTGATTCTTCCTTTGTTTTCGTGAAACATCCTGGTTTTCCTAGTCCTGCTGGATTTCTTCTTTTCTTTGAAAAATGTGCATGGAAAACTAAGTAGGTTTTAAGAAAGAAAAGATGGATGGTAAGAAAAGGGAAAAAGGTGCAGTATTTAATACCCAAGGCTTTATTCATATAACCAAAGTGTGAACAACAGACATAGCTAGCTCATATTTCTGTGATCCTTTGATATTCAGGGATGAGGTTGACTGAAAGACCCTAAATTAGCTCTTGTTTTGAACTGCCTGTAAACTCTAAGAGAGGGACTTTATGTATACTTATATGGTAAATAGCATGGTGGGAGAGGATTCACAAGAGGACCTCTTATCTGCTATCATAGTAAATTAATAACAAAGAGGGAATTTAACATTTGAAGCAAGTAATTCAGGCTACCAAGAATTATAAATAATATTTATTTTAAGAAGATGCAGTGAGACCAGTGATGACCAGTGCCATTGCAAATGGTTCAAGTAAAGCTATGTTTACAATTCTGAAGGGAAACACCAAGAAAAATCCAGAGTCATGACCAAGCTGTTGAAAAGGAAAAAGAAACGAAAACTTGGAGCAGCAGTTAGAATAACCAGAACTGCTCTTCTTTATTCAATTTCTGATCATGTCAATAAATTTGATCTCCAACATCTAGTACTGAGATGCTGGAAGAATGTTGGAAAGCAAAGAACATCTGGCAAAATCAGATCAACATATCTGAGCTACGATCTTGCCCTTAAATTGGATTCCAACACAGCATGCTGTTCAAATGACCCCTTCATAAAGAAACAGGCAAAAACTGCAGTAAGTGGAGACCTGTGCTGGCCTCTGCTTTCTCTGGGTAATATATACCCTGGAGAAAGGAAATAACTCACAGCATAATCAAGTTAGATCTATTATTTCTGGGGTATTTCATGCTGTCCTTTCAGATAATGTAAGGTCAGTAGATAAATCTAAAAAAGTAAAATGTCATAAGAAGCATCAACCTTTTCTTCTGTAAAAAGGGATCATGACATAACCCAAAACAAAGATATATAAGATCATGTCCTTGCTAATAATGTTACTGAGTTTTAAGATCAAAATGTCCCATAGGAGTTTAATGTGGATGACAAACCACTCGATTATGAGCAAACTGGTAAGAACGGACAGCAGACACAGGCCAGGTAGCAATGTCAGTGTCTGCTACTTTGACCAAAGTTTATTTTTTCCAACATTTTCCCTGATTACTTTGTTTATGGCAAATAAGGTTTCTATCCTGATTCCTACTACCGTTTATATCTTGGCTGAGCTCCTGGACAATGATGCTGAGGTAGGTCTCTCTCCCACTTATAACTGTGTAACTGAGCTTCTCCTAAATCTGACAAGTTGTTGTATTTTTGACATGAAGTCATTCTTCATTATGCTTTTTGGAAAAATATGCTGTGACCAGAAGTATCTGTAAAAGAAACAGGAAATTAGAAAGGTAAGAGTAATTCCTATCATAAGATAAAATGACCAATGAAACTTGTTACAAGGACGGCCACAAATCTTTGCATTGCAAGGCTACCGTTGGAGGCTGGATTGCTTTGCTGAAAAATGTCCAATCCTCCAGAATTCTTTTCCACCCCATTCCATAATATTTTTGGCAACAAACAATTTTAGGGGTGATTTTTCTTCCTATATATGTTTTTGTTAGGAAGGCATTAACTGAGAAGCCTGGACTGGTATGTTGTATTACAGGAATTGAGATGTGAATTCTGGCCTTCTCAAAGCCATAGCTTTCAAATGAACTAAGAAAGTTACGTGCCTAAATAGTAGTATGGGCGTAAATACATATATAATTAAGCTAAAAATAGAACCCCAAAGTTTTATCATAACTTTAAACAGCTGCAGTGTTCATTAATTTCAAGACCTAATTTCTACGCGTTTCTGGTTTGGTTCAAAATTAGAGATGCGTCCCATTTTGTTCAAAGCTCTTCAGATTTGGTTTCTAGTCCCTGAGTTAGATATGCAGAACACTAGGATGAGACTGTTCCAGGTCACTGGTGCTCACAGGCTGTATGAATAAGCTCTATACCATGGGTGCTTATAATGGGTTTTACTTTGACATGATAAGGCGTACTTTTCAGTTTTTAATGCTTGCGCAGAACTGGTTGCCCTGTAGTCCACTTATAGAATATGTATGATCTTACACAACAAACTGGGACAATTCCTTTCTGAATATAACAGAACTTGTATTAAGACTAAGCCACTTTTCCAGGCTTGTACAGAGAGCACAAGCTTTTAAAAGTGCATGTGAAAGTTTGGCGAGGGCTCTGATAAACATCAGAACCTTTGAAGTTCATCAATTGCTATTTAGAATAACAGGAATAAGGACTATTATTTCATTTTAATTAGCATTGGCTGGTGGATGAAGCACTAAGAGATAAACTGTTTGTTGAAGCTTAAGAGTACACACACAGAAGTCTGAGTTGGTATTGTTATATGAATGCATGAATGAATAACAATGAAAACCGTATAATGAAAAGTTTTTTCCTCTCATTTAATTCTAATATGCCATAATGCAAGCTTGTGTGGTATGGGAAGCCTTTTCATATATAATTATACTGTTGAAAGCCCCCCAAAAATAAAAATTGTAAATTCTGAAAGCCATAGAAGGACAGATAAATGAATGACAAATTCCACTGAGTGTTTTATCAGCTTCCTGCCATTCTCTGAACAGTGCCAGATAAAAACCCCAGTGCTTAAAGGTCTTGTGAAAAGCTGTGCATAAGCTTGTAAAATGTGTATTAATTATAGAAAGTACATTACAGTCTCCTCAAACTTCCTTTAGTTTTCCCCAAATGCACAAACACCTCTAACATTTTCCTATCTGGCCAAGATGGCTGCATTTAAGATTGAAATTACTGAACTGTCTTTATGAAATTAACTGGCTAATGAACCTTATTATTTGCAAATAGACTTTCAGCTTCTCTCCTGCTGTTTTTCCTCTCTCTTTCTATTTATTATAGACAGAGCAGGTGGTGAGATGAGCCCTTTACTTTGTTCAGCACATACCACTAGAAGATACTGATCTGAATAGCTTAGACCTCATCACAGGCACTTGGGCTAAATCTTTTCATGATGTCTATTCATCTCACAAATTTTTTTTTCTTTCTAGAGGCCTCAACTCTCTTTCAGAGTATGAAATTAGGGAAACATGCTATTCTGTCCATTCTACAAAAACATTCTGTATACTTCACTGTTTAAGAACGTGACACTATATGAAGAGGAGGAGAAAGACTGTATGTACCCTATAACATGAAATATTTTTTTGGTAATCCTTTGAAAACAAATTTCAAAACCTAAACAAC